>NW_024070204.1:21362220-21886671 GCF_014754425.2 Oryx dammah
GAGAGGTCCAGACTATGGAGCGCACATAAGGAAGTGACTATTGACTAGCTTGCTCTCTCCTCTTTTGATCTCACCGCATCTCATTCCAGTCACCTCTAACTACACCCTCCCTCTTCTCTTCTCCATGTAACCCAGTGAACCTCTCTGGGTGCCCCTCAATGTGGAGAAACCTTTCATCTTTAGCCTAGATACTATATCATTGGTGCTGTATAGATGGAGAAGTCTAGAGACCACTGTAAAAATAAAACCGAAAACCAGAAGCAGGAGGCTTAAGTCCAAAGCTTGAGAACATCAGAGAACTCCTGAATTCAGGGAACATTAAGCAATAGGAGCTCATCAAATGCCTCCAAACCTACACTGAAACAAAGCTCCACCCAAGGGCCAACAAGTTCCAGAGCAAGACATATCACACAAATTCTCCAGCAACACAGGAACACACCCCTGAGCTTCAATATACAGGCAGTTCAAAGTTACTCCAAAACTTTAGACGTCTCATAACCCATTACTGGTCACTCCACTGCACTCCAGAGAGAAGAAACCCAGCTCCACCCACCAGACCTCCAACACAAGCTTCCCTAACCAGGAAACCTGGACAAGCCACAGATACAACCCCACCCACAGTGAGGAAGCTCCACAATAAAGAGAACTCCACAAATTACCAGAATATAAAAAGGCCATTCCAAACGCAGCAATATAACCAAGATGAAGAGACAGAGGAATACCCAACAGGTAAAGGAGCAGGAGAAATGCCCACCAAACCAGACAAAAGAGGAAGAGATAGGGAATCTACCTGAGAAAGAATTCCGAATATTGATAGTGAAAATGATCCAAAATCTTGAAGTCAAAATGGAATCACAGATAAATACCCTAGAGACAAGGATTGAGAAGATGCAAGAAAGGTTCAATAAGGACCTAGAAGAAATAAAAAAGAGTCAATATACAATGAATAATGCAATAAATGAGATCAGAAACACTCTGGAGGCAACAAATAATAGAATAACGGAGGCAGAAGATAGGATTAGTGAAATAGAAGACAGAATGGTAGAAATAAATGAATCAGAGAGGAAAAAAGAAAAACGAATTAAAAGAAATGAGGACAATCTCAGAGACCTCCAGGACAATATGAAACGCTCCAACATTCGAATTATAGGAGTCCAAGAAGAAGAAGACAAAAAGAAAGACCATGAGAAAATCCTTGAGGAGATAATAGTTGAAAACTTCCCTAAAATGGGGAAGGAAATAATCACCCAAGTCCAAGAAACCCAGAGAGTCCCAAATAGGATAAACCCAAGGCGAAACACCCCAAGACACATATTAATCAAATTAACAAAGATCAAACACAAAGAACAACTATTAAAAGCAGCAAGGGAAAAACAACAAATAACACACAAGGGGATTCCCATAAGGATAACAGCTGATCTCTCAATAGAAACTCTTCAGGCCAGGAGGGAATGGCAAGACATACTTAAAGTGATGAAAGAAAATAACCTACAGCCCAGATTACTATACCCAGCAAGGATCTCATTCAAATACGAAGGAGAAATCAAAAGCTTTACAGACAAGCAAAAGCTGAGAGAATTCAGCACCACCAAACCAGCTCTCCAACAAATTCTAAAGGATATTCTCTAGACAGGAAACACAAAAAGGGAGTATAAACCCGAACCCAAAATAATAAAACAAATGGCAACGGGATCATACTTATCAATAATTACCTTAAACGTAAATGGATTGAATGCCCCAACCAAAAGGCAAAGACTGGCCGATTGGATACAAAAACAAGAACCCTCTATATGCTGCTTACAAGAGACCCACCTCAAAACAAGGGACACATACAGACTGAAAGTGAAGGGTTGGAAAAAGATATTCCATGCAAATAGAGACCAAAAGAAAGCAGGAGTGGCAATACTCATATCCGATAAAATAGACTTTAAAACAAAGGCTGTGAAAAGAGACAAAGAAGGCCACTACATAATGATCAAAGGATCAATCCAAGAAGAAGATATAACAATTATAAATATATATGCACCCAATATAGGAGCACCGCAATATGTAGGACAAATGCTAACAAGTATGAAAGGGGAAATTAACAACAACACAATAATAGTGGGAGACTTTAATACCCCACTCACACATATGGACAGATCAACTAAACAGAAAATTAACAAAGAAACGCAAACTTTAAATGATACATTAGACCAGTTAGACCTAATTGATATCTATAGGACATTTCACCCCAAAACAATGAATTTCACCTTTTTCTCAAGTGCTCATGGAACCTTCTCCAGGATAGATCACATCCTGGGCCATAAATATAACCTTGATAAATTCAAAAAAATCGAAATCATTCCAAGCATCTTTTCTGACCATAATGCACTAAGATTAGATCTCAATTACAGGAGGAAACCTATTAAAAATTCCAACATATGGAGGCTGAACAACACGCTTCTGAATAACCAACAAATCACAGAAGAAATCAAAAAAGAAATCAAAATATGCATAGAAACTAATGAAAATGAAAACACAACAACCCAAAACCTGTGGGACACTATAAAAGCAGTGCTAAGAGGAAAGTTCATAGCAATACAGGCATACCTCAAGAAACAAGAAAAAAGTCAAATAAATAACCTAACTCTACACCTAAAGCAACTAGAAAAGGAAGAATTAGAGAACCCCAGAGTTAGCAGAAGGAAAGAAATCTTAAAATTTAGGGCAGAAATAAATGCAAAAGAAACAAAAGAGACCATAGCAAAAATCAACAAAGCCAAAAGCTGGTTCTTTGAAAGGATAAATAAAATTGACAGACCATTAGCCAGACTCATCAAGAAGCAAAGAGAGAAAAATCAAATCAATAAAATTAGAAATGAAAATGGAGAGATCACAACAGACAACACAGAAATACAAAGGATCATAAGAGACTACTATCAGCAATTATATGCCAATAAAATGGACAACCTGGAAGAAATGGACAAATTCTTAGAAAAATACAATTTTCCAAAACTAAACCAGGAAGAAATAGACAATCTTAACAGACCCATCACAAGCACGGAAATTGAAACTGTATTCAGAAATCTTCCAGCAAACAAAAGCCCAGGTCCAGACGGCTTCACAGCTGAATTCTACCAAAAATTTCGAGAAGAGTTAACACCTATCCTACTCAAACTCTTCCAGAAAATTGCAGAGGAAGGTAAACTTCCAAACTCATTCTATGAGGCCACCATCACCCTAATACCAAAACCTGACAAAGATACTACAAAAAAGGAAAACTACAGGCCAATATCACTGATGAACATAGATGCAAAAATCCTCAACAAAATTCTAGCAATCAGAATCCAACAACACATTAAAAAGATCGTACACCACGACCAAGTGGGCTTTATCCCAGGGATGCAAGGATTCTTCAACATCCGCAAATCAATCAATGTAATTCACCACATTAACAAATTGAAAAATAAAAACCATATGATTATCTCAATAGATGCAGAGAAGGCCTTTGACAAAATTCAACATCCATTTATGATAAAAACTCTCCAGAAAGCAGGAATAGAAGGAAAATACCTCAATATAATAAAAGCTATATATGACAAACCCACAGCAAACATTATCCTCAATGGTGAAAAATTGAAAGCATTTCCCCTTAAGTCAGGAACAAGACAAGGGTGCCCACTTTCACCACTACTATTCAACATAGTTCTGGAAGTTTTAGCCACAGCAATCAGAGCAGAAAAAGAAATAAAAGGAATCCAAATTGGAAAAGAAGAAGTAAAACTCTCACTGTTTGCAGATGACATGATCCTCTACATAGAAAACACTAAAGACTCTACCAGAAAATTACTAGAGCTAATTAATGAATATAGTAAAGTTGCAGGATATAAAATCAACACACAGAAATCCCTTGCATTCGTATACACTAATAATGAGAAAGTAGAAGAAGAAATTAAGGAAACAATTCCATTCACCATTGCAACAAAAAGAATAAAATACTTAGGAATATACCTACCTAAAGAAACTAAAGACCTATATACAGAAAACTTTAAAACACTGATGAAAGAAATCAAAGAGGGCACTAATAGATGGAGAAATATACCATGCTCATGGATCGGAAGAATCAATATAGTGAAAATGAGTATATTACCCAAAGCAATTTACAAATTCAATGCAATCCCTATCAAGATACCGGCGATATTTTTCACAGAACTAGAACAAATAATTTCAAGATTTGTATGGAAATACAAAAAACCACGAATAGCCAAAGCAATCTTGAGAAAGAAGGATGGAACTGGAGGAATCAATTTGCCTGACTTCAGGCTCTACTACAAAGCCACAGTCATCAAGACAGTATGGTATTGGCACAAAGACAGACATATAGATCAATGGAACAAAATAGAAAGCCCAGAGATAAATCCACATACATATGGACACCTTATCTTTGACAAAGGAGGCAAGAATATACAATGGAGTAAAGACAATCTCTTTAACAAGTGGTGCTGGGAAAACTGGTCAACCACTTGTAAAAGAATGAAGCTAGATCACTTTCTAACACCGCACACAAAGATAAACTCAAAATGGATTAAAGATCTAAATGTAAGACCAGAAACTATAAAACTGTTAGAGGAGAACATAGGCAAAACACTCTCCGACATAAACCACAGCAGGATCTTCTACGATCCACCTCCCAGAATTCTGGAAATAAAAGCAAAAATAAACAAATGGGATCTAATTAAAATTAAAAGCTTCTGCACAACAAAGGAAAACATAAGCAAACTGAAAAGACAGCCTTCCGAATGGGAGAAAATAATAGCAAATGAAGCAACTGACAAACAACTAATCTCAAAAATATACAAGCAACTCCTGCAGCTCAATTCCAGAAAAATAAACGACCCAATCAAAAAATGGGCCAAAGAACTAAATAGACATTTCTCCAAAGAAGACATACGGATGGCTAACAAACACATGAAAAGATGCTCAACATCACTCATTATTAGAGAAATGCAAATCAAAACCACAATGAGGTACCACTTCACACCAGTCAGAATGTCTGCGATCCAAAAATCTGCAAGCAATAAATGCTGGAGAGGGTGTGGAGAGAAGGGAACCCTCTACACTGTTGGTGGGAATGCAAACTAGTACAGCCACTATGGAGAACAGTGTGGAGATTCCTTAAAAAATTGCAAATAGAAATGCCTTATGACCCAGCAATCCCACTGTTGGGCATACACACAGAGGAAACCAGAATTGAAAGAAACACATGTACCCCAATGTTCATCGCAGCACTGTTTATAATAGCCAGGACATGGAAACAACCTAGATGTCCATCAGTAGATGAATGGATAAGAAAGCTGTGGTACATATACACAATGGAGTATTACTCAGCCATTAAAAAGAATACATTTGAATCAGTTCTGATGAGATGGATGAAACTGGAGCCAATTATACAGAGTGAAGTGAGCCAGAAAGAAAAACACCAATACAGTATACTAACACATATATATGGAATTTAGGAAGATGGCAATGATGACCCTGTATGCAGGACAGCAAAAAAGACACAGATGTGTATAGCGGACTTTTGGACTCAGAGGGAGAGGGAGAGGGTGTGATGATTTGAGAGAATGGCATTGAAACATGTATAATAACATGTAAGAATTGAAATGCCCGTCTATGTCTGATGCAGGATATGACACGCTTGGGGCTGACGCGCGGGGATGACCCAGAGAGATGTTGTGGGGAGGGGGGTGGGAGGGGGGTTCATGTTTGGGAACGCATGTACACCTGTGGTGGATTCATGTCAATGTATGCCAAAACCAATACAGAATTGTAAAGTAAAAATTAAAAATAAATTAATTAATTAAAAAAAAAATAGAAGGACATACAAAAAAAAAAAATAAGACTCTATTTAAATTCTGTTATTACATAGAATTAATAAAAATAATATCCAGAACTGGTGTTTGTCTATAAAATGTGGGATGGCTTTTTATTAGAAGGGAATTTTGCTTAGTTTGGAAGAAAGATTAGAAGCACAGTACAAGTTTCTAATTTACTTTCTAGCCTTCTTTAATTTTGCTACATTGATACCCATTTTATGCCAATGCTCAGATAGTTTTTGTTTTCTAATTTAGCTTGCCTCCATTAATTATTTATGTTAATATATAGCTAACCTTATAAAAGATATTTCTTAAAAGTTTTAGTGATTGCTTTAGTTTTTATATTAAAAAAAAAAAGAATGCTTCAAACATATAGATCTCAGGAACTTGGGCATACTTGTGAGAATTTTTAAGGATATATAACTGCTTAAATAAGACAACTAATTATACTAAAATGTTCCTAACATAAAACAGTAACAATGTTGATAGTACTTTAGAATTTTTTTGAATTGCCAAAATGTCTTTGTATATATTACTGTTTGTATTATATATGTGCCTAGCCACTCTATAATCATGTTTGACTCTTTGAGACCCCATGGATTTTAGCCCACCAGGCTCCTCTGTCCAAGGGGATTCTCCAGGCGAGAATATTCGAGTGGATAGCCATTCCCTTCTCCAGGGGATCTTGCCGATCCGTGGACCCAGGTCTCCCACATTGCAAGCAGACTCTTTACCATCTGAGCCATGCATCTTCAAAACATGATAATACATCCTATGAGTTATAATCCTTAAATAATTGCAATTAATATAATCTCTTGAGAGTCCCTTGTACTGCAAGGAGATTAAACCAGTCAATCCTCAAGAAAATCAGTCCTCAATAGTCATTGGAAGGACTGATGATGAAGCTGAAGCTCCAATACTTTGGCCATGTGAAGAACTGACTTCTTAGAAAAAACCCTGATGCTGGGCAATATTGAAGACAGAAGGAGAAGGGGGATGACAGAGGATGAGATGGTTGGATGGCATCACCGACTTGATGGACTTGAGTTTGAGTAAGCTCCAGGAGTTGGTGATGGACAGGGAAGCCTGGTGTGCTGCAGTCTCTAGGGTCACTAAGAGCTGGACATGATTGAGCAACTGAACTGAACTGATAATCCTTTTAAGAACACTAATCAAAATGTTTATGCACAGCAGTGACTTTCCTATAGGTTAAAAAATTACACTATGAGTATTTATTTTGTTTAGTTAGAAAGATGGAAGCATAGTAAATGCTTATTAAATGTACTTGCTGGAATTTGAAAGCACAAAAGTTATTTCAGAATGCTCTCATGATTAATGCTTGGAGGTGACACAAAGGGAAGAGGATTGGATAGAAGTTGAATTATACTATGATGCAGTTGCATCCAAGATCTCAGTCCATCCTATGGGAGCAGTAGAGCTAGGAGGGCATATCACTATTCTTTCAATCTGGGGTGAGAGGATGTAGCTTTATACCAAGTCTCCATATCATCTGGTTTTGCATATTAGCTTCTCTGCATTGGACAAAGCAGTTCACTTCAGCTGAGGGAAAATCTAGAGGTTGGGATTCAGCTGAGTCATCCATGCCGTTGCTTCCAGCAGCTGGGGGAAGAAGCATCTCAGTTATTTGAGATGGGGTAGAACTGAGTGGCAGTTACTTATATTCACTACACTGCAAATGACTCATTAGAATCCCACAATATTTTTTAACTCCCTACCCTATCCATCTTGTTTTGGGCTTTTGTTCTTTTAAGCTCATGAGAACGGTTCCACTTCTATGTCAGCCATTCACGTGGAATGTGGAGGTAGACAAATGTCATAGACTTGCATTGTCACCTTCTGAACAGTTGAATCTCGTGCCATTATTGACTTTAGTGTAAAAGAGTTTGAAAACACATTTGCTAATAATTAGGTCTAATAGACAATACAAATAAATTAGACTTCTCTTTGTAAGGAGGATAAAGAAATTGGATATTGGTTAGGCAGTTGGGATAATTTAAGTCCTCCTATCAACTTATCAGATGTTCTTATAAATAACAATGTTCATTCATGAAGAGTTCAATTTTAGTAAATTGCAATAATTTTGCCTTTCCTAGGGAAACTTGAATGGGTATATCATACAGATATTTAATCTTCACACAGCAGATGTTATCTCTCTTTATATGTATTTAATAAAATTACCTGAGTTTCCAATTTATATTTTTACCATTCCCATTGTGCATGTGTGCTCAGCATGTCTGACTCTTTGCAACCCCATGGACACTAGCTTACCAGGCTTCTTGTCCACGGAATTTTCCAGACAAGAATTCTAGAATTCTTTGCCATTTCTTATTTCAGGAGATCTTCCCAACCCAGGGATCAAACTGTTATCTCTTGTATCTCCTCCATTGGCAGGCAGGTTCTTTACCACTGCCTCTCTTGGGAAACCATTCTCCTTGGATTCTTGCTAAACTTGAAGGTCTTCAATGTCTTTGATACTATCACAACATGCTATTTTTATAAACTGAGACAGATAATTAAGAGGGTTGGGAGATTTCCAAGGGAGCTGGCTCCCTTATGAGTATACAGAGAGTTCACACATATCCTCAAAATCATCAAGCATTTAAAGTTGTTTTTCAGCCAAGATGCAAACAAATGGCAATAATTCATGGCTACTCAAATTTTCATATCACATTTTATAGAATATACTTAGAGAAAAAAATTAGGAACATATCTCCTGTCTGATGATATTTGCTTCTATGTTGAAATGTGATTCCTTTTCTTTTATTTCTTCAACAAATTTGTAATTAATGGTATGCTTATAACATAGATCTTAATTTGGAGATCAAAACAGTTATTATACAATTATTTCCTTAAGTCTTATGGGTCTAATAAGCACAATCTAATTAAATATATTTTCCCATATTTGTAACAAATTTCACAATGATAAATTTCATTGGCAAATTTTGTGAATTGAGCGTAAAATCTATTAAGAATGAGGGGCTTTTTTTGTTTATTTACTTATTTAGGCAGTTGTAATCATTTTACTTTTACAGCTGTGCCAACCACTGTGTAAATGTCATGATAATATCACTCTTTTTAGGAATTCTGTAATGTTACTTAACCACTGGTAATATCTTTATGAATTTTATTTTTCAGAGGATGAAATTCAAAGTAAAACTGTAGGAAGCTTTCATATTCATCTGAGTCTACAACAATTTTAATCAGAACACAAACAAAAAGTGAACATATGAATCAAAATTTAAGACCTTCCTAGGCACATTATATAAAATTATATTGTAAAACTTTGGTAGACACACCTACATAAATTTGAAAGTTTGCAGGCAATTTTCTGAAAAGGTGCGATCTTTGCTTAGAGTATTTAACAATTTGCCCTAGCTTCTGTTTCTACAGTTTCATTATCACAGTCTACTGCAATTGTTGGCCTACTGTACTTTATCGCCCACCAAAAGTTAGTGTCACTGATGAGCTCCAAAGCTATGTGCTAATTAGTTTAAATATTTATTGATAGCCTATCTCTAGAAGGAAATGGCAACCCACTCCAGTACTCTTGCCTGGAAAATCCCACAGACTGAGAAGCCTGGTAGGCTACAGTCCATAGGGTCACAGAGAGTTGGACACGACTGTGCGACTTCACTTTCATTTTCAATAATGCTGCAATAAAAATATTACTCATAGTTTTGAAGCTCAAGGATGTTTCATAAGGTTCTTTGCCAAGTTCCTGAGGCTGATTTCTTAGGACCTGAAAAGATATATTTCACCAAGCATCCGAAGTCTTGGATTAAATTCTTGTATAATGAACATTAATTTATCCATTTCCTCTAGATTTGATTAACTGGATAAATTGAAAGTCACTCTAGATATAATGCATTAATCATACTTTTGTGTGTCAGAAACTGATTCTATATTCAGACTATTTTGGATTTTTATAAAAGGAGAATATATGCATTTTGCCCCAAAGAAAAATTCCTTCAAACTAATTAGTATATCTAAATGTATTTAGCTTGATCTTAAAACTTGCTTTGTGTGTGTGTGTATGTGTGTGTTATTATATTGTGTGTGTGTGTGTGTGTGTGTGTGTGTGTGTGTAAAAGGAAGAAAGTGGAAACAATGAAACTTTCCCTCTTTTGGGGCTCTAAAATGACTGCAGCCATGAAATCAGAAGACAATTGCTTCTTGTCAAGAAAGCTATGACAAACTTAGACAGAGACATTACTTTGCCTACAGAGGTCCATATAGTCAAAGCTGCGGTTTTTCCAGTAGTCATATATGAATTCGAGAGCTGGATATTAAAAAAAACAGGCTGAATGCTGAAGAAGTCATGCTTTCTAACTGTGCTGTTGGAGAAAACTCTTGAGAGTCCCCTGGAAAGCAAAAGGATCAAATGAGTCATTTTAAAGGAAATCAACCCTGCATATTCTTTGGAAGGACTGATGCTGAAACTGAAGCTCCAATATGTTGGCTACCTGATGGGAACAGCCCACTCATTGGAAATGATCCTGATGCTGGGAAAATTTGCAGGCAGAGGAGAAGAGGGCAACAGAGGGTGAGATGGTCAGATGGCATCAGTGATTCAGTGGGCATGAACTGGGACAAACTCCAGGAGATGGTGAGGGACAGAGAGGACTGGCATGTTGCAGACCATGGGGTCACAAAAATTCAGACATGGCTTGGCAACTGAACAACAAAAGAGTGTTATAAAAGGTTTCAAACATATAACACATTGCACAGAGTCCTATACCTTGAGATTCTGAAACATTAATATTTGCATGTAGTAACTGGAAGAAAAAAATATACTTTTAAAAAGGATAGAATACATTTCCAAATTATCTAAAAGACTTTTTTTTCCCACTAAATCAAGACAGCATGTATTAATGAAATTCCATGAGTTATCTTTCAATGTGTTTGCAATGTAACAGTTACCATGCCCACATTTCAGTCTTGGTTTGCTTATGTAACCCCTTCCACATGACAAACTTTACTTAACTGTTTTTGAATAAACATATTTTTGTTAGGATCTCTGAATGCCCAAATGCATTTTTAAAGTTTCGTCACTGTGAAAACAGAATATTAATGTGGTTGGGATATTTTGATCTTGGTTTGTTTGGTTATAAAGACAAGAATCTAGTTTTAAATGAAAATAAGAGTTTGGAGTCTGAACTAATTTTTTTGCATTGATAGAATGATAGAAAAACAGATATTATATTAAAAGTATTTAATTAAATGACATGTTATTTGTTACTATATCAGAACATAAATATAAGCTTAAGTTTCTTAAAAGTAGACACTGTTCTCTCTTGCTTCTTGTTCTTTCTCTTTTTAATATACAATATTTTATTCTTTTATTATTATTATTTTTGCTTCTCCAAGCAGCATGCAGGTTCCCCAACCAAGGATCGAATCCGTGTATCCTATGGTAGGGAGCACAGAGTCTTAACCACTGGGATAACAGGGAAGTCCCTGTTGCTCTTTCATGATTACACAGGAAAGCACTTGATGTATCGTGGACAATAATTACATGTTAGACTGAGTAATAGAATTTTTAAATTAGTTTATTCTCTCCCCTTTACATGGGTCAGCAGAAGATATGAAAAAAAGTAGGGCACACACAAGTAAAAGTGGTTTGAAGAATCAGTCCACATGTCAGGTACTTAACAGCAATTTATACAAATTGTTTCCATTAATCTGTAATGTGGCCTTCTTGTTCAGAATGGTGGTAGATATGGTCTGTCTCCACACAACATGTCTTCCTCAAAGAAAAGAGAATTCTCAAAAATCTTGAAATTGTTATAACATCTTATTCTTTCAGTAATAAATGAGTTGACAAAAGCTTAGACATGTGTCCATTCTTATAGCTATGTTAGACTCATTTATATTTTTACATTTTACTTGGTCACTTTACCAAGTCATACATTTCTATATTTTAGATATAAGGTTGGAAGTGTCTAAAGGGAAATATATAAAGTCGATTGATAGGAAAGTGAACTATGTTTGGGTAACATCAAATTTATAAAAATGTAGGAAAAAGAAGTAAAGCACTGTGAAGTAAAGAACTTACACAGCATTGCTACAAAATATTGTCTCAAATTTAATGAAAAATATAGGGGAGAATGATTGGACATTTTCAAGTTAGAAAGACACATTTTCAAATCACTTTCAATAAACTTAATTTAAGCCAAGGCATTTAACCCAGAATGGAGAGACCAGAGATAAGATATTGAAAATGCCTCTAGTAGTGACTCTATTTATCTGCAGTTATTTAGAAGTATAAACATAAATTTTGCACATTTTGACAAGCTCCTTGTTACTTTGAATCACATCTCTGTAATGGCACCTTTAAATAAAGCATACTTTGTTCCCAAACATATTTTAGAACATGATTACAGTAGATAAACATATTTTTAAAAATTAGTTGAAATGGGTTTATTCATAAAATATTAAAATGTGTGTTGGAAAAGGACCTACTTAAAGAACCAAAGAGACTTAGAAATAAAATGAAAAAGTTATTTGTTTTTACTCCCATCACATGTTTAGTTACTGTTGTATGACCAATATAGCAGAAGAGTCTCTAATTCTCCATTTTATCAGAGATACTAGAAAACACATCCTGGTAAATGAAAAAAAAAAAAATCATAGAATCTGATTTATTTTGTCTTGTAAAGATAACAGTCAATTTTACATTTGCTATTGGGCAATGGAACTGTGATGGGTGTTTATTTGCAAGATGTTGATTTTCAGTTTAATTGCTTAAAAGTAAAGAGGCCAGAACACCAACTTTTTGACTCACTCAGTGCAGAAGGCAAGTTTTGACTAATTATCTTCAGCTAAAGAATGTGCAATTGATTTGTGCATTTTAGCTATGGTTCAAAATTCAAAGAATCAGAATGCATGGGAGTTTCAGAAATATTATTAAAAAGGTGAGCTAGACCTGAGATTTTTTTTTTTCCAGACAGACCTCCAGGTAATGCATGTAATGAAGGTTGGGAGCAAAGGATACCATCTGTCTATTGGGCAACTAAAGCATAAACTGGTAAATTATTTCAAACAGTTCACTCCATACAGACAAGAACCTCTACCTTTGTTCCACTAGAAAACAAAACAAATATATATTATATTTCTATTTTTTTAATATAAATTTTATTTTTTTACTTTACTGTACTGTACTGGTTTTGCCATACATTGACATGAATCCACCACAAGTGTACATGAGTTCCCAACCCTGAACCCCCCTCCCACCATCCTCCCCATATCATCTCTCTGGGTCATCCCACTGCACCAGCCCCAAGCATCCTGTATCCTGTATCAAACCTAGACTAGCGATTCATTTCTTACATGATAGTATACATGTTTCTACGCCATCCTCCCAAATCATCCCACCCTCTCCCTCTCCCACAGAGTCCAAAAGACTGTTCTTTACTTCTGTGTCTCTTTTGCTGTCTCTCATATAGGGTTATCATTACCATCTTTCTAAATTCCATATATATGTGTTAGTATACTGTATTGGTGTTTTTCTTTCTGGCTTACTTCACTCTGTATAATCGGCTCCAGTTTCATCCACCTCATTAGAAATGATTCAAATGTATTCTTTTTAATGGCTGAGTAATACTCCATTGTGTATATGTACCACAGCTTTCTTATCCATTCGTCTGCTGATGGACATCTAGGTTGTTTCCATGTCCTGGCTATTATAAACAGTGCTGTGATGAACATTGGGGTACATGTGTCTCTTTCAATTCTGGTTTCCTCGGTGTGTATTTCTAGCTAGTCTACCCTCTCCCAACAAGAAATATTAAAACTCACTTTTTAAGAATAAGTGATATGACTTATTCACAATGAAAACCCAAGTAATTACAGTATTTCATAAGTGATTGTCAAAACAGTTTGTATAACTGCTAATACTTTGCATTAAAGACTATATGTGTGTGATGAAATATAAAACTGATTGTTTCAAGTGTATGTATGTATATATATATATAAATCCTAAAAGATGATGCTGTGAAAGTGGAGCACTCAATAAGCCAGCAAATTTGGAAAACTCAGCAATGGCCACACGTCTGGAAAAGGTCAGTTTTCATTCCAATCCCCAAAAAAGCCAACGGCAAAGAATGTCCAAACTACAACACAATTGCACTCATGTCACACACTAGCAAAGTAATGCTCAAACTTTTCCAAGCTAGACTTCAGCAGTACATGAACCAAGAACTTCCATATGTTCAAGCTGGATTTAGAAAAAGAAGAACCAGAGATCAAATTGCCAACAGCTGCTGCATCATAGAAAAAGCAAGAGAATTCCAGAAAAACATCTAATTCTACTTCATTGATTATGCTAAAGCTTTCACTGTGTGGATCACAACAAACTGTGAAAAATTTTTGAAGAGATAAGAATACCAGATCACCTTACATGTCTCCTGCAAAACCTGTATGCAAGTCAAGAAGCAATGGTTAGAACCAGACATGGAACAATGGACTGGTTCCAAATTAGGAAAGAAGAACATCAAGGCTGTATATTGTCACATTGCTGTTTAATTTATATGTGGAATACATCATGCAAAATGCCAGACTGGATGAAGCACAAGCTGGAATCAAGATTGCCAGGAGAAATATCAATAACCTAAGATATGCAGCTGATACTACCCTTATGGCAGAAAGTGAAGAGGAACTAAGGAGCCTCTTGATGAAAGTGAAAGAGGAGAGTGTAAAAGCTGGCTTAAAACAAAACATTTAAAAAACTAAGATCATGTGATCTGGTCCCTTCACTTCATGGCAAATAGGAAAACAGTGGAAACAACGATAGATTTTATCTAAGGCTCCAAAATCACTGCAGATGGTGACTGCAGCCATGAAATTAAGATGCTTGCTCCTTGGAAGAAAAGTTATGACCAACCTAGACAAAATATTAAAAAGCAGAGATATTACTTTGCCAACAAAGGTCTATATAGTCAAAGCTATGGTTTTTCCATTAGTCATGTATGGGTGTGAGAGCTGGACCATAAAGAGGCTGAGTGCTGAAGGATTGATGCTTTTGAACTGTGGTGTTAGAGAAGACTCTTGAGTGTTCAATGGCCTGCAAGGAGATCAAACCAGTCAATCCTAAAGTAAATCAGTCCTGAATATTAATTGAAAGGACTGATGCAGAATCGCCAGTATTGGACCACCTGATGCAAAGATCTGACTCATTAGAAAAGATCCTGATGCTGGGAAAGATTGAAGGCAGGAGGAGAAGGGGACGACAGAGGATGAGATGGCTGGATGGCATCACTGAATCAATGGACATGAGTTTGGGTAAACTCCGGGAGTTGGTGATGGACAGGGAGGCCCAGTATGCTGCAGTTCATGGGGTCACAAAGAATTGGACATTACTGAGTGACTGAACAACAAGAAGCACACACACACGTATAATCACATACATTCCTTTAATACATGTGATTTTTAATTTTTTGTGTCAACTTGAGTTATCAAGAGTGCCCAGTGCTAAGATTAAAATTTATTTCTGATGTGTCTGTGAGTGTGTTTCTGGATGAAATTAGAATTTGAGACATGGACTCAGTAACGTATTTGTCCTTCCTCAAAGCAGGTGAGAGTCTGACTAGATCATAGGCAGATGAAGGAGAAATTCACTCTTTTTTTCCTGCCTTACTACTTTGGGTGGGACATTTTATTTACTCCTCTGCCCTTGGACAGAAATTTACATCATTGGCCCTCCTACTTCCTAGATCTTCAGATTCAAACTGAATCATACCACAGACATTCCTTGATCTCCAGGTTGTAGATGGCAGATTGTGGGACTATTAGTTTTCATGACCATCTAAACCTCATGGTAAATCTATCTATCTATCTATCTATCTATCTATCTATCTACCTACCTACCTATTACGTGCCTATTTGTATATCTTTCTGGTTCTATTTTTCTGGAAACAATGAACAATACAATATGTATATAACTAAAACTAAAATTTAAGTATGATGTTTTAAATCCTTACCTTCTGATAATGAGTTTATGTTTTTAGTAAAGATTGTTTCTTTAACAAAAATATAAATTTTATTTAAGTTTTAAAATTTAATTTTAAAATTTCATTTACTTAATTGAATTTAATTATTTTTTTTAATTTACAAAAATTATCAGTTTAAGCAACTTTATATTTTACAAAAGTAAGTTCATTAATAAAGTGAATATGTCATAAATGAATTAATTCTGCTAGACAATATAATAAACACAAACATACATCAGTATGTCACAATTAAGAATAGAAACAAGTTATAGGCTGTTATCAGTACCTGCAAATAGAGATATATTCATAAGAAACAGTGTATAGAAAAGTAAAATATGAATATACCTAGAATGCCACTTCTAATGCTACCACTATATTGAGATAATTTACATTTCAGAAGACAAAATTATATGCTGGGCAACCATTCATTCAGATACATGTTGTCATTGTTTTCTTCTTGTTGAAGGTTAGAGGTTAGAAAATGAAGAAATTGCTAACTAGCCACATGGAAATTATTGCTCATTCTCTAGTCCCATGAAAAAACAATTTTTCCATTAAATTATATATGTCAGGCAAATTAGCTTTTAAATTCTGGAATGTGAAGTTGTTATTTCTCTGCTAGAAATTTTGCTTGGCAAATCTATCAAACACGTTTCACAGAGTTCCTCAAATTCTTTCAGCATCACCGTCTTCATAACCCTCAGTCCCTTTCTCTGTTTAAAGTACTGCTGCCTCCTCATAAAAGACCCGAATCACCTAGTACCTTCTAGATGTAATTGAAAGGCTATTTAGTGAGACATACAGTCGGGCTTCCTGCTACTGCCAAATGCACCAGCTAGTGCAAAACTAGAATAGTAGTGTTAATCCTCTCATGAGATACTATGAATAATGTGGCATTGGAAGTCAGATAGAACAGGGAAATGAACAATCTCTTTTTTCCTCTCTTATTGTTGTTCAGTCAGTAAGTCATGTTTGACTCTTTGCAACCCCATGGACTGCAGCACACAAGGCTTCCCTGTTCTCCACTATCTTCTGGAGTTGGCTCAAGTTCATGTCCCTTGAGTTGGTGATGCTATCCAACCACCCCATCCTCTGCTGCCCTGTTCTTTTTTCCCTCCCTGCGTAGGGGCATCATCTCTCCATACAGTCTGGCTTATGGCATCCTGATGGCTAAGCAGGTGAAAGTGCCAACTGTGTCTCCTCCAGATTCAACAAGAAGCAGTGGCTAGTGTACTAACCCATCACCTTATATTCTGTCTATAATCCAGCTTGTTTTATTTCTACCTTGCTGGGATTATTCTTTACTAATTTAAGATTATTTTGGGCTATTCATCTCATGGTCCACTGTCTGGGAAATCTGGGATTAAAGTAGCATATAATCTCTGGATCTGAGAAATCACAAGAGCTTGTTCCTTTAATGCATTCTTACTTTCCCAACACCTTACCTGGAGATTCACCTACATAATTTGTGAATGTAAAAATTTTGGAATATGATACCAGAGGATATTTTTATTGCCTTTGGGAGATAACAAGGGACAGGGAATCCTGGCATGCTGCAGTTCATGGGGTCACAAAGAGTCATACACGACTTGGCAACTGAACAACAACAAAATGAAAGGCTATGCCTCTTCTCACAAAAACTTGAGTCCTTAATTCTATCATTTCTCATCACTGGCTTTGACTAATAAAGTCAAGAGTCCTATATTTATTTGCCAAACATTTATTAAGCACCTACATGTGGCAGGCACTGTGCTAGCAAGGCACAAAAAGAATGTGATATAGTGCCAAACTTCAGATGCCATACCTCAAATATACTGTTTATAGTTTTCAAATACAAGGACAAACAATGACACAGATTTTTACCTGGATTGTAGTAGTAATGGAAAAGGAGTCAGAGAATGATAAAACATACAAGTTATTTTAGGAAATAAAAATGCAAGATGCAACTTGTTAGACAGAGGAACCAAAGATCAGATTGCCAGCATTCTTTGGATTGGAGAGGAAGCAAGGGAGTCCAAGAAAAACATCTACTTCTGCTTCACTGACCACAAGAAAGACTGTGTGTAAATCACAAGAAGCTGTGGAAAATTCTTAAAGAGATAGGAATACCAGACCACCTTACTTGTCTCCTGAAAATCTGTATTCAGGTCAAGAAGCAACAGTTAAACCAGACATGTAACAACTGAGAAGTTCAAAATTGGGAAAGAAGTACTACAAGGATATATACTATAATCCTGTTTATTTCACTTATGTGCAGAGTTCATCATGCAAAATGCCAGGCTGGGTGAATTACAAGCTGAAATTAAGATTTCCTGGAGAAATATTAACAACCTCCACTACGCAGATAATAACACTCTAATGGCAGAAAGTGAAGAGGAACTAAAGAACCTATGGGTGAGGGTCAAAGAGGATATTGGAAAAGCTGGGCTGATAATCAGTTTTCAAAAAAACACACAAAAAACTAAGATCGTGGCATCTGGTCTCATCACTTCATGGTAAGTAGACGGGGAAAAGTTGTAAGCAGTGACAGAATTTAATAATATTTTCTCGGGCTCCACAATCACTGTGGATGGTGATTGCAGACATGAAATTAAAAGACACTTGCTCCTTCAATAAAAAATTAATTAATTTTTTAAAAAGACACTTGCTCCTTGGAAGGAAAGCTATGACAAACCTAGACAGCATATTTAAAAGCAGACATCACTTTGCCAACAAAGATCCAAACAGTCAAACTATGGCTTTTCCAGCAGTTGTGTACAGATGTGAGAGTTAGACCATAAAAAAGGCTGAGCACCAAATAATTGATACTTTCAAATCATGGTGCTGGAGAAGGTTCTTGAGACACCCTTGGATAGCAAGGAGATCAAACCAGTCAATCCTAAAGGAGATTAACCCTGAATATTCATTGGAAGGACTGATGCTGAAGCTGAAGCACCAATACTTTGGCCACATGATCCGAAGAACTGACTCATTAGAAAAGATCTCAGTGTTGGGAAATATTCGAGGCAAAAGGAGAAGGGCGTGGCAGAGGATAAGATAGATATCATCACCAACTCAATGGACATGAATTTGGGCAAACTCTGGGAGACAGTGAAGGACAGAGGAGCCTGGTGTGCTGCAGTCCTTGGGTTCAAAGAGTAGGACATGACTTAGCAACTGACAACAACAATCACAATGTTGTTGTCAAAGATACACAGTAGGAGGGATAAAAGCTAGTTTCCAAAATGGTGATTTTATTGTCCAGTTTCATAGTTCTGTCAGTTGAGTAGAAATTCAGATTTCAAGAGGGACAAACGGAACTTTCTATTTGGACTAATTCTACGTGAAGCACATTTTGTCACATCCCTTTCAAGACCTGCTTCTCTCCTTGCCTGTTTCACCTGGATTTCACTGTTTTGAGAATTACTTCTTTGAGGTGCAAGGTCCTCCTTCTGTATACTCTCAGAGGACCCTGTGATTCCATTCCCATAGCATCTCCTCGTTTCAGTGCAATTACATTTTTAACGTCTGCATTTCCTAGTAAACTGAACTTTCATCTAGGGATATTTGCATCTATGTTGTTTATAATGTTACAACTGTGGCAGCACTTAAGTAGACTTTAAAATATTCAGTGAATGCCCATGTAAAGTTATGCAGAAGAAATCATGACTACAACTAGTACCATTTATGCAGTTGCCCTCAGTTCAGTTCTGGAGAGCTGTTCAGTCACATTTCGAGTAACTCTTGATCATCCAGCCTTTGATCTCTAACACACTTTTGTGAAAACCATCCCTAAGTCAAGTGTGCTAAAGGGCAATGCAATCTATGTCAAGCACCTCTTACAGAGTCTTGCTGTAAGATAAGGTTAGGTGAATATATATTGAATGAAGGGACAAAAAAGTATACATCTGCATTAAACTTCTATGTATAACACATAGGGTCCTTCAGGTTTTCTTAGTCTCTCTGAGCAAAGCAGAGTTCCTGATCCTGATTGACTCACATAATACAGTATCTCAGCCCCGACTAGCATTCAGCCACTCTTTCCATAGGCTCAGAGTTCAGATGATCAACTGAGGATGGGGATGTATATTCTAGCTGTAAAAACACAATTGTTTAGATTTGCACACAGTGTTGATGTCAAACTAAAGTCTGCAGAACCCTAGAGATATATAATCTAGAGTTTATAAGTTTTCAATGTGATTTTTGAATGCATATATTTATATTTTAATAATTATCTGAAATTAACATATTATGGAACAAGAAAGAATATTAGCCAGGATTTCCAGTTTGTGAGTGCATTTGGCATTTACAATTACTTTGTCCTCTAGAGTATGCTAATTACAGGTTGTAGAAAATCTATTCCTTGGAAAATAACAGAGGGGGATGGCAAACTTCATATGTACTTAATGCAGGTAAAGACTATCAGTCAGGATCTGGAAGAAGGACCCATGTTTATAAGCAGTCTGTTTGAACAAAACAAAACTCTAATCCATATATCACTTTTAGAAATTCTGAGTTCAGAGATAAGTAGCCCTGCCAAAGCAGATTTTTGACTGGGTGACCTTAACAAAAGCAGGGTGTTTTCTGGAGTGAGGTTTTTGCTCATGAGCTGGCCTTATGGATTATGTGTCTGTCAATTATTAGCAAGCTTTCAGAGGGCTGTGAGGAGAAATCTCAGTGGATTTGTTATATGATCTGGTCTTTAGTTATTACCACATGTAATGAATTGGGATGCTTCCCTGGTAGCTCAGCTGGTAAAGAATCTGCCTGTAGTGCATGAGATCCTGGTTCAATCCTGGGTTGAGTAAATCCCCTGGAGAAAGAAAATGCTACCCATTCTAGTATTCTTGGGCTTCCCTGGTGACTCAGTTGGTAAAGAACCTGCCTGCAATGTAGGAGACCTGGGTTCAATCCCTAGGTTGGAAAAAATCCCCTGGAGAAGGGAATGGCTATCCACTCCAGGATTCTGGCCTGGAGAATATCACAGACAGTGTAGTCCATGCGGTCGCAAAGAGTCAGATGCAACTGAGCGACTATCACATGTAATGAATGGGCTTACCAGGTGGCACTAGTGGTGAAGAACCTGCCTGACAGTGCTGGAGGTAATAAGAGACACAGGTCCTATCCCTGGGTTGGAGGATCCCCAGGAGGAAGCACGGCAACCCACTCCACTATTTTTGCCTGGAGAATCCCCATGGACAGAGGAGCCTGACAGGCTACAGTCCATAGGGTCACAAAGAGTCAAACTGAAGTGATTTAGCACACACACATGTAATGAATAATTAGTAATTTCCATTCTTGAAATGAGGTATAGAAACATTTTTTCCCATCAGCTCTATTTTTCCTTTAGCATCAGGGATGGATTTTCATAACTATTGTTGACTCTCCTTTAAGTTGACATCTTACTTGAAGGTAACTGTTTTTCAGTTTCAGTGCTGATAAACATGATTTCACTCTATTCTTCTTATTATATCGTTTGTTGTCTCTTCTGTCAGAGTGGATCTTGAAGCTTTTAAGGCTTTGGGCAACAGACATTCAATGACAGCGACATACCACAATGATTCAAATGATTGAAAGGAGGGTCAGAAAAGTGCTCGGGATCAATGCTTTAAGATTTCGCATGCTTGACAAAGAAGACAAGTCATGGAGCTTCACTAAGGTTTTCTTAGATAGCAGGTCACCCTCTTTAGCTTAAACGTGAGTGATTTAGCTTAGGTATGAATTGAATGTTCTACTTATCAGCAGCATGAATCCAGGTACCACATGCCTTTTAGTGATTTTATTCTATTATCTGTAATCATTTAAGCTAAGAAATTTAAATCACTTTTTCTGTCCTTCAAAAATTTAATGTAATATTAACCGTCAGGCAAAGTGAGACTAATTTTTGCAAAACATCTGTTTTGCAAATACTATGTATAAAATTGGTTCCCTCTGATTCTGTTCTACCAGCTTTGCTGTTGTTTAGTCCCTAAATCATGTCCGACTCTTTGTGACCCCATGGACTGCAGCACCCCAGGCTTCCCTATGACACTTCACTATCTCCTGGAGTTTGCGCAAACTCATATCCATTGAGTCGATGATGCCATCCAACCATTTCAGCCTCTGTCACTCTCTTCTCCTCCTGACCTCAATCTACCAACTTACATGTGTACTTTCAGGAAGCATTGCACCTTTCAATCCATTTGTAAGAAGAGACATTCTACTAAGGAAGGCCAAGATTCATAGATTTTACATAATTTAACTATTAACATCCTAGAATGATTTGTCACGACATGGAGTTGACATCATTGAGATTGTGTTACAGAAAAAAGACAGGAACTCAGGAAACTCAAAAAATAAATACAAAAGTCAGTGAATTCATGGGGGGGGGCATGGTTTATCAGAACAGTGTCCCTGTGAAATTCCAGTCATATCAGCAGGCTAAGGGCATTGTGCTTAATTTATGTATTTGCACAAAAACTTTTATTTTCTCATTTCTCATAGTACAGTTCCAAAGATTTTCTCTCATTTATTTACCTTCTATGAGTTGTATGTATTTAATACTTAAAGTTTAGGTCTATAATCCTGTTTGAATTAATCTGGGGGTATGGTGTGAATTAAGGACTGATGCTTATTTTTGTTCCATAAGTATATCAAAATTGTTACCATAATATATTGAAATGGCTTTTTTTGAAATGAAATGATCATAATGGTTTGGTACCTATGCTAAAAAAAAAAAAAAATCAATGGACCATATAGTTGGGGGTCTATTTCTGAACTTTATTTTCTTCCATTGATTGTATGTCCATTCTTTCACCAATAAAACACTAGCTTGATTTGTGTAGTTTCATAATAAGTATTGAAATCAAGTACCATCAGTCCTCCAATTTATTCTTGGTTTTTAAAATCATTTCAGTTATTGTATTCAATTTTCAGGGAAAAAAGAAAGACTGGGAATTTTGGTTGAGATTTTGTTTAACAATTTTTAAGAATTGATGCTTTTGAACTGTGGTGTTGGAGAAGACTCTTGAGAGTCCCTTGGACTGCAAGGAGATCCAACCAGTCCATTCTGAAGATCAACCCTGGGATTTCTTTGGAAGGAATGATGCTAAAACTGAAACTCCAGTACTTTGGCCACCTCATGCAAAGAGTTGACTCATTGGAAAAGAGTCTGATGCTGGGAGGGGTTGGGGGCAGGAGGAGAAGGGGACGACAGAGGATGAGATGGCTGGATGGCATCACTGACTCGATGGACGTGAGTCTGAGTAAACTCCAGGAGTTGGTGATGGACAGGGAGGGCTGGCGTGCTGCGATTCATGGGGTTGCAAAGAGTCGGACACGACTGAGTGACTGACGTGAACTGAACGGTAACAATTTTTTAAACAATTTTTGATAATTTATGTCTTAATAGAATTGAATCCTTTGATTCAACAACATTATGTATCTCTTCATTTATTTATGTCTTTGTAAATTTCATTCATCACAGTTATGCAGTTTTAACTGAAGAGAAAACTTCATTGTCTCTTGTCACATTTATTTCTAAGTATTTTATGTTTAGATTTTTTTTAAACAGAATTGTAAAAATTTATTTCCCAATTGTTACTAGTGTAATTGATTTTTTTATACATTAACTTTTATTCCTGTGACCTTCCTTTTGTGACCTTCCTTCTTTCTTTTCTTTCTTCTCTTACCCTCTTTCCTTCCCATTTTTCTTCACTAATTTAGGTTGTGCTTGTACTATACCCATGCCCCGTGCTTGTCATAAAGAGAAAACCCATATTTTAGTTTAGCAGCCACAAGGACATTCACGTAATGATTTTAACTGAGTAACTGGAGGGTTAGTTTCATACTATTTTACATACTACTTTACATATTACATACAACTTTACATACTATTTTACATATTCTTCTAGGAATAGAACTGACTTCATTTAACAAATAGGAAAGTTCTTATAATTTTTCTCCTATTGTTTATTTAAAAGATAGCAATTGAACAATATATTCAAATTTTTGAACAGCACTTATTTTACATTAATTATTGAATAATAGAAAATAGAGAGTATCAATTTTAGGGACTTTCACTTTCCCTTCTAAAAATGTCTTCTTGCATTGTGAAAATGTGGTGTGAGCTTCTTTCTGCTTTAAAAGTTTTAAACTGCAATCAAAAGTAATTTACATAAAAGACAGCAGGTAAGAACATTTTGCAGTGCATTTTTCCTTCATACAGGAAGAGAAAGAGAGAAGGAAAAGAAAAGAAAATCATCAAAGAGTTTATGAGGTCGTTTCTGAAACAAAGTCGAACATTAAAAAACAGCCCTTGGCTTTTGATGGAATATCACTTAAAGTTATCCAGGTTCCATGGAATGCATTTAAGGCACTATAGCAGATGGGGTGTTGAGTAACATCTTGAGCTAATTTATTTTTGAAGTACACAATGAGTTTTTATGATATAATTGAATTAGCGAGTCAGAGGGACTATCTTTCTCCTGTTATTTTATAGTTACCTTGTAAAAAGTATTGGACTATCTGTGGAATTATTTTTATAATATGTGGACTATACACTTAAATCAACATCGTGTATAAAATTAAAAAAAATTATCTTTGGTTTAATTCCAAGAATAGCCAAAGACAGTAAATAATAAAGCTGCTACTGAGATGTTGCTAAGCCAACCAGCTTTTCTGGCATTGAACAAAGTTTTAGTTGATGTTATGGTAGAATTTGAATTTCTTATTGTATTTATATATTAAGTAAAATGACTTGAATTTTTCATGAAAAAGTACACCTTCCATCTGTTCTCCAGCTTCTGCTGTATAGAGACAGAGAACAAACTTAAGTTAAAAAATTAACTACCTGAAGTGAATTTATTAATAAAAAGGAGTGTGAGGGTTGCTTAAAATCTCAAGGGCGCCTACTTTCAGTTTTGATCAGGAAAAAACTGGAAAAATAATATGAATAAAATGACAGCATACTGGCAATCATCTTTCTCATGATTCATCATAATATATGTACCTTCTACAGTGTCAGTCACTCAGTGGTGTGAGCCTCTGTGACCTCTTGGACTGTACCCCACCAGGCTCCTCTGTCCCTAGGATTCTCCAGGCAAGAATACTGGAGTGGGGAGCCATTCTCTTCTCCATAGGATCTTACTGACAAAAAAAAAAAAACACAGTTCAAAAAACTTTACATGAAAAAATCAAATAATACTGACCAAGTATATATTGAGGAATGCTTGTCTCCAGATTCAACTTCATATTTTCTGTTGCATTTATAAAAACATAAAACAGCATATTTTCTTGGAATAAATTACATTAAAATCCTACAGTGCATTTGGGGAATCTTGGAAGCTCAATGAGAAACAGTGAAAGAAAGAACATACATCACTCTTGTTCGCCTGGGATGTTGTCACATCTCCTAAGAAGAGACTTTGAAGCAGAAACCCTGAAAGCTCTTTGTTCTTTATCTGGAGTCCAGTTTTCTTTTGGATTCCCAAGACGTAAGGTTTTCCCTGGCATACAGAAGTTATCGCGAGACATGGAGGAGCAGGGGTATTTGTCATAACCACTCGGTAGATCTGAGGATGACAGGTAAGTTGTCAGCATACACTTTGCTTTCCTTCCGCTGTCACAGCCTGGCAGCTTCTGTACACTCTTTATTGTGCAGGTGCTTTCTTTTGGCAGACGTGTTCAGATAATAGAGCAATCCAATCAAAACATCAGTGAGACTCCCTGACAGAACATTTGCTGCTTTGGGAACATTCGCACTTACCATATGGCAAGGGCATCTTAGGCGATGAAACAGTGATTATTTGAGTTTCGTTCTTTGAAAAGCATGCAGGATTTATTATGGTGAAAATGCCCACATTTTAAGACAATTTATAAGGTAGTTGCACAGTTAAAGAGAAGTGTGAGCTTTAAATACCGTGATATCTAAGGAATGTGTTGTCATCTTATCATTCTTTTTCTACTTGAATTATTCCTAAAATCATAATAATGTACTCTAACGTTTAAAAAATTGCATATGTTTATATCAAGTGTTGGTGTATCAACAAACAATACAAACACACACACACACAATCTATATTGGCTTATGGAGGTTCATTGTTTTCTATTAATTATCCTTCCCTGGTTCTGCTGTGGTTCTGCTCCAAGTCAGTCTTACTCTAAGATGAAGATTGCAGAGTGGTCTTATCTGGAATACAGTCAATCTTCTAGCAGGGAGAAAGGAAATACCCAGAGGATATAAATCTGACCCCCAAAGCTTCTGCTGGGCATTGGTACACGTTACATTGTGTGTGTGTGTGTGTGTGTGTGTGTGTGCATGTGTGTATGCGCACATGCACGCTTAGTCACTCACTAGTGTCTGACTCTCTGCAGCCCCATGGATTATTACCTGCTGGATTCCTCTACCCACGGAATTTTCCAGTACCAATGTACTGGAGCAGGTTGTCATTTCCTGCTCCTAGAGATCTTCCTGGCCCAGGGATCCAATGAGTATCTCTATGTTTTCTGCATTGGTAGGCAGATTCTTAACTGTTAGGGTCACCTGGGAAGAGCCTGTTACATTGTCAGCATTTAATTGGCCAAAACAAATCACAATGTAAGCCTGGTGCTGATCAATTTTGCCATACATTTATTCCTCCAAAGGAAAGGGCAGACTCATATGTAAATATAAGGTCTATGCAGGCAGAAGTGTCTACAAATTCCAGGAAAATATATGCCTGTTTGAAGGTAATCATTATGCAGTTGCATGTAAGTTAAACAGCTGATGTCTAATTCTGAGCCTTGGCTCTGCCATTTACTTAACAAATGGTATTATCTATTCTATCAGACTTTCACTTGATAAATAGATAAAAATCAAATAGCTATGACTACTATAATGGTTTATATTTGATTAAATCTATTAAATTGTGTGGCATAGTGATATATATATATTATTTCCTGCTGCACTTTTCAAAACCAAAAACGTTATGATTTCTTGAATGATATGCCATTCCTGCCCTTTTCAGTTCAAAAGAGGTATTTTTTTTTGCTTGAGCCTTTGACTTATTTGAAAATAAATTAATGAACCTTTCACATATAAGGACCTTTTCATCAATATAGACATTTTCTATTGCCAGTATGCTTATATCATCATGTAGGGAGAGTAGTATGTGTATCAATTGTTGTAAACACATATGTTCCACATATAGCTACAATTGTAAAGAGAACCATCATCTCCTTGATGTATGTAAAACAAAGGAGATTCGAACTGAGTTCCTGCAATAGTCAGGGAGTATTCCTTATTTGTTTTGTAGGGTAGAAGGTAGGTATGTCACCCTACTAATCAATGGACTTGGCAGGCTGATTCTTTGAAAAGTACAAATTTAACTTTTCTTTTTTAACTTTGTGAAAATTTAGACAGAAGAATGCATTCTTATTCTCCTCTATTCTTGGTACAATAAGAAATGAATCATCCAACTTTACTTTTTTAAACAGTAGCTCACAGAAAGATCTTAAGCAGTCTGTTTATCATAGTCATATTTATTTGGGAAAAAAATGCCTCCATTCAAAGTTATTCTTATTCCGATGTTGAATTAGAGCTTTTCAATTTCATCATGAATCATTTCTAAAACCTGATACTAGAATTAAATTATTATGAACTTTTCACATATGTCACTAAGCATTTTTCATCAATGCTTATCTGGTCTCAAAAAATTCACTCAGAGTGTCACACCCAGGAGATCCTCTTTATTTATGCAATAGAATATTGTGTAGATACCATATGTGATTTCTTTTGGTTGGATAGCCAGATCAGAAAGGAATCAAAAGATTCTTTTCTTCCTCATGTAATAAAGTGGTGTAGTTTAGGGAATAAGATGAAAAGATAGAGATTGTTCTTCATTAAAAGTGTTGCTTTTTTATTATTATTATTATTCCTCCATCTCTCTCTACATCTCTTCAGAGAAGGAGAGGGAGTAGAAAAGGGATAGGGAGAGGGAAAGGGAAGGAGAGAGAAAGGAATATGAAGGAAGAAAAGAAGCCTGAGTATTTCCCATGATTCTTATATCTAAGTGCTGCGATGTCCACATATATCATCAGAAGCTTGAGCTCATGGGTAGAGAAGCAAAAGACAGTGGACATACTCATGGAAGCAGCAGGTGGAAGTGGTCCCTGCAACTGTTCTACATGTTTCTAAGGACTTTGAATGGGACTTGTTATGTGCTTCAGTTCAGTTCAGTTCAGTCGCTCAGTTGTGTCCGACTCTTTGCGACCCCATGAATCGCAGCACGCCAGCCCTCCCTGTCCATCACCAACTCCCGGAGTTCACTCAGACTCACGTCCATCTAGTCAGTGATGCCATCCAGCCATCTCATCCTAGGTCGTCCCTTTCTTCTCCTGCCCCCAATCCCTCCCAGCATCAGAGTCTTTTCCAATGAGTCAACTATTTGCATGAGGTGGCCAAAGTACTGGACCTTCAGCTTTAGCATCATTCCTTCCAAAGAAATCCCAGGGTTGATTTCCTTCAGAATGGACTGGTTGGATCTCCTTGCAGTCCAAGGGACTCTCAAGAGTCTTCTCCAACACCACAGTTTAAAAGCATCAATTCCTCGGTGCTCAGCCTTCTTCACAGTCCAACTCTCACACCCATGCATGACCACAGGAAAAACCATAGCCTTGACTAGATGGACCTTAGTCAGCAAAGTAATGTCTCTGCTTTTGAATATGCTATCTAGGTTGGTCATAACTTTTCTTCCAAGGAGTAAGCATCGTTTAATTTTATGGCTGCAGTCACCATCTGCAGTGATTTGGAGCCCCCAAAAATAAAGTCTGACACTGTTTCCACTGTTTCCCCATCTATTTCCCATGAAGTGATGGGACCAGATGCCATGATCTTCGTTTTCTGAATGTTGAGCTTTAAGCCAACTTTTTCACTCTCTTCTTTCACTTTCATCAAGAGGCTTTTTAGCTCCTCTTCACTTTCTGCCATAAGGGTGGTGTCATCTGCATATCTGAGGTTATTGATATTTCTCCCGGCAATCTTGATTCCAGCTTGTGTTTCTTCCAGTCCAGCATTTCTCATGATGTACTCTGCATATAAGTTAAATAAGCAGGGTGACAATATACAGCCTTGACGTACTCCTTTTCCTATTTGGAACCAGTCTGTTGTTCCATGTCCAATTCTAACTGTTGCTTCCTGGCCTGCATACAGATTTCTCAAGAGGCAGGTCAGGTGGTCTGGTATTCCCATCTCTTTCAGAATTTTCCACAGCTTATTGTGATCCACACAGTCAAAGGCTTTGGCATAGTCAATAAAGCAGAAATAGATGTTTTTCTGGAACTCTCTTGCTTTTTCCATGATCCAGTGGATGTTGGCAATTTGATCTCTGGTTCCTCTGCCTTTTCTAAAACCAGCTTGAACATCAGGGAGTTCACGGTTCACATATTGCTGAAGCCTGGCTTGGAGAATTGTGAGCATTACTTTACTAGCATGTGAGAAGAGTGCAACTGTGTGGTAGTTTGAGCATTCTTTGGCATTGCCTTTCTTTGGAATTGGAATGAAAACTGACCTTTTCCAGTCCTGTGGCCACTGCTGAGTTTTCCATATTTGCTGGCATATTGAGTGCAGCACTTTCACAGCAGCATCTTTCAGGATTTGAAACAGCTCAACTGCAATTCCATCACCTCCACTAGTTTTGTTCATAGTGATGCTTTCTAAGGCCCGCTTGACTTCACATTCCAAGATGTCTGGCTCTAGATTAGTGATCACACCATCATGATTATCTGGGTCGTGAAGATCTTTTTTGTACAGTTCTTCCATGTATTCTTGCCACCTCTTCTTATGTGCTTACATGGTCTTATTTTTTTTAAAATAACATCTGTTAATGCAACACTGTCTACAGTGTCCCTTTCCATGTGGTTTCCGTTCTACCCTGTGGTCCCTCAGTCATGTTGCTTTGGGGGATTCAATAAAGACAAAGTTGCATTTAGACTATTATTTTTCTATTTACTTTGGGACTTGTTGGATATAAGTGAAGTAGGAGATAGATGGGCCCCTGGGCTGGACAAACAGTGTTGTCAACTGGAGTACATTTGAAGCTTTGTTCGTATCCATGCTCCAAGGACAAAGCTAGTGGCAGAAACTGAGCTCTGTTGAAGTAAAGAGATAAGGTGACCACTACTGAAGTCAAGGAAAACTTCTGTGTCTGTACACGTGAAGGAAGGCTCCTTGGGGGTCAAAAAGGGAGAGGGCACCACCCCATAATAAGTGTGGGCATGAACCCACTGGCCTCTGCAATAGGATCCACTTTAGCAAAAAGATGCACACACATCTTGGGGAGGGTGTTAAGCCAATCAGGTGTGAAAAAAAGGAACAAGATATTTGGCCAAAGGTAAACAAAGCCCTGGAAGGACTGTCCTATATAGGTGACTTAAATCACCTCTTTGCTATGTTCCTTATTTAGATACCCATAATCCTCTCTGGTGTGTATCTCTGCCTTGCTTCTGTCTTAAATAAATAAACTGCTTCTGTGTACTCCCATATAACCTGTGCTGTTTTTCTCTTGGTAAACTATGTACCGGTTTTCAGTCTTTGCCTTCTTGAAATATTCTTGCTTTCAAATAGGGGAAAGAGCCAGGCCTACTTTGCTTCTAGCCTCTAGCCCTTGGTGGTTTGTTGCTAAGATTTCTGGTTTTCATCCAGGCTACCCAGGTTCAATTCCAGGGCAGGGAACTAAGATCTCTTTTCAGGACTGCTCACTGCAGTCTCTCCAAGATCAAGAATATGTAGCTCACAGTAAGTTATAAGTATATTTAAATGATTGTTAGCTGTTCTAAACTGAATATTTCTGACCACGCAGTGCTGATTAACCTGTCTTGAAGATGCCAAAGCACCCTCCCCCAAAGTATAAACATATGCAAAGCATCAGAGAAGTGAAGAAATAAGATATTAAAGTCCTAAATCAGTAATTAAACTGTAGGAAAGTTTTCCAGTCACTAGTTATATAAAATCATAAGCATAGAATTTTATTCTCATAGGTGCCACTACAAAAGAAGTTTTCTTTCAAATGCTCTTAGTTATGCAATTTTTATAATTACCAGTTCAGTTCCGTTCAGTCACTCAGTTGTGTCTGACTCTTTGCAACCCCATGGACTGCAGTATACCAGGCTTCCCTGTCCATCACCAACTCCCAGAGCTTGCTCAAACTCATGTCCATCGAATTGGTGATGCCATCCAACCATCTCATCCTCGGTCATCCGCATCTCCTTCTGCCTTCAATCTTTCCCAGCATCAGGGTCTTTCCAAGGAGTCAGTTCTTTGCATCAGGCAGCCAGAGTATTGGAGCTTCAGCTTCAGTATTGATCCTTCTAATGAATATTCAGGACTGATTTCCTTTAGGATGGTCTGGTTGGATCTCCTTGCTGTCCAAGGGACTCTCAAGACCCTTCTCCAACACCACAGTTGAAAACCATCAATTCTTAGGCACTCAGCTTTCTTTATAGTCCAACTGTCACATCCATACATGGCTACTTGAAAAACCATAGCTTTGACTAGACAGACCTTTGTTGGTAAAGTAATGTCTCTGCTTTTTAATATGCTGTCTAGGTTGGTCATACCTTTTCTTCCAAGGAGCAAACCGCTTTTAATTTCATGGTTGCAGTCACCATTTGCAGTGATTTTTGAGCCCCCCAAAATAAAGTCTGTCACTGTTTCCATTGTTTTCCCATCTATTTGCCATGAAGTGATGGGACAAGATGCCATGATCTTAGTTTTCTGAATGTTGAGCTTTAAGCCAACTTTTTCACTCTCCTCTTTCACGTTCATCAAGAGGCCCTTTAATTCTTCTTCACTTTCTGCCATAAGGGTGGTGTCATCTGCATGTCTGAGGTTATTGACATTTTTCCCATCAGTCTTGATTATGGCTTGTGCTTCATCAAGCCCTGCTTTTTGCATGATATACTCTGCATATAGGTGCAGAGTATATTAAATTATCAAGGTGACAATATACAGCCTTGACATTCTCTTTTTCTGATTTGGAACCAGTCTGTTGTTTCATATCCAGTTCTAACTATTGCTTCTTGACCTGCATACAGATTTCTCAGGAGGCAGGTCAGGTGGTCTGGCATTCCCATCTCTTTAAGATATCATACAATTTTCTCATTTACTTTTCCATTTGAAAGCCATGAAAAATAGATAGGTCAAAATCTTGTGTTTTTAGGGCACAAATTTTTAGCAATTCTTTAAGCAGCAAGTGTGTCTATACATGAGTGGAAGATTTAATCATGCCAAGATATCACTTACTTCTTAGCAAGATATTACCACTAACTAGTTAGAAGATAGAGATTTCTACGTGATCAAATAATCAATACTAAAGCAAAAATTAAAGTATATTTTATTTATAGTGTATTCTACTTCACATCATTTTGTGAGGGGAAGAGTCTGAACACCTCCTCCTATGGATCTTGGTTTTTGGTAATTTTACCAAAAGCGTCCGAGGTCTTACCCAATGCAAGAGAGTTTATTGAGGATAAAGAGAGAGAACACCTCAAGGGAGAGGTGGGCCAGGCAAGGAAAACATTGGCCCCTGAGGGCCAGAGTGTAGAGTTTTTAAGGCAAGGGATTTTGCATAATCCAGGAAATTGTTGATTGGCAGTATTGACAGCTGAAGGTTATAAACTGGGGGCTCGGCTGTGCAAGTCTTTCCCATAATTTAGTCTGTTATAATTAGATGCACGTGTTCATAGAAATTTATGAACATTTAATGAGCCCAATGGCCAGCAAATGATGGCATATGATGCATACATATGCCAGACTGGGAAAAGTCCCTCCAGTCATCCAGTAGGGGATTTTTGATTCCCCTGACCAGTCTGGAGTATTGATGGGGATTTGTTTAGGGTGGGGTTGGTAAATAGCTTGGGGGGATTAAGTGGCTATTGGATGTTTAGCTAAAGGGTCTGCCTTCTTGTTGCTGATGGCTAGCTTCCTGCTTAACAATTTGAAGAAATAAGAATTATGCAGCCAAAAGATCAGGCAATTGTAATATAGCTGTAAATAGTTGCTTAATAAAACATTATGTCATTATTTTGGATTTTATCATAATTTTGGTATTTGTTAGCTTTTAATATTCACCATTTATCATGATTTATTTACTTTACTCTGAATGAGTATTTATTTCTGTATCTGAATTTTGTATTTCAGTTTTATAATCTTTTTCTTAAAAAAGGCTGCAAAAAAATGATAGGTTCCACAAAGCCTAGATCTACTCTTGGCAAGTATTAGACCACATTTGATGTAAAGAGATTTCTCCCATCAGTTTAGACATCTTTTCTATCTATTTCCAGTCTGCCAGAAGACTTCATGTTTCATATATATATGTTTTACTCCTGACCATTTTTCTTATTGTTTTTGCTTCACCTTTACCACCTCTCTTATCATCTTGGGCAACTTTGATAAAAGAATGAATAGATGTACATATGAAAATAAAATTGGTTTCATATAACTGTTTAATGCTTTATACAATATTCATATTATGGCAGATGACATTCTTTCCTACAATTTTCATGCATAATGTAAATGCATAGACAATATGTTCATAGCAGTCCTAGCCAGAGATAAAGTCATTAGCAATTTTTGTAGGTGCACAATTGTTCTAATATGTTAAAAAATATCTTTGAGGAGATACCCCACACCCAAGGGCAAAAGACAAGCCCCAGCAAAATGGTAGGAGGGGTGAAATCACCTTGAGAATCAAACTCCTTACCCACCAGAGACATTCAGAGGGCTCAAACATACCTTGTGCACACCAGGATCCAGAGACCCCACGGGGACTGAGACAGAGATGTGCTTTAGTGTCTCCTGTGGAGGTACGGGTCAGCAGTGGACTGCTGCAGGGGCAGGAGCTCTGGGTGCAGCAGACCTTGGAGTGGCATAAGCCCTCTTGGAGGAGGTTGCCATTAACCCCACCATAGAGCCACCAGAACTTACACGAGACTGGGGAAACAGAACTTGGAGAGCACAAACAGAACCTTGTGCACAGCAGGACCCAGGAGAAAGGAGCAGTGACCCCACAAGAGACTGACCCAGACTTGCACATGAATGTCCAGGAATCTCCAACCAAGGCATATGTTTGCAGGGGCCTGCAGCAGGGTTGGGGGCACTGAGTGTAGTAGTGTGTGCTTGGGAAATTTTGAGAGAGTTCATCATTTTATTCATTACTTCCACCATAGTTTGGCCTCAGATTAAATAACAAGGAAGGAACACAGCCCAGCCCTTCAACAGAAAATTGAACTAAAGATTTACTGATCATGGCCCTGCCCATCAGAACAAGACCCAGTTTCCTCCTCAGTCAGCCTCTCCCATCAAGAAGCTTCCATAAGCCTCTTATGCTTCTCCATCAGAGGGCAGACAGACTGAAAACCACAATCACAAAAAACTAACCAATCTGATCACATGGACCACAGCCTTGTATAACTCAATAAAACTATGAGCCATGCTACAAAAGACATATGGGTCATGGTGGAGAGTTCTGAAAAACATAGTCTGCTGGAGAAGAGAGTGGCAAACCACTTCAGTATTTTTGCCTTGAAAACACCATGAATGGTATGAAAAGACAAAAATATAGGACACTGAAAGATGAAACTCCCAGGTCAGTAGGTCCCCAATATGCTACTGGAGATCAGTGGAGAAATAACTCCAGAAAGAATGAGTAGACAGAACCAAAGCAAAAACAACACCCAGTTGTGGTTGTAACTGGTGATGAATGTAAAGTCCGATGCTATAAAGAGAAATATTGCATAGGAACCTGGACTGTTAGATCCATGAATCAAGGCAAATTGGAAGTGGTCAAACAAGAGATGGCAAGAGTGAACACTAACATTTTATGAATCAGCTAACTAAAATGGACCGGATGGGTGAATTTAACTCAGATGACCATTGTATCTACTACTGTGGGCAGGAATCCCTCAGAAGAAATAGAGTAGCCCTCATAGTCAACAAAAGAGTCTGAAGTGCAGTACTTCGATGCAATTTCAAAACTGACAAAATGATCTCTCTTCATCTCCAAGGCAAACCATTCAATATTACAGTAATCCAAGTCTATGCCCCAACCAGTAATGCTGAATAAGCTGAAGTTGAACAGTTCTATGAAGATCTACAAACTTCTAGAACTAGCAGCCAAAAAAAAAAAAAAAGAAGTCCTTTTTATTATAGGGGACTGGAATGCAAATGTAGGAAGCCAAGAGATACCTGGAGTAGCAGACAATTTTGGCCTTGGAGTACAGAATGAATCAGGGCAAAGACTAATAGAGTTTTGCCAAGAAAACACACTGGCCATAGCAAACACCCTCTTCCAACACACTAGAGAAGACTATACACATGGACATCACCAGATGGTCAATACTAAAATCATACTGATTATATTATTTCCAGCCAAAAATGGAGAAGCTCTATACAGTCAGCAAAAACAGGACTGCGAGCTGGCTGTGACTAAGAACATAAACTCCTTATTGCCAAATTCAGACTTCAATTGAAGAAAGTAGGGAAAACCACTAGACCATTCAGGTATGACCTAAATAAAATCCCTTACACTTACACAGTATAAGTGACAAACAGATTCAAGGGATTAGATCTGATAGAGTGCCTGAAGTACTATGGATGGAAGTTCGTGACATTGTACAGGAGGTAGTGATAAAGATCATCCCAAAGAATTGCAGAAAGGCAAGATGGCTGTCTGAAGAGGCCTTACAAATAACTGAGAAAAATAAAGAAGCAAAAGGCAAAGGAGAAAAGGAAAGATACATCCATTTGAATGCAGAGTTCCAAAGAATAGCAAGGAAAGATAACAAAGCCTTCCTCAGTGATCAGTGCAAAGAAATAAAGGAAAACAATAGAATAGGAAAGATTAGAGATCTCTTCAAGAAAATCAGAGATACCAAGGGAGTGTTTCATGCAAAGCTGGGCACAATAAAGGACAAAAAAGTTATGGACCTAACAGAAGCAGAAGATGTTAAGGAGAAATGGCAAGAATACACAGAAGAATTATATGAAAATATAGTCATGATCCAGAAAACCACAATGGTGTGATCATTCACCTAGAGCCAGACATCCTGGAATGTGAAGTCAAGTGTGCCTTAGGAAGCATCACTATGAACAAAGCTAGTGGAGGTGATGGCATTTCAGTTGAGCTTTCTCAAATCCTAAAAGATGATGCAGTGAAAGTGCTGAACTCAATATGCCAACCAATTTGGAAAACTCAGCAGTGGCCACAGGACTGGAAAAGGTCAGTTTTCATTCCAACCTCAAAGAAAGCCAATGCCAAAGAATGATCAAACTACCATACAGTTTCACTCATCTCACATGATAGCAAGTGATGCTCAAAATTCTCCTAGCCAGGCTTCAACAGTAGGCACACTGTGAACTTCCAGATGTTCAACCTGGATTTAGAAGAGGCAGAGAAACCAGAGATCAAATTGCCAGCATCCATTGGATCATTGAAAAACCAAGACAGTTCCAGAAAAACATCTACCTCTGCTTTATTGATTACACCAAAGCCTTTGACTGTGTGGATCACAAAAAAACTGTGGAAAATTCTTTAATGGATGGGAATACCAGATCATCTGACCTGCCTCCTGAGAAATCTGTATACAGGTCAAGAAACAACAGTTAGAATTAGACATGGAAGAGCAGATTGGTTTCAAATCAGGAAAGGAGTATGTCAAGGCTGTGTATTATCACCCTGGTTATTTAATTTATATGCAGGGTGTATCATGAGAAATGCTGGACTGGATGAAGCACAAGCTAGAATCAAGATTGCCAGGAGAAATATCAATAACCTCAGATACGCAGATGACACCAGCCTTATGGCAGAAAGTGAAGAAGAACTAAAGAACCTCTTGATGAAAATGAAAGAGGAGAGTGAAAAAATTGGCTTAAAGCTCAGCATTAAGAAAACTAAGATCATGGCATCTGGTTCCATCACTTCACGGCAATAGTTGAGGAAACAGTGGAAACAGTGGCAGACTTTTATTTTGGGGGGCTCCAAATAACTACAGATGGTGAATTCAGTCATGAAATTAAAAGACACTTGCTCCTTGGGAGAAAAGTTATGACCAACATAGATACCATGTTAAAAAGCAGAGACATTGCTTTGCCAACAAATGTCCATATAGTTAAATCTATGGCTTTTCCAGTAGTCATGTATGGATGTGGGACTTGAACTATAAAGAAAACTGAGTGCCAAAGAATTGATGCTTTTGAACTGTGGTGTTGGAGAAGGCTCTTGAGAGTCCCTTGGATAGCAAGGAAATCCAACCAGTCCATCCTAAAGGAAATCAGTCCTGAATATTCATTGGAAGGACTGATGCTGAAGCTGAAACTCCAATACTTTGGCCACCTGATGCAAAGAACTGACTCCTTGGAAAAGACCCCGATGCTGGGAAAGATTGAAGGCAGGATGAGAAGGAAACATCCTGGAATGAGATGGTTGGATGGCATCACCGACTCAATGGACATGAGTTTGAGTAAACTCTGGAAGTTGGTGATGCACAGGGAGGCCTGTTATGCTGCAGTTCATGGAATCACAAAGAGCAACTGAGTAACTGAACTGAACTGATTAAAAATATTTCACCCATTTAAAAAAATGTCATTGAATTTTCAGGAGAATCCTGTAAACAGAATAAAGAAAATATATTTAAAATGTCTAAATATTTCATGATTCTATCTAAAGAACTCTTCATTAGAGATTTGCCATTTTCCCCAGCAACTATAATGTTCCTGTCCACCCAGATATGATATCTTTTTTCCAAGTTGGCTGAAGGCACAAGGGCATAGTGTCACTCAGCTTTAATTTCTACTTTTTGTAGTAACTCTCATTTTCCATTTTCCCTTGCTGTTTAATTACTATATTTCTCCATTCACCAAATTCATAACATGTACAATGATCAAGTTTAGGGCTTATTTAATCTTGTAGTTTAGTTGCTTTGTGAAAAAAAGAAGACCTTGATCTTATCAGTAACTCAGTTACAAATTACATTTAAGAGGTCCTACTTTTTGGGGGGCTTCAAAATCACTACAGATGGTGGCTGCAGCCATAAAATTAAAAGACACTTACTCCTTGGAAGAAAAGTTATGACCAACCTAGATAGCATATTCAAAAGCAGAGACATTACTTTGCCGACTAAGGTCCATCTAGTCAAGGCTATGGTTTTTAGAGTGGTCATGTATGGATGTGAGAGTTGGACTGTGAAGAAGGCTGAGCACCGAGGAATTGATGCTTTTGAACTGTGGTGTTGGAGAAGACTCTTGAGAGTCCCTTGGACTGCAAGGAGACCCAACCAGTCCATTCTGAAGGAGATCAGCCCTGGGATTTCTTTGGAAGGACTGATGCTAAAGCTGAAGCTCCGGTACTTTGGCCACCTCATGCGAAGAGTTGACTCATTGGAAAAGACTCTGATGCTGGGAGGGATTGGGGGCAGGAGGAGAAGGGGACGACCGAGGATGAGATGGCTGGATGGCATCACTGACTCGATGGACGTGAGTTTGAGTGAACTCTGGGAGTTGGTGATGGACAGGGAGGCCTGCTGCTGCTACTGCTGCTGCTAAGTCACTTCAGTCGTGTCCGACTCTGTGCGACCCCATGGACGACAGCCCACCAGGCTCCCCCGTCCCTGGGATTCTCCAGGCAAGAATACTGGAGTGGGTTGCCATTTCCTTATCCAACAGGGAGGACTGGCATGCTGCAGTTTATGGGGTCGCAAAGAGTCGGACACGACTGAGTGACTGAACTGAACTGAACTTCCTGAGAGGTTTCCAGTGGATAGTTAATCAAGGTATGTGAATTTTTGTTAACCTCAAAGTATGACCCTTTCCTAACTCTTGCCTGTTTCAGTTATATGTTCCAGTGACACATCTTCCTGTGTCTGTCTTTGGATGCTGGAATTTTCTGTCCACTGAATAATGTACCAATATTTAAAAAAATTACAAATTATCTCCAAAAAGCGTAAAATTCTGCCTAAAATTTTTAAAAAATCATTGATGTTTTCCACCAGGAATTGACTCAGGACAATCATGTATTTCTCGTATCACTAGTACAAGGTCTGGAAAACACATTTCTGATATATATAATCATACATTCTTCTTGCTCTTTCCAAAGTTTACAATATTCTTCATGTTAGTTAATGAAATGTCTTCTACCATATGATGTTTTCTGTAATTAAGTTTTTGCCTATAAAAGAATGATAGTTTATAGTGAGAGCTTTTATCAAGTAAACCAAAGAATTAAATGAAGTTGGTCTCACATTCTGAAACAGGCTATCAATCCTCAAAACTTGTAAATCAGAAGTGTAAAGCTTCAGCAAATGCAACACACATTCAAAATACCTGTCTGATATGAAGAAACTGTTGAGAAGAAACTCAGAACAATTAGCTTTCTGGGATTTAAACTGTGGTATGTCCTTGGTGTCTGCTAATTAAATTATTATATAATTATCTTATGCAATTATTACATTTCTGGCAAATATATCTCTCCTCTTATGTGACTTCATTTATGTGTTGCATTATTCATCAAAAATGTTGGACCATGTAATACTTATGATTAATATGCTGCACAGTTTTGACAAGTAACACATAAAAATAGGACTTTAAAAAATGATTGTAAGACTAAAATATCAAGAAATCAATAGTATACTATGCTCAATTTAAGGATCTTCCCTCCTAGCTCAGCAGTAAAGAATCTGCCTGAAGGGCAGGGGACCTGGGTTTGATTCAAAAAGATCCCCTGGGAGAAGGAAATGGCAACCCACTCCAGTATTCTTGCCTGGAGAATCCTATGGACAGAGGAACCTGGCAAGCTACAGTCCATGGGGTCGCAAGAGCTGGACATGATTTGGCGACTAAACCACCATCACCATGCTCAACTTATACAGAGAAGACATTCATAAATTATTTTTAGGGAAATCAGAGAATCACACTCAGAGAATCACAGAAATAAAGGAAATAGCATACATGCCTAGTGCAATTAAACTCATTTCATTTCTAGTAGGTCTAATGACATTTAAATATTTAGTGAAGAGAAAGCTTTAGCATCAAATATGAAACAATGTGGATGTTTATTGAATATGAAAAAGGCTATTGTGTTGTTAGCAGTATTGGGTTTGCCAGTTTAGGCTAGAATCACTTGACTAAAGAATGTGATGGAAATTGCCTGATATTCATTAGATACCACAACGAACACAACATGGCTGCTAGAAATCTTTAGTACTTCAGAAGTAGGGAGAAGTAGTTATAGTTTAGCAAAATGTTTTCAGGCACATAAAACTAGTGTTAGAAACTTAGTAATGTCTAATATAAACTTCATATTTAATTTCCAATTGCAAATTATAACTCAGTTATTTGAAGAATTTTCATAAACGAGCTTATGCAATGAAAACAGTCAATCCCCCCAATATATTAAGTATCCAATTTATAATCTATTTATAAACATCAGTTTTCTTAATTAATTGGTATACAAAGACAATTCTGACATACTAATAAATGTATTAAAATGCTTTCTATGGATCAAATCAAGTCCTCTCAGGAAACACAATTGTAACACATCTATAGAGTCAAAATGCAAAATTATCATCATGAAGTCAGAATACTGGTTCCTGGTTTCCAGGGGATATAAGGAAGAAAGAGTGAGGAAGAGATGATTCATGGCTAAAGGATTTTACTTTGGGAGTGATGGGAAAATTTCAAAATTAGGTGGAGTAGTGGTTTCCCAACATTGAGAATGTACTAAATACCAATGAACTACTTACTTAAAATGGTTAATTTTATGCCTTGTGAATTTCATCTCAATATATTCTTTTTTATAAAAACGCAAAATCTCCATCAGATTTCCCGAGTACACCCAGAGTCCGTTGTTCCTTACGAGTGCTGGTTTATGATGTACAACTTATTAAGTCCAATTGTAGTCTTTCCATGGAGAAGGCAATGGCAACCCACTTCAGTATTCTTGCCTGGAGAATCCTGTGGACAGAAGACCTTAGTGAGCTGCTTTCCATGGGATCACAGAGAGCCAAACATGACTGAAATGACTTAGCATGTATGCATGCATTGGAGAAGGAAATGGCAACCCACTCCAGTGTTCTTGCCTGCAGAAACCCAGGGACAGAGGAGCCTGTGGGCTGCCATCTCTGGGGCCACACAGAGTTGGACACGACTGAGGCGACTTAGCAGCAGCAGCAGCAGTAGCAGCAGCAGTTGTCTTTCCAATTTCTTTCATTATGCTAGGGAATTATTTCTGATTTAAGGATTCCTAGGACTTAATAAAGTTGTCTTATTAACAAAAGGAGGGTATCAATAAAGGGCCAATGAATGAATAAATGTCATTTATTTTGATTTTACTAGTTTAAAATTCCAGGGTTTTGTATTTGCAAATATATTCAAGACTTCTAAATAGATACAAGTTTCTTACAATAAAGCAAGCAGAAAGAGAGAAAGAATGATATTTTCTTATTTGATTTGTTGATTGTGTCTCATTAAATTTGAACCTTTTTTTTTAACATTCTTTTAGGGACAGGTCAGAAAGCCAAAATCTTCATACTAGGGTTCTATAGTCAGAATTTCCCAGTGCTGTAACCTTGTATAAAGTATCCAACTGTCATTCATCATCAATAAAAAAATTGATAAGAGTACTTGACTCCCAGGATTGACATAAAAAAGCATTTATATGTACCTGTACATTTACCTATATCCATCTAGTCAAAGCTATGGTTTTTCCAGTCATGTATGGATGTGAGAGTTGGACTGGGAAGAAAGTTGAGCGCTGAAGAATTGATGCTTTTGAACTGTGGTGTTGGAGAAGACTCTTGAGAGTCCCTTGGACTGCAAGGAGATCCAACCAGTCCATTCTGAAGGAGACCAGTCCTGGGTGTTCATTTGAAGGAATGATGCTAAAGCTGAAACTGCTGTACTTTGGCCACCTCATGTAAAGAGTTGACTCATTGGAAAACAGTCTGATGCTGGGAGGGATTGGGGGCAGGAGGAGAAGGGGACGACAGAGGATGAGATGGCTGGATGGCATCACTGACTCGATGGACGTGAGAGTTTGAGTGAACTCCGGGAGTTGGTGATAGACAGGGAGGCCTGGCGTGCTGCGATTTATGGGGTCGCAAAGAGTCAGACACGACTGAGCGACTGAACTGAACTGAACTGATATATATATATATATGCATATGTGAGGGTAGATAGAATTTCCATTGGAAATGCTTATTTACTTATTTTTAAAGGTAGAATAACAACTGTTTTACTTTTAAAAAAATATTCTACTCTTGTTAGCTCTTCTATTATTGATCCTCATTATAATGAAGGACAAAATGCATGGCATTAGAGCCAGATTAACTAAATTTTAAATCCAACTCTTCTACTTTTTAAGTTAATATACAGTCAAGTCCCTTAAACCCTCCTTTCCTCAGTTTACCCATCATTAAAATGAACTATGACATTTATATTATAATATCTCAGTGATTAAATAATATAAAGTAAAATGCTTAAAATGTTTGAAATGGCACTCAACAAGCACTAACTATTGTTATTTTTTCTATTATGAACATTATAGTTTAAGCACCGTATCTGTGCATGTGTGCGTGCTAAGTTACTTCAGTTGTATAGGATTCTGTGTGACCCCATGGATTATAGCCCACCAGACATCTCTGTCCATTGGGATTCTCCAGGCAAGAATACTGGAGTAGCTTGCCATGCCCTCCTCCAAGGGATCTTCCCTACCCAGGGATTGAGTCCGTGTCTTTCATGTCTCCTGCACTGGCAAACAGGTTCTTTACCACTTGTAAAGACCTGTAAAGACACCTGTACAGCGCCACCTGTAAAGACCTTATATGTGAAGGTGAATTAAATGTCTGGTTTGTACCATTATAAATGTAGCACTCCACCAGCAGAAATCAGTAAGGTTGAGGCAATATTCTCTAAAGAGTAAACTCCCCTGGATTTACTAGTTCTGGTTACCAGGATATTGAATGTATTTCATTGATTGGGATTCATTCAATCCAGAAAACCAAGTCAATCTAAAACAATATAGGAGGTATCTGCAGGGTCCTTTAACTCACTTCCCTTGAAAACACAATACAGATCCACACACCGGAAGGAAGGGTTTATAATAGAATCCACATATGCAGAACAATGCAGCACAAATTAAGTAACTAGTTCAGAGGACTTGAGTGCCTTCACAGTTAAGTCTCACTGAGGAAATAGCAACAGTAACTGTGACTGGCTGAAAGATCTGCTCTCTTGAAATCTGATCCAGCTTTCTCCCTTTCTCTGTGACTCACACTGTTTTGACTGGTGCCAATCTGCTCATAGATTTCTTTTATAGTCCTTCTCTATAGCTTCATCACTGTTACCGAATTTACACACAAATCATGTTTAAAACAATGTTAATAAATTTGTTTCAAATATCATGTGTTTCTGGTGAAAATCCCCATTGCTCTATTTATCCTCACACTGAAATATTCCCCTTTCTTCTGTTTCTCTGAGGCCCTGAACCATTTACCTGCAGTTTCCTCATTCTTTGCTTGTTTCTTCTATACAGCTCTTGTGCTCTCTGCTGCATTGTGTCAACTGTTTTTTGTTTGTCTGTTTGTTTTTTAGCCCATGAAGAATATTATTCCCCAAATAATGTCTAGGAAAAGTCTACCATTAAATAGAGAAGCGGACATGATGCTAGTATTTATATGCGATTAAACTACCTTTCTTCTCCAGTCATGACTCCACTGTCTTCCTTACCATCAAACTATTTGTTTCCAGAGATATGTGTGTTAACTGTCTCACTCACAACATTGGGTAGCAAATAGAATAGTGAATTTTATTTTTCTCTTTTGAGAGGTAATCAGAAGTAATGAAACTGAAACCCACTCAGTCATGTCCAACTATTTGCAACCCCATGGACTATACAACCCATGGAATACTCTAGGCCAGAACAATGTAATGGTAAATACCATCCAGACAATTTTCTCAAATTTATACCTTTACCCAGGTATTTCTTTTCCTGGGCTCCAAAATCACTGCAGAAGGTGACTGCAGCCATGAAATTAAAAGACACTTGCTCCTTGGAAGAAAAACTATGACCTACCTAGACAGAATATTAAAAAGCAGTGTCAAAGAAGACTCTTGAGAGTCCTTTGGACTGCAAGGAGATGAAACTAGTCAATCATAAAGGAAATCAGTCCTGAATATTCATAGGAAGGACTGATGCTGAAGCTGAAGCTTCAATACTTTGGCCACTTGATGTGAAGAACTGATCCATTGGAAAAAAAAAAAAAACCCTGATGCTGGGAAAGATTGAAGGCAGGAGGAGAAGAGGATAACAGAGGATGAGATGGTTGGATGGCATCACCGACCTGATGGATATGAGTTTGAGCAAGCTTCAGGAGTTGGTAATGGACAGAAAAGCCTGGAGTGCTGCAGTCCATAGGGTCGCAAAGAGTTGGACAAAACTGAAAGACGGAAATGAACTGACCCTGTATTTCAGATGATAAAAGAGAACATATCCTACTCAAGATACATATAACAAAAAGTAACATTTATTTTGTTAATAGAAACTTTTTGTTGTTGTTGTTGTTCTCTGTGCTCACTAAAAAGGTGTGTCAGGTGAGAGTTGCAAGATAAGTTTTATTTGGGGGAAATTGAGGACAGCAGCTGGGAAATAGCACCTCAGATAGCTCTGAGAGACTTCTCCAAAAAGGCACTGGGGGAAGGTCAATATATAAGATTTTGGTGAAGGGGGATTTCAATGCAATCAAGCACTTACTTTACAAGAAGTTTTCTGATAGTCACAAGGAGCTGATGTCACCATGAAGGGCTTTAGTGCTCATCTAGATATGAAGAGATGCAAAAATTGGGATCATGAAATTGCTTCCTGGAATATCTATCTAAAGACCTGTTCCACCACATTGCCTGGAGCACAGAATGCCTCACTTCACCCTGAACTCTCCACAGGAGGTGTTGCAGGTCAACAGCTGCAGTAGTACAGGGTTTATTCTCCACAGAGGAAGATGGCAAATACCTTTTTCGTTGTTGCTGTTGTTCAGTCCCTGGCAAATGCTCTTGGCAAGTGCCAATTTGTAGTTGATATTCACACCATATAACCCATTGACTATATTAATAATAGTGTGTTTGTGCCTGCACGCTTTCAATTATGTCTGACTCTTTGTGATCCTAGGGGTCACAAAGACTGAAAGACCCCTTTCAGTCATGTCTGACTCCTTGTGACCCTCCAGGTTTCGCTGTCCATGGATTCTCCAGGTAAGAATACTGGAGTGGGTTGCAATTCCCTCCTCTAGAGGATCTTCCCAACCCAGGGATCTAAGCTTGATCTCTTATGTCACCCTCATTGGCAGGCAGGTTCTTTACCATGATTGCCACAGGAAACCCTGTTACATTAACAGCACCAGTGAAAATGAAAGTAATCTGCTTCATTGGTTTATATTAGTTTTTTTCATTCTCATTACTTATAAAAAAAGCTAACTTGCTTTCCCTATTGTATACATTTTATTTAAATTTTTCTAGGTATTTTCATCATGAACAAAATAGTATATATTATAGAATATAAATTAATAATATTAAGTATGAGAAAGATGTTTTACAAAGATGATATTTAGCATTTTGTCCAAGGAGTGAAAATATTATATTTTAATTTAAAGGAAAAAAAGTGTCAGGATAATTCCACAAAGAATTAATGACCCAAGTAATTAATTTGCAATCCTATTTCCCAGTCTCTTCTAATGTTTATCTGCAGTTCTCTGTTTCTAAATGTTCTTGAGCTTGCCTCTGATATTTGGCAGGACCATTTACAATTATACAGACAGAGACAGTCTGTTACAATAAAGAAGTTGGCACTTTAGAAAAGCTAATTAAAACAAACAAAACCAAACAAGAGACCTCCTCATGTGTAATTAAAGTGAGGAATGTGTGAATCCATTCTCAGGAAAGTTGGTTATTGCACTTTTTAAATCTTGTGTGACTACAAAAAATAATTGACCAGGGGAAGTATCTTAGCTAATAAATACAGAATGACAGAGCCAGAGCACCATTTTGAAATTACTAATTAATTAATAGATTTGTTTAGATAGGGAGCATCACCAGCTGCTAACATCAAAGAGAGACACCTGAGTGTTTGTGTATCTTAAGTGAATGTTTTTGTTTAGTTGCTAAGTCTTGTCTGATTCTTTTGAAACCCCATGGACTATTGTTAGATGACTTATCTGTCTGTGGAATTCTCCTAATAGATTACCGGAGTGGGTTGCCATTTCCTTCTTCAAAGAATTTTCTAGACCTAGAGACTGAACCCACATCTCTTGCATTGCCGGCAGATTCTTTACCACTGTGTCACCTGGGAAACCCATCTTAAGGGAATATATATTACCTATTTTAAAGCATTTTTGACAATATTCCAAAAGCAAGAAATGAAGTGATAGAGGAGCTAATCTGCAAGCATGCACTATCCTTCAAGAGAAAGGAAGTATGACTCCAAGATTGGCCCAGAGGCTGGCAGGCTATCACAGGTACCATGGGCTGAAGGGGTACAGCTTCTGCTGTATCCACAAGTCAAAGAGCCTAGAGGGCAGAACGTCAAGCCACAGAATATTTTTGGGTCTTGAAATGTAATGAAACTTGCCCCACTGGATTTGGGACCAATGACTCCTTTATTCATTCCATTTTCTCCCTTCTGGAATGCACCTACCTACTTTATACCAATCTCACCTTTGTATTTGAGAAGCAGATAACTTTTTTGCTTCCCTGATGGCTCAGATGGTAAAGTGTCTGCCTTCAAAGCAGGAGACCCGGGTTCTATCCCTGGGTTGGGAAGATCCCCTGGAGAAGGAAATGGCAACCCACTCCAATACCCTTGCCTGGAAAATCCCATGGACAGAGGAGCCTGGTAGGCCACAGTCCATGGGGTCCCAAAGAGCCAGACACGACTGAGTGACTTCACTTCACTTTGCAAACTTTTGAGTTGATTATACTTGGATGAGATTTTGAATTTAGAGCTACTGCTAGGGATACATTAAGATTTCAGGTGGTGGTGATGGTTTAGTCACTAAGTGGTGTCCACCTCTTGCGACCCCAAGGACTGTAGCCTGCCAGGCTCCTCTGTCCATGGGATTTTCCAGGCAAGAATACTGGAATGAGTTGCTATTTCCTTCTCCAGGGGATCTTCACAACCCAGGGATCGAACCCAGGTCTCCTGCATTGCAGGCAGACTCTTTACCAACTGAGATACAAGGAAAGATTTCAGGAAATAAGCTGAAATCAAGATTTCCAGGAGAAATATCAACAACCTCAGATATGCAGATAATACCACTCCAATGGCAGAAAGCAAAGAGAAACTAGAGTCTCTTGATGGGGGTGAAAAAAGGAAAGTGAAAAAAATTGGCTTAAAAGAGCATTCAAAAAAAAAACAAACAAACCCTAAGATCATGGCTTCTGTTCCATCATTTCATGGATAATAGATGGAGAAATAGTGGAAACACTGTCAGAAATTATTTTCTTGGGCTCCAAAATCATTGTGGATGGTTACTGAGCTACAAAATTAAAAGACACTTTCTTCTTGGAAGAAAAGTTAAGACAAACCTAGACAGTATTAAAAAGCAGACCTATTTCTTTGCCAATAAAGGTCTCTATGGTCAAAGCTATGATTTTTCTAGTAGTCATGTAGGGATGTGAGAAAATGAAACTGAAAGTCATTCAGTCCTGTCTGACTCTTTACAACCCCATGGACTATACAGTCCATGGAATTCTCCAGGCCAGAATACTGCGGTGGGTCCCCTTCCCTTTTTCCAGAGGATCTTCCCTTCCTAAGGATTGAACCCAGGTCTCCCACATTGCTGGCAGATTCTTTACCAACTGAGCCACAAGGAAAGCCCAAGAATACTGGAGTGGATAGCCTATCCCTTCCACAGTGGATCTTCCAGACCAGAAATCCATCAAGATCTCCTGCATTGCAGGTGGATTCTTTACCAGAGGAGCTTCAAGGAAGCCCAGGGATGTGAGAGCTGTACCATAAATAAGGCTGAGCACCAGAGAATTTATGCTTTTGGACTGTGGTGCTGGAGACACTCTTGAGAGTCCCTTGGAAGCAAAGAGATCAACCATCAACCATCAACCCTTAAGGAAATCAACCCTGAACATTCTTTGGAAGAACTGATGCTACAGCTGAAGGTCCAATACTTTGGCCACCTGATATAAAGAGATGAATCATTGGAAAAGAACCTGATGCTGGAAAGATTGAAGACAGGAGAAGAGGGTGACAGGGCATGAGATAGTTGGATGGCATCACTGACTCAAGGACATGAGTTTGAGCAAACTCCAGGAAATAGTGAAGAACATAGAAGCCTTATGCCCTGTAGTCCATGGTGTCACAAAGATTCAGACAGGACTGAGTGACTGAACAACAAAAACAACAGGATTAGGGTAAATCTATTTTGCATGTGGAATTGACAATAATTTGAGGGAATCTCAGACCATAGTGGGATGTATAGTGTTCCCCCAAACTCATGTTTGTATAGAACTTCAGAATGTGACTTTACTTGGAAATTGAGCTTTAATTGATGTAATCAGTTAAAATAATGTTACACTGGATTGGGATGAGTTCAAATTACAAACTGATGTATTTATAAGAAGAGGAGAGAAGACACAGAGGAACACAGAGAGGATAGCATGTAAAGATGCAAGCAGTTATCTCTCCACAAGTCAAGAGATAACCAACTACTGTACAGTAAGGAAGGATTCTTTTGAGATTCTTTTGAGGGAGCTGGTACCTTGATTTGGGATTTCTGGCTTCCAGAATTGTGAGGCAAAATTTATTCTATTTTAGTGACCTATATTGTTACAGCATCCCTAGGAAACTACTGCAACATATAAATATAAAGTATTCATCTTGGTGATTATATACAAGATTTTTATAAATATCATGAGCTCCCGTGAAAGTGAATTGTGACCCACATTTTCAGTTTTGGAAACAGAAGAGGATAGCAATAGCTTTACTACTACACCATAAATAGTGACAGCAATAAGGACTTTACAAATATCAAATCACTTAATTTTTAGAATAACCTTATTAGTAAATTCTCTATTATTAGTGTTATATGTATAGATGAGGAAGGACTTCCCAGATGACTCAGTCCTGGAGAATCCGCCTGACAAGCAGAAGATGTGAATTCAATCCCTGGGTTGGAAGATTCCCTGAAGAAGGAAATGGCAACTCATTCCAGTATGGGAAATGCTATGGACAGAGAAGCCTGGCAGACTATAGTCCATAGGGTAGCAAAAGGGTCAAGCAAGACTCAGTGACTAAACAACAATAACAATAACAAAAATAGATGAAGGAACACGTTTCAAGGTCACATAGCACTTGATTAGCAGAATGAAAATCTGAAATCATTTCCATCTAACTGAAAACCCTTGTCTACACTATTACAGTGTAATGGCTGTGTTATTTGTCTACTAAGACTTCCCTGGTGGCTCAATGGTAAAGAATCTGCCTGCAATTGAGGAGCCCTGAGTTTGATCCCTGAGTCGGGAAGACCCCCTGGAGAAGGAAAGGGTAACCCACTCCAGTATTCTTGTCTAGGAAATTCCATGGTCAGAGGAGCCTGATGGGCTACAGTTCATGGTGTTGCAAAGAGTCAGACACAACCTACTGACTAAACCACCACCATCCTATAAGGATCTTGCCAATTTAGCTCAAAACCATGTTGTATGATGAGTTTTATATTTAGTAGATATTTCTATTCCTAGATATTACCTTATAGCATATCCATTTAGATTTTTGATTTTCAACTCCAGAATATCCAAGCTATCTGAGTTGAATTGTGTCTCTCTAAAATTCATAATTTACAGCCCCTAGTATCTCATCATTTGAATTCATTTGGAATAAGGTCATTGCAGATATATTAGTTAAAATGAGATCAACAAGGTAGGCCCTTATTCAATACAACTGGAGTCTTTATACAAAGGGGAAAATTGGATACAGATAGAGGCACACATAAAGAGAAAATAATGGAAAAACCACAGGCAGAAGATGGTCATCTAACTGCCAAGGTGAGAAGCTGGGAAAGGGTTCTTTTCTCACAGCCCACAGAGGGAACCAACTTTGCCTGTCAACTCCTTGACTTCAGACTCTAGCCTCCAGATATGTAAGACAATAAATTTCTGTTGTACTTATTACCCTACTTGTGAAACTCTTACAACAGCTGTAAAAACTAATAGAGTGCTCACCATACTTAAAATTTACCTTGGGTTTACCCTGGTGGCTCAGATGGTAAAGAATCTGCACACAATGCAGGAGGCGGGAATTTGATCCCTGGTCTGGGAAGATCCCCTGGAGAAGAGAATACCTAACCACCACAGTATTCTTGCCTAGAAAATTCCATGGACAGAGGAGCCAGGTGAGCTACAGTCCATGGGGGTCACAAAGAGGCAGACACAACTGAGGGACTAACATATTTTACCCACTTATGAAGAGTGGGAAAACCATGCATTGAATGCCAACCCTGAGCACCATCCTGGGTTCAGACTTGTGAGGTTGAGGCACTGCACTGGAACTGCATTGCGAACATTGCATTTCTTTGCTTTTTTCAAATTTGAATTGGACCACTTTGAGGTTTTTGTTTGTTTGTTTTGTTCTATTTTTCATATAGTAACTTCATAGTCTCATTATCATCCTTGAAATGAAATTTTCTCATTAAACCTGTATCTTTTCAGATTTTTTTTTTTTTTTTTAATTTCTGTTATGCTCCATTCAGTTACCATTATACGTTTGTTTAATTGTCACTGTTCTCAACCCTTGATACTATCTTCCTTCACAGAAACTTTTGGTCATTATTAGCTGTGAAATTTACTTGTTTCCCAGCAACCACTCTGGAGAAGGAAATGACAACCCACTCCAGTATTCTTACCTAGAGGACTGGTGGACAGAGGAGATTGGCGGGCTACAGTCCATGAGCTCACAAAGAGTTGGGCATGATAGCACGCATGCGCTCATGCACTCAGTCAAGTGATGGAACATTCTAGCTACTAACTAAACATTTGTGGCTTAGAATAACCATCATAACTTGTCTATTAGTAACCCAGACTCATGGATCATAGTCAGTGTGTGCTTGAGCTAAGTTGCTTCAGTTCAGTTCAGTTCAGTTCAGTTGCTCAGTCGTGTCTGACTCTTAGAGACCCCATGAATCGCAGCACACCAGGACTCCCTGTCCATCACCAACTCCTGGAGTTCACTCAGACTCACATCCATTGAGTCATTGATGCTGTCCAGCCATCTCATCCTCTGTCGTCCCCTTCTCCTCCTGCCCCCAATCCTTCCCAGCATCAGAGTCTTTTCCAATGAGTCAACTCTTCGCATGAGGTGGCCAAAGTACTGGACCTTCAGCTTTAGCATCTTTCCTTACAAAGAAATCCCAGGGCTGATCTCATTTAGAATGAACTGGTTGGATCTTCTTGCAGTCCAAGGGACTTTCAAGAGTTCTGCAACACCACAGTTCAAAAGCATCAATTCTTTGGCACTCAGCTTTCTTCACGGTCCAACTCACACATCCATACATGACCACTGGAAAAACCATAGCCTTGACTATACGGACCTTTGTTGGCAAAGTAATGTCTCTGCTTTTGAATATGCTATCTAGGTGGGTCATAACTTTCCTTCCAATGAGTAAGCATCTTTTAATTTCATGGCTGAAATCACCATCTGCAGTGATTTTGGAGCCCCCCAAAATAAAGTCTGACACTGTTTCCACTGTTTCCCCATCTATTTCCCAAGAAGTAATGGGACCAGATGCCATGATCTTAGTTTTCTGAATGTTGAGCTTTAGGCCAGTTTTTTCCACTCTCCTCTTTCACTTTCATCAAGAGGCTTTTTAGTTCTTCTTCACTTTCTGCCATAAGGGTAGTGTTATCTGCATCTCTGAGGTTATTGATATTTCTCACAGCAATCTTGATTCCAGCTTGTGCTTCTTCCAGCCCAGCATTTCTCATGATGCAGTTTCAGTTGTGTCCAACTCTTTGAGACCCAATTGACTGTAGCCTGCCAGGCTTCTTTGTCCATGGGATTTTCCAGGCAAGAATACAGGAGAGGGTTGCCATTTTTTTTTTTTCCCCCTTAGGATCTTCCCCACCCAGGGATCAAACCCACATCTTTTATGTCTCCTGTATTGGCAGGCAAGACACTTGCCACTAGTGCCATTGGGAAGCCCCAGACTCATAGAGCATAGTCAGCAATGGACTTTGTTTTCTTTAGGATTTATTCAAATAAGTCCTGTGGATTTAATACCTTCCTTACAGCTGGGTAAAATTTTGGGGAAAATCCCATTTTTTCTTATCTGTCCCAATTAGTACATCATCTTCCTTATATTTTTCACCATGGTTACATAAATCCTCTCAATAATTATATATATTGAAGATTAATATTTATGACATAATATGAGAAATGCTGGGCTGGAAGAAGCACAAGCTGGAATCAAGATTGCCAGGAGAAATATCAATAACCTCAGATATGCAGATGACACCACCCTTATGGCAGAAAGTGAAGAGGAACTAAAAAGTCTCTTGATGAAAGTGAAAGAGGAGACTGAAAAAGTTTTCTTAAAGCTCAACATTCAGAAAACTAAGATTATGCCATCTGGTCCCATCACTTCACAGCAAATAGATGAGGAAACAGCAGAAATAGTGTCAAACTTTATTTTTCTGGGCTCCAAAATCACTGCAGATGGTGATTGCAGCCATGAAATTAAAAGACACTTACTCTTTGGAAGGAAAGTTATGACCAACCTAGACACATATTCAAAAGCAGAGACATTACTTTGCCAACAAAGGTCTGTCTAGTCAAGGCTATGGCTTTTCCAGTGGTCATGTGTGGATGTGAGAGTTGGACTGTGAAGAAAGCTGAGTGCCAAAGAATTGATGCTTTTGTACTGTGGTGTTGGAGAAGACTCTCGAGAGTCCCTTGAACTGCAAGGTGATCCAACCAGTCCATTCTAAAGGAAATCAGTCCTGGGTGTCTTTGGAAGAAATGATGATAAACCTGAAACTCCAATACTTTGGCAACCTCGTGGGAAGAGTTGACTCATTGGAAAAGACTCTGATGCTGGAAGGGATTGGGGGCAGGAGGAGAAGGGGATGACCGAGGATGAGATGGCTGGATGGCATCACTGACTCGATGGACTTGAGTCTGAGTGAACTCCGGGAGTGGGTGATGGACAGGGAGGCCTGGCGTGCTGCAATTCATAGGGTTGCAAAGAGTCAGGCACTACTGAGCGACTGAACTAACTAATAATTCTGGATGTTTGGATACTTCAGTGGAGAAACTAACATAAGTTCCTCTTCTCAGGAAGCTTATACATTTACGTAGTGGATTGCGGAGGTCTTTCCAAAAATGATGACAAGCTTGGCAACTAGGTGAAGGTTTCTGAAGGAATAAATGACATAGTTTATACACACCTCTTGAACATCTTTCTTTACACCACGAGTCATGCCATTAGAAAAAGAGGTAGGAATGCTGTCCTTTTTTTAAACTAAAGTTATGGAAGATACAGTCTTGTTGAAGGAAGGCTTTCCATCCAGCCTCAACTCACTGGTCAGGGTTATTTTGAGTGATAAAATTGACCAACACATGCTTTCAGTAGATCAGTGACATGTCTTTCATCATTAATATATCCTGATGTACCTGGATTAGTGGTTTCCCAGGTGACTCGGTGGTAAAGAATCTGCCTGCCAGTGCAGGAGACACAGGCTCAATCTCTGGGTCAGGAAGATCCCCTGGAGTAAGAAACAACAACTCTTTCTAGTATTCTTGCTTGTAAATCCCATGGACAGAAGAGCCTGGCAGGCTACAGTCCATGGGGTCACACAGAATTGGACACTACTGGACACTCAGGGGTACATTCATACTTGGATTAACACTTCAAGATGAGTAGCAAATCAACTCATATACTTGAGAGAAAATTCCTCTGACATTCAAAGATAGATCTTAGTGGTTTATTGGATTTGCTTAGCTGATTGGCTCTAGTAATCACAGAGAGGTTTGCAGAAGTCAATACAGAAGATTGACATCATACTTTTATTTGAAATCCAAGTGATGGGAAATGTGTTATGAGACAACTTGAATGCTTTTGTTCCTAGTCCATCAGCCAGGTTAATCAGAGGAGCCAATTAAGGAGGGCATTCCTGGAAAAAACAATTCCAGAAGCTACATGGGAATAGAAACAAAGAAGGCGGTTCTATATTCTTATTACTGAAAGCTTTGATGTCATCAGCTCCAGCCCAATGAATTCTAGCTGGGGCTGCAGAATTTGCTGTCCCATTGCCATGACAACACTGCTTCTCATCCAGAGGAGAAAGAGCAACAGCCAGATCATCAGGAGAACATTTTTAGTTCTTCTTCTAGCTATTCAGCTTGTAGACATTCATTACCTCTCAGAATAATAGGTTACACTAAATTCCCTCCCTTACTTAAAACTTGGATGAAAGCTTCCATAAACCAATTTCAGGAATCTAACCCATATCCCATGATATCATATTTGATATCTTGATCTACAAAGTCCTCATCATTTCTCTTCCAGAGCTTAGTTTCTGATAGCTTTCTATTCTTCTCAGCCACAACTTTTAGAATCTGTGAAAGGCCTGAGATTTTATCCTACATGCAAGCTAAAAGCTAGCCTGCAATAACTGCTTGAATGTTGGCAGGAGACATGAGATTCCTGGGTCATATATAGAAGATGCTACTTCTGTGGCACAGGAAATAGCCCAAGCGCTATAGGGGAAATTCAGAAAAAAGCCCAGTTGGATGCTGTGCATGTGGCCTTTACACCACAGCTGAGGAATCATGAGCTTAAGGACCCATACAACTGCATTTTGTAAAAGGTGAAGGCATTCTTTTCCTTATGCCTGCATGGATGCTAAATAACTTCAGTCGTGTTTGAATCTTTGGGACCCTATGGACTGTAGCCCATAAGGCTCTGCTTTCCATGATATTCTCTAGAAAAGAATACTGCAGTGGGTTGCCTTGCCCTCCTCCAGGGAATCTTTCCAATCCAGGGATGAACCCCAGTCTCTTATATCTCCTGCTTTGACAGGTGGGTTTTTTTTTTTTTTTTACCACTAGTGCCACCTGAGAAGCCCACTCTTGATTATATTGAACAATAAAACTGCCCTTTTCTGTGGAGGGATGTCCTTTCCTTGTATTCCAAGACTTTTTTCTTTACAAACATTCTTGTAAAACCAATCTGGAAGAAGGACCATAATTTCCTCTGCTTGTAAGAAATGTAGAAACGTGAGGTCCATGGAAAGTTTTTCAACAGATATTCCAGCAAGCACTTGAGGCTTAGAAACATCACTGAAAATGTACTCTTCTGAATTTTAAGATGTCTTGTCTCCTCTCTTCAGCCCAGCTGTATTGCTAAGCCCTCCGTCATGCTTGCAGCCTTTAGTCCATACCAGTGAACTAGTTCACGGCCAATCTTTCATCAGCTAATCATGGTGTCTCTGTTGTAGCAGAACAGTCCGATGTTCTGGGAGACAAAGAGGCAGTAGAGACATCTTCGGATTGTATTGTGACAGATGGCAGGAGATATTGCATATCCTTAAGACAGAACTGTAAGTGAATATTTTTGTCATCACATGTGAATGTGATCTGTTTTCTATCCAATTTTCTGATGGGAATAGAAAATGACGCTTTTACTACATGAATGCTGCATGCTATGTAAGTGAGAACGTATTAATATCCTTTGGCATTAGTACCACCTTAGGCACAGCAGCTGCAATCAGGAATACTACTTGTTAAGTCTGCATCCATCTACAGTTGGTTGTTTCTGTGCAGGCCAGTCTCATGAATTACAAGGAGATGTGATAGGAGCTACCACTCAGACTCAATGCAGGTCTTTAAAGGTGATATTAATCTTAGCCATTTCTCTGGGATACAGTATTGTCTTTGATTTTTTATCTTAGCCAAAATGGGGGCAGCTTTAAAGACTTGTGTTTGCATTCTTCACTATGCCTGCACCAATAGAACAAGGACCCAATGTGGGTGTTTTCTCCAACTGCTAAGAATAACAATTCAAATTTATTTTCAGGGACATGGGACAGGACCCTTGGTTCTCATTCTCATCCATTGAGCCCACTGTGATCAGGAGTTAACCAGGACTCTACTTATTATCTGATCCATGGAAACTCTTCTGAAAAGGGGGCTACACTGATGTTTTAGGTCTCCAGATATCTATACCAACATAGAACCTGTGTAAAATCACCTGAGTAAATGGTTTATAGATCTCTGTGAGGAAAAACTGGGGTAATCATTACAGTATATATTTGCTATAATGTTACAGGATCCTTCTTTTTAGGGACCTATTGTAGAAAGTGTTCTTTAGGAAAAGGATTCTGGACTAGGACATTGGCCCAGGTTTGAAAAATGTGCAAGGGAATGTAACCTTTGAGATGACCACCTCTGCCTCTGTTCATATTTTGTGTGGGTCTTTTGGGTTTCTATGGGCTTCCCTGGTGGCTCAGTGGTAAAGAATCCACCTGCCAATGCTGCAGGAGATGAGGATTTGATCCCTGGCTTGGGATGATTACCTGGAGAAGGAAATGCCAACCCACTCCAGTATTCTTGCCTTGGAAATCCTATGGACAGACGAGTCTGGTGGGCTATAGTCCATGGGGTCACAAAGTCAGACACAACTTAGCCACTAAACAGTAACAACAAAACAACAATAACAAACAGCACCATTGTCAACTGCCTATTTTATGCTTGGGGTTATCATGCTCTTTTACCTGTCATCCAACTCCATGGGATGGGTCAAACCTTCTTAGTTGCCTTTTCATCTTGCTAGTCATTGTTCTAATTAAGGAACTCTGGCTTCTTCCTGTTAAGCACTGCCATCTAGTCTCTAGTTCTTTGAGGGTTCATCATTCTCAAGGGTGTGGGTGAGCCCCAAGCTGTGATCCTGTTGTTGCCCCTTCTACCATCAACCATATCCTACTGAGGATAGTCATCACTCAGCTTCTTCAAGATGCAGGAGCCCTTTTCATCAATACATTCCTAATGGTGTGTCTTGTGGGCTATCCTATCTGGAAGGTCCTCTGTCCTCACATAATAAACCTTTTCAATCCTGCCCAGTTCCCCTAGCTGCTACATCCCACACCTCACAAGCTGCCACAGCAAATTCAGGCATTTCCACTTCTTTGAAGCTTGGGTATCACTCTTTCTAGACTTTTACGTGCCAACCTAGCACTGAGTTAGCCCATCCTTCTGGGGTCCTGACTAGAGTACTTAATTTCATGTCTTGAAAAAAATTCTCATTTTTCTAGTCTTATAGTCCAGCAGCTTGCTGGACCAACCATCCTTGAAATCCAAGTTCAGAGCTAATCCTCTGACTTTTACCAGTACCAACAAGCTACTTCATGTAACTCCTTCTGAATATGGCCTGTTTCCAAACTTATCTGACTCAACACATCGACAGGTGGCATATGCTGTGACCTAATTCTCATTATGGGGTTGCATTTGGCCATCTTCACGGTGCCAACCCCAATAGCTCAGGGACCCAATGTGTGTGCTTTCTTTGATTGCCAAGAATAGCAATTTGAATACATTTTCAGGGACAGCAGAGGAGGTGAGAGCAGCCTCTGAAGGCTCTATTCTTGCCTTATGGAAGACAGGCCTCTGCAGTTTCTTTCAATATAGCAAGAGTGTATCTCTTACTAGAGGAAAGCAGACAAACTCCACAGGCTCTGAATTTCATGGACCTGAAAAATCAACATCAAGAGCACTTCTCCAGCTATTTTCATCCTGTGTTTCAGGACGTTGGGTTCTCCCAACCAGAACTCTGACCTTAATGCAACTGATCTACATTGGTGAAGCATTCTGACATCTCTGAGCTCTGTGCCACTAAACATAAGTTTTCAGTCTCTTTTCAGGCAGATGAGTGGCCCTGGGGCCCACCTCAGACACTGGAGGAGTCCCACCTCTTGGATCTTGCAGGAATGGGCCTGTCTTGCTTTCCCTGTTGGGCTCTACCTAGGGCTGAATGCATCCTATGGAAGATATGTCTGGGACACGAATGTGGTGGAGGAATCCCAGCATAGCAGCTGGGTCCCTGTCAATCACGCTTCCTATAACAGGAGGCTTGAGGAGCAGATTTCCATAGCCCGTCTTTTGAGAACCATTAAAATACTGCTTCTCAGGACAGGGCTGTTCAGTAGAAAGAAGAAGAGAAAATAAGTTTGCAAACGTCAGTCTTAAGATTCTCTCTATGGCTGTTAACTCCCTTCGCTTTTGGGTTGGATGTGCATAGGGACCCATGTGTTCCTTCTTGTCTTACTCGAGCAGCAATGTGCTGCATGCATGGTAAGTACCTTCAGTCATGTCCGACTCTGTGACCCTATGGACTGTAGCCCACCAGGCTCCTCTGTCCATGGAATTCTCTAGGCAAGAGTAGGTTGCCATCTCTTCCTCCAGGGGATCTTCCTGACCTAGGGATCAGCCCAAGTCTCTTGTGTCTCATGCATTGGCAGGTAGGTTCTCTACCACCAGCACAACCTGAGAAATACAACAATCCTATTATAGAGTGCGCTTGAGACTAGGCGCCATTGATTTTTGCTATAGTAAACCTGGTCACCATGGAGGAGTGAGGCTGGGCATATGCAAGAGTGGTCCCTCTAAAGCTGGAACAGGTGAGGCTGAGAGTTTCCAAAGTGGTTCAGTGGATAGCTCTTATAACAGATTCCCCTAAAAAATGAAACACTGAATCGTTTCTACAGGTTAAGGCTATTCATTGGAATTTAATGTTTTATTTTCTCCCATTCTAAACAATACCAACCATCATTATTAAAATATATTCATCTTAAGCACCTTAAGTATATTCTTCAGTGAATCTAAGCTGAGATTATTTTTTATCACCCAGTTTATTTAATAAGCAAGCTCAAACATTGCAAAGATCCCAAATTCATTAGAATGCTCTTTAGTTGGGATTTTTACAACAACCCCCTAAGGTTTACTTTGAAAAATTTCTTTCTAAATCCTTCCCATTTAGCTATGAATGAGGACTGATCCACATCACATGATTTTTTTTTCCTAATAGAAGGTAATAGGAATAGAATAGTATGTTCAGTCTGAAGATAAGCAACCTGGTTTGTCTGAATATATTTATAGCCAGTATATTATCTTTTGCTCTCTATGCTCAAAAGATGAGAGCAAAGTATTTGAAGGAGAAAAAGTAGAACTACCCTGGGAAGTAAAACTATTAAGAGCAATGGACTTTCCCACCATGAAACTGCACAAAAGACATACATATTGAGACTCATCAAATGTGCCTTTAACTTCTGCACAGGGGGTAGACAGCTCATGGAGAAACAAGGGCAGATGAGAAAGTAGCCTGAGACCAAGGTCAAGCTCTCAAGTGTTCAATGGCAGAGCTTATCCTAGTCCCCAGCATTTTCCCACTAGAGGGGGAATGAGGTCTGAGACATGAAAGCAGTTAAGATGAAAAGATTAGAAAAGGAAAGATAGGGAGAGCAAGCACTCTTACATGCTGCTTGACAGTCTTTGCTTCCTATGATTTAAAAATAGTGTCCTGTGTATTTCACACTCATGAACACACATTTATAGTTACAATACAGGTGCCTTTCTCTACCTCAATGCCGAGTCTCCGTCACACTTAAAAAGCTCCCATTTCTGAGTCTGCTGTCATCCATCTGTACTGTTTCCTATTTCTCCATGGGGCAGCCATCCTTGGTTCATTACCATTCTCTCTGTTGTTAAATTTAAAGAAAATGCACAAAGTGTGAGTTGCAGCCTAAGTTTTATATGGGGCACAATGAGGACTGCAGCCTGGGAGACAGCATCTCAGAGAGCTCTGAGAAATTGCTCCAAAGAGGCGAAGTGGAGGGGGAGGTCAGTATATACGTGATTTTTGATGAAGGGGGATACATACAATCAAACACACATTTTTCCAGACGGTTTCTACTAGTCTCATGAAGCTTTTGCTAGTCAGGAGGAATAGTCATCACCATGAAGGACTCTAGTGCTTTTTGAGCTATGAGGAGATACAAGCATTGAGTTCATAAAATTGGCTCCTGAAAATTTCTATCTGAAGATCTGTCCCGCCAGTTTTTTTCCTGAGCATAGTCAGTTCAGTAGCTCAGTCATGTCTGATTCCTTGTGACACCATGGACTGTAGCATGCCAGACTTCTCTATCCATCACCAACTCCCAGAGCTTACTCAAACTCATGTCCATCGAGTCAGCAATGCCATCCAACCATCTCATCCTCTGTCGTCCCCTTCTCCTCCTGCCTTCAATCTTTCCCAGCATCAGGGTCTTTTCCAAGGAGTCAGTTCTTTGCATCAAGTAGAAAAGTTATTGTAGTTTCAGCTTCAGCATCAGTCCTTCCAATGTATATTCAGGATTGATTTCCTTTCGGATTGACTGGTTTGATCTCCTTGTAGTCTAAAGGACTTTCAAGAGTCTTCTTCAATACCACAATTCAAAAGCATCAATTTCTGAGCACAGAGTGCCTCATTTCTGCTCTTTATCCTAAACTCCTTTCACGAGGTGTTGAATGTCAGCAGCTGCAGCAGCACCTGACTTAATCCTTGTACACGTAGATAGGTAGATGGCAAGTGCCCACAGCAAGTGCCAATTTGTAGTTAATATTATCTCAGTTCTGTTTGATTTTATCATCCGTAACAATTAGCTCCCCCCACCTCATTTTCTCAGTTCCTTCATTTCCTGTCCTCCAATGCCGTTTCCTATACAGCATCAGTTATTTATTCTTAGGTGCTAAAATTGAACCCCCTAAATTGATGCTACCCCTGTAGCCTCTTCAAGCATCACGCTCTCAGCCCCATGCCCATTTCAGTTCCTCCTTTCTCACCTATTTCCTCTTGTTCAGTTGCCCAGTTGTGCCCGACTCTTTGCAACCCTGTGGACTACAGCATGCCGGGCCTCCCTGTCCCTCACCTTCTCCTGGAGTTTGCCCAAGTTCATGTTCATTGAATCGGAGGTGACATCCAGCCATCTCATCCTCCGATGACTTCTTCTCCTCCTGCCCTCAATCTTTCCCAGCATCACGGACTTTTCCAATGAGTTGTCTGTTCACATCAGATGACCAAAATACTGGAGCTTCAGCTTCAGCATTAGTTCTTCTAGTGAATATTCAGGGTTTATCTCCCTTAAGATTGACTGGTTTGATCTCCTTGCTCTTACCCTGTCTTTAAAAACCACAGAACCCCGTCAGCACCTACAATCCATTTACCTCTTGCTGTACAGTAACTCTTCCTGCCCTCACTTCCCTCCTTATTCCACTTCAATTTTATGATCACTTGCCAATTTTCAATTTTAGTCCTTCATTAATACCCTTAAATATTGTGAAAATATGCCAGTCAATACTGGAAAGGAGACTCAACAAAAAAAAATGTCACCTAGGTTTGATTTTTAAATGAGAGAAAATCATATGCTTTGGAGGAAAAAAAAATGCTATGAAATTCAGTTGGTTCAATGCTAAGAAACTGCCCTCAGCTGTTGAGTGCAAATTAGACAAGTGAAAAGGAAAATGACTCTACTCTTTCCAGACCCCTTATAAAACTGCTTATATGATCTAGCCCATTAATTCTTCTTATAACTAACTGTTAAATCCAAAGTCTACTCAGCAAAGAGTAGGCATATCTGCAATGGTTTAATGGATATCATTTCTGAGGATGAAAGCATTGAAAAATATATTATTCCAAATGACTTCTCTGTAAATATCCACCCAAATGTAATATCTGAGGTGCCACTTTCTGAGCATTGCTACTAAATAGAGCATCTCTGGGGCAACACAGCATCAGCTTTAAATTTATGTATGGACAGGAAGGGCCCCACATTAAGTTTCAATGAATTGTTATCAGCAGAGTTGTGGGAAAGCTCAGCAATAGCAGTGATGGTAATGGATGTGAATCTATGAGTGAGAGCTTGAACCTCGGGAACAAGAGAGGTGCCACTGGGCTCCATCAATGTTCTTGTTAGGAATATACATTTTATGGTGATAAGTTCTGTTCTAACACATTTTCAGGAAAAAAAAAGAGCACAAGTCTTTGCATTTTGCATGTTATTCTTCTGCGGAGCTACTTGACTTTACGCCTGCCAAAATCTCAGCTAGAAATTCCTAATGTGCTCAATGCACTAATCTCTGAGGTTTCTTCCAGCTTTCAAATTCTACAACTTGTGACAACCAGTACTGAAAATGCACTCCTGGTTATGTTTGTTCCCTAAAATAAAAATGGAATAAAACAGATGAAGATCCAGGTGCCACATGAAAAGCAAAGTGACTAACTATGTCGACAGGAGGTACACTGTGTCCTCATTGCTCAACTGCAGGCACATTTCATGGAGTCATTTGCTGTCTGTTTATCCATGTGCGTAGAAATACATATATCCTGTGTGCGGAAAAATTAATGTCACCCCAGAAAATTGCAAGCATGCTAGCCAAAGTTGTGAAGTTTTATTTTTTTAATTGTTTTCTCAAGTGCGTGCGTGCTTAGTCATGTCCAACTCTTTGCCACCCAATGGACTGAGCTGGCCAGGCTCCTCTGTCCATGGGATTCTCCAGGCAAGAATACTGGAGTGGATTGCCATTTCCTCCTCCAGGGATCAAACCCGCATCTCTGGCATCTCCTGCATTGCAAGTGGATTTTTTTACCACTGAGCCACCTGGGAAGCCCCAAGTATTTGTTGATAAATATTGTCTCTATTAATCGAAGATTCTCCCACAGTTACAGCTACTTGATATTAAGAGAAGTAAGGTTGGTATACATAAACCACAGCATTTTCCATCTTTTACTACGATTGAAAATTTGATGTACTTTAATGAGAGCGTTTTTCATGAATAGCAATATATAATTCAGGAACTGACAACAAACAGAGATACTTAGGGAAAAAATAGAGGATAAGAATTTTAAAATGATCTTTATACATGTCAGTCGCATAAATCTTTAATGGTAGACTTTCCACTCAATGAGAGAACAAATGAATTTAATGCAGAAGTAAATTAAGAAGTTGGATGTGTATTGCAAACATGACAAGATGTTCAAGTAAATATTTAAAACATAGATGTAATTGCTTTCATGTTTGTTTTTAATTATAAAAGAAAATATAGAAGCAAACTGTTTACAGTAGCTCTGTACACCTACATAAACCGACTAGCACAAACAAAAATGATGACTTAGCTGCACAGATACCTTCAGTATGTGACTTGGTTTATGTGACAGATTGATGCTAAATCTGGCTCTTTCCCATTGATTCAAGTTCTTTTTTCCCAAATAATCATTAATTTCAGTCATTTAAATGTTATTGAATGATCTTGATATACAAATTGGACTCCCCTCTGGAGGAGAACTGCTATTAGGAATGATACAAAACTGCAGTCAGAGAAACAATATAGGCAATACTTGACCTCTGAGTGGGCTTCCTTGTTGGCTCAGATGGTAAAAAGTTCCACCTGCAATGCAGAAGAGCCAGGTTGGATCCCTGAGTTGGGAAGATAATCTGGAGAAAGAAATGGCAAACCACTCTAGTAATCTTGTCTGGAGAATTCCATGGACAGAGGAGCCTGGCGGGGTAGAGTCCATGGGGTTGCAAAGACACAAAGTGTCAGACACAACTGAGCAACTAACACTTTGTCTTTCACCTCTGGGTAATGAAAGGAAGAGAACATTCCAGAAAGTGATTTAAAGCTGGAGATCATGTAACTTTAGCAAGTTGATTTTGCTTCAAGGACCTCCAATTTCCATGGTATAAATGGTATTCCTGTTTAAAAACACAAAGATTATTTGTACACAGAGAGAAACCTGATAAATAGAGAACAGTGAAATATCAAAAACGTTTTCTCTCTCAAATCCTGTAGGACCATAGATGTGTGGACTAAAATGTGCAGTTGCAAGTCCAATAGGAAACTGGGGGTCAGTAAAGAGGCATGCATAGGTGAGTCTGCTCTGTTCCTGTTGTGTCAGTCTAGTCACCTTACACAAAGTGTCTTCTGTACTATTGCCCAGATAAGCTGCAGTGGTGGCAATCAGGGAAACAGAGAGAGCATGAGAGCATGTTTCACATAATACACTGGGTTGACCAAAAAGTCCATTCATATTTTTCAGCAAACTCTTACAGGAAAAATCTGAACAAACTTTTTTTTTTTTTACCAAATCAGTATATTGTACCTCCAATACTTCATCTTTTTCCTTCCATCAGACTCACACTTGTTCAGAACCATTTTCCCTGCACGATTATGTATGCCAGAACAAAATGATTAATCTTCTCTGTAAAAAATTATTTGCACAATATGAGAAGGAATGAAATTTCTGATCAGTTTGAATCTAAGAGAGGAAAATCTAGGGGGAAAGGGTTCTAAATGTTTATGCTGATCTAGAATTCTATTTGTGAAAATCTCAGTTGTGTCCAACTCTTTGTGACCTCATGGACTATAAAGTCTGTGAAATTCTCCAGGCCAGAATGCTGGAATGGATCGCCTTTCCCTTCTCCTGGGGATCATCCCAACTCAGGGATTGAACCTAGGTCTCCTGCATTGCAGGTGGATTCTTTACCAGCTAGCCACCAGGGAAGCCCAAGAATGTTAGAGTGGGTAGCCTGTCCCTTCTAAAGTGGATCTTCCTGACCCAGGAATCAAACCAGGGTCTCCTTCATTGCAAGAGGATTCTTTATCAGCTGAGTTACCAGGGAAGCCCCTAAAATGGAAAATGAAAATATAAATATTTCTATAAAGCAAGTGCTCCACACACAATGAAAATACCTTATATCAACATCTGGTTTGAGTCCAACTGCCTACCTTACACTACACCAACTAAGACAAAAGTAAATCCTTTCAGTCTAAATATGTTGACAGTTAAGCAGTGTCTTCTGCAAAGCTTCACGTTTGGGAGAGGAGGTTTCTGGGTATAAGAATTTTAAAATTACAGAGAAAAGCCTTACTAATTACTTAACTATTCTATTTATTCTTTTGTATGTAAATAGGAAACACTTGAATGCCATTAACTTCACAAAGGGGAAAGTACAATGGATTAATTTACCTAAAGAAAACAAATAATAATAGGTAAAAGGAAATATTCACACTATATCCAAAATTAACTCAAAGTGTATGAAGGATGTAGTGTTAAATGGAAAGAAATAAAATGCAGTAAAATAAGTGAGAAAATATTTGCCATCTGGGGATAAAAAGAGTTTCTGTTTTATAGACCCCAAAAATCATGCAGCATAGAAAATTATAAATTAGAATTCATCAGAACTTTTCCTTTCCAAAGGCATTATTAAGAAATCCAAAATGCAAATGATAGTCTGGGGAAAGATAGTTGTGTCCAAGATATATTTTGGGCCAGTCACCTGTGCCCAAGATATATAAAATTCTGTTAGAACTCAATAGTCAGACAAAGAAAATTTGAAAATCATCACCCTAAAAAAGTCATATGTAAATAGACAAAAAATGCATTAAAAATTGCTAAACCTCACTAAGTATCAGGGAAATGAAAATAAATACTATTATATCTACTTTTATATACCCATTAAATTAGCTAAAATTGAAAAATTTGACCATATCAAGTTTATCAAGAACTTGGAAAAATTAGAATTTACATTTACTCCTGTTTAAAATGTAAGAAGGAACAAATAGTTTGGAAAACAGTTTGTCAGTCTCATAGAAAGCGTAAATTTATCACAAAATCTAGTCAGTTCACTCAATTATTTACCCAAGAGAAATGAAAATGTTCACATTTCATGTGAACAGAAAGATTTGTTCATGAATGTTTAGATCAGCATTATCTGTAGTAATCAAAAAATAATAAAGAACCCAAATGTCTATCAAAAATGCATGAATAAACAAATTGTGATGTATTCCTAAAATAAAATGGGCTCCTGTGGCGGCTAAAATGGTAAAGATTTTGCCTTCAGTACAGGAGACCTGGGTTGATCTCTGGGTTAAGATCCGCTGAAGAAAGGAATGGCTACCCACTCCAGTATTCTTGCCTGGAGAACTCCATGGACAGTGGAGCCTCACAGGCTACAGTCCATAGGGTCGCAAAAAGTCATATTTCACATCAATGAAAAGAATGAACTATTAATAGACACAAAACATCAATCAATTGAAAAATCATTATCTTGAGTGAAAGAAGTCAGGCAAATAGTAGAGTCTATATAATGTCTCTTGTATAGAAATCTAGATCATGCAAATGAATCACAATGACCAAGTTCAAGTCAGTGTTTGCTCAGGAAAGAGAAGTAGGAAAGGAGGATTTCTAAGAGGAAGGAAGAAGCTGTTTTTTCTCTGAAAGAAAAGTTTTTATTTTCTCTCTCTCTTTTTTTTTTTGATAGAAATGTTCTTTATCTTGTTTATAGTGACAGATTCAGAGGTGTACAAATATGTCAAAACTGACCAAATTGTAAAGTTGAAATATTTACAGTTTATCTTATTTCATTATACCTCAATAAAATTTTGAAATACTAATCTGTGTGTATATTATAAAAGGGAAAACCACAGAATTTGTCATCTCAGAATGGATAAAGGGAATGTGGAGAAAAAAGAGTTTAGAGACCAGTTTTGAAATAGACAAGTAGCAGAAATTTATAAGCAGAGCACATAAGGATATAATTATTTGATCATAAAGTATAAACAATTAGCATTTATTGTGGGCTTGCTCTGTACCAAGCACAATTTTAGTCCTTTATGGACATGACTTGGGTATTCTCAATGAGTGGCATCCAAAGTCTTTTCTTTGAGAAACGTTGCACACATGTAACAGCTAGGATACAGAGCATTCATTGTTCTCAGCAGCTCATTTTCACCTTAAACTGAGAAATGAAATATTTTCTGCCGTATCAGTCAATAAGGATGTCACAGTCATCAGCAATTGCAGCCCTCCAATGTGAGCTGCTGCACCCTAAGGGCACTTAGGAAAGAGAAGAATACCAGCCATCAGTCTGCAGCCATTCCCTATGGTGATCCCTAAGGGAGATCAGGATGTGAAAAAACAGGATACTGGCCCCAGATAGCTGAGATGCATGTGAAAAGAGTGATTTTAGTGAGCCAGACTCTTGCATCTTCCCATACATAGAAAAGCACTAAATTCCTTAACTTGGGGTATCTTGCTTTCTTTAATTAACAATAATCTTTTAATATTCAGACTACTTGCCCTTTGTTGCAAAATTTCTGTATAACCTGGTTCCTTCTCTTAACTCCTCAAACAATTCTCTCAGGGTCACTTGAGATGCTGTCTCCCAGACTTGAAATCCTAAAAATGCCCACTGAATAAAACATAACTCTCACTTTTCAACTTGTTATTTTTTAAATTGACAATAACTAGCATTTATTGTGGGCTTCCTATGTACCAACCATGATTCCAACACTTTATAGATATGATTTGGGTAGCTTCAATCAGTAGCATTCAAGGTCTTTTCTTTCAGAACCAATGCACACATGTAACAGCTAGGGTAGAGGGCGTTCATTGCCTTCAACAACTTATTCCCATCTCAACATTTTGGGAGGGGTTTTGTTTGTTTGTTTGTTTTTGTTTTTTGTTTTTTTCTGAAAAGTCAGACTCTATGTATTATCTGTGCTGCTGCTGCTGCTGCTGCTAAGTCACTTTAGTTGTGTCCAACTCTCTGCAACCCCACAGACGGCAGCCCACCAGGCTCCCCCGCCCCTGGGATTCTCCAGGCAAGAACACTGGAGTGGGTTGCCATTTCCTTCTCCAATGCATGAAAGTGAAAAGTGAAAGTTAAGTCTCTCAGTTGTGTCCAACCGTTAGCGACCTCATGGACTGTACTTATTAATAAATCCTTTTCTGCTTACCTGAAAAGTGAAAGTCATTCAGTTGTGTCCGACTCTTTGAGACACCATGGGCCACATGTAGCCCACCAGGCTTCTCTGTCTCTGGGGATCCTCCAGGCAAGCATACTGGAATGGGTTGTCATGATCTATTCCAGGGTATCTTCCTGGCCCAGGGATTGAAACCAGCATCTGAGCCACCAGGGAAGCCCAGGAATTCCAGAGTGGGTAGCCTATCCCTTCTCGAGGTGATCTTCCTGACCCAAGAACTGAACTGAGGTCTCCAGCATTGAAGGTGTATTCTTTAGTAGCTGAACTCCCAGGTGGCACTACGGTTAAAGAACCCACCTGCCAATGCAGGTATACTTAAGACATGCTGGTTTAATCCCTGGGTTGGGAAGATACCCAGGAGAAGAAAATGGCAACCCACTCCAGTATTCTTGCCTGGAGAATCCCAAGGACAGAAGAGCCTGGTGGGTTACGGTCCATGGGGTCTCAAGGAGTCGGACACAACTGAGTGACTAAGCACAGCACATTATATGATGCTAAGTGCTTATCAGGCACCCTGTAAGAATTGATCAGGTGAAAATAACATATATTTTTAATTTTAATCTTTGCAAAATAACACATACACAATTCTAAACATGTACAGGTAGGAATATGAAAAAAGTTTCTATAAAAATATCTACTATTAACAAAATTTATTTTCACATTTATAAATATAATGACATTCATTATATATTGCCTCAAAGGTAATGATAGACTGTTGTCTATTGATATTATTAATAATATTATTAATCTATTAGTAATATTTTATTAATAGTATTATAATTAATATTGTTTTATTGATAATATTTATTAATAAATATTGATATTTCTTAAATAATATGAATTATTTTATTAATTAATTTATTAATTTAATAATATAAAGAGACTTAGTTTTAACACTCTGAAATATAATAAAATATAAGCTGTTGCTTTTGTTTTTATATTTCTAATAATATCAGACATACATAAGTTGTATGTCCCTAATTCAATGTTTTAAATATTTCTCTAAGTATTCTGATAAATATTTCACCTATGTATTTTCAGTCTTAGTTTTTAATAGTGTTCCCTTCTCCAGGGGATCTTCCCAACCCAGGAGTCAAACCCAGGTCTCCTGCCTTATAGGCAGATTCTTTACCAGCTGAACTACCAGGGAAGCCTTTAATATGATAAAATTGTGCAAATAAGGTAGGTTGAGGGATGCATAATCTATGAATTTCCAATATACCTAGTATTTGTTTACATGACATTCCCATGTATCATTCCAACTTTGAACACAGTTATTATTATTGAGGTGCTTTGGACATTAAATTGTGAAAAGTTTGGAATTCTGCTTACATAGAACTTCTGTCATGTACTTATCCAATCTATTATTAGCCAATATGAATGCAAAGGAGAAAAATAAATGTGAAATTATCAAATACAGTAACTACTTTGCAAGGCTTTGTTCCTAGGACTTAAGTTAAAATTGTGAAAAGTTTGTGTGTCTGTGTCTGTGTGTGTGAGAGAGATCTTTCCTTACTCATTTGGCATAGCCTATATTTGTTAGAAAAAGCTAGTAAATTAATTTAAATTTATCACTATCTCCCTGAATTTATATTTCCTATATATCTTTATTAGTAAAATATGAAGCTATATGCTTTCATTCTTCACAGCATTAAAGCCAGAAATTAATACCATAGCTCATATTCATAACTATCTACTTCGTGATCATGATCAATTTGCCTACACAGGTACCATGGCAGCTTAGAAAACAGGTTTAGCTGTGTGATCTTGAAGATTAAGGATTAGTAAATGAAATGATTTTTTTAACTCATAAAATATAGACTATATTTTTGTTTGAAATTAGAGTTTAAAAAATCAGCTCTTGTCTCAATGATTCTTTTTTCTATTGTCTTTTAAGCCTCTATTTTATTTATTCCCACCCTGATCGTTGTTATTTCCTTTCTTCTCCTGACTTGAACTTTGCATCTGGACTTTACTTGTTCATTTTTTCTACTGCCTTGATGTAGGTTAGGTTTTCTATTTGTGATTTTTCTAACTTCTTATTATTGGCATTTATGCTATAAACTTTCCTCTTACATTTGCTTTTGCTAAATCCCATCAGTTTTCTAATGTTCTGTTTCCATTTTCATTTGGTTCATGATCTTTTTTTAAAGTTCTCTTTTGTTTTTCTTTGACTCATTGGTTTTCTTTGACTCAGGAGTGTATTGTTTAATTTCCATATGCTTATTTTTCTTGTTTTCTGTGTGTTATTGATTTATAGTTTCATATCTTACAGTTAGAAAAAATGCCTTATTGATTAATTTATTTTTAAAATTTGCTAAGACTTGTTGTATGATCTAACATACGTTCCAACTTATAGAACATTCCCTGTGTCTATGATAAGAATGTGTATTTTGCTGTTCTTCATAGGAATTTTCTGCATATATCTGTTAGATCTAGTTGGTCTAAAGTACAGTTCAAGTCCAATTTTTTAAATTAATTTCTTCCAGTTAATCTATCTCAATAAAATTAAAGTATTTTAATGCTCTATTATTACCTTACTACTGTCTGTTTCTCTCTTCAAATCTGTTGAAATTAAATAAAATCTCAGTCACTCAGTCATTTCTGACTCTGCAATCCCACAGACTGCAACCCACCTGGCTTCTCTTTCCATGGGATTCTCCAGGCAAGAATACTGGAGTGGGTAGCCATTACCTTATCCAGGGGAACTTCTCAACCTCAGGATTGAACCCAGATCTCCCACATCATAGGCAAACTCTTTACCATATGAACTTTCAGGAAAATCTGTTAATGTTGGCTTAATATGGTTTAGGTTTCCAAAGTTGCATGGATACATGTCTAAAGCTGTTATTTCCTCTTGATGGTTTAACATACTTTTCACTAAGTAATGGCCTTCTTTGTGTCTTGTTACATTTTTAATTCTAAATTCAGTTCACTTCAGTTCAGTCGCTCAGTTGTGTCCCACTCGTTGCAACCCCATGAATCAAACCATGCCAGGCCTCCCTGTCCATCACCAACTGCCGGAGTTCATTCAAACTCATGTCCATCGAGTTGGTGATGCCATCCAGTCATCTCACCCTCTGTCTTCCCCTTCTCCTCCTGCCCCCAATCCCTCCCAGCATCAGAGTCTTTTCCAATGAGTCACCACTTCACATGAGGTGGCCAAAGTATTGGAGTTTCAGCTTTAGCATCAGTCCTTCCAAAGAACACCCAGGACTGATCTCCTTTATGATGGACTGGTTGGGTCTCCTTGCAGTCCAAGGGACTCACAAGAGTCTTCTCCAACACCACACTTCAAAAGCATCAATTCTTTGGCACTCAGCTTTCTTCACAGTCCAACTCTCACATCCATACATGACCACTGGAAAAACCATAGCCTTGACTAGATGGACCTTATTTGGCAAAGTAATATTTCTGCTTTCTAATATGCTATCTAGGTTGGTCATAACTTTCAAAGAGTAAGCGTTTTTTAATTTCATGGCTGTAGTCACCATCTACAGTGATTCTGGAGCCCCCAAAAATAAAGTCTGTCACTCTTTCCACTGTTTCCCCATCTATTTCCCATGAAGTGATGGGACCAGATGCCATGATCTTCGTTTTCTGAATGTCGAGTTTTAAGCCAACTTTTTCACTCTCCTCTTTCACTTTCATCAAGAGGCTCTTTAATTCTTCACTTTCTGCCATAAGGGTGGTGTCATCTGCACATCTGAGGTTATTGATATTTCTCCCTCCAATCTTGATTCCAGCTTGTGCTTCTTCCAGCCCAGTGTTTCTCATGATGTACTCTGCATATAAGTTAAATAAGCAGGGTGACAATATACAGCCTTAACATATTCCTTTTCCTATTTGGAACCAGTCTGTTGTTCCATGTCCAGTTCTAACTGTTGCTTCCTGATCTGCATATAGGTTTCTCAAGAGGCAGGTCAGGTGGTCTGGTATTCTCATGTCTTTCAGAATTTTCCACAGTATATTGTGATCCACACAGTCAAAGGCTTTGGCATAGTCAATAAAAAAGAAATAGATGTTTTTCTGGAACTCTCTTGCTTTTCTCAATGATCCAGAGGATGTTGGCAATTTGATCTCTGATTCCTCTGCCTTTTCTAAAACAAGCTTGAACATCAGGAAATTCATAGTTCACATATCGCTGAAGCCTGGCTTACAGAATTTTGAATTATCTATTGTTTGATATAAGTTGTTACCCCTGCTCCCTTTTAATTTCTATTTGTGTAGAATATTTTTTCCATCCATTCACTTTGAGCCTACATGTGTCCATAATGCTAATGTAGGTATCTTGTAGTTGGGTCTATTTAGTTATTCGTTCAGTTATGTAGGACTAGAGCAGTATTAATGGGTATACAGAATAACAAAATATTAAAAAAATATGTTATTATAAATGATGTTGCATAGAATATTATATGATAAAATAACTTAATAATATATGTTTAAAATTATTACTGTGGAAGCAATAATTTTATGAATATTCAAGGCGTATCAAGTTGAGGAAATATATTATTTTGCTTTTAGGATGTTGCATTTGAAGATATGAGAAGCATAAAAAAAAAGACATAAAAATTTCTGGATTAGAGTAGAGTTTTAGAACTATAGTTTGAACTAGAACTGAAGTTTGTACCTACATATTTATTTTGGAAAAGAATGGCTGTCTTAGAATGGCAGCTAAAAAGATAGCTTGTAGTATAAAAACTGAATAATGCATCTTCTACTCCTTGAATTATTACTCACTGTGTGAATCAATGAAACAGTTTAAACTTCCAGGAATATAATAAAAAGTTGCTTTATATTATGGTGATCACTTTACCATTTCTATATACTGTGAAACCTTCCAATCTCTTAAGTGATACTGGGACTTTTCCTGTAGATATAGAGGAGTAGTGTCAGAGTTTTCCTATGGCTGCTGTATTAGTGAATTTTTAAATTAATATACAGTGTAGAAAGCAGCTCCTAAATCTCAGTGACATAGAGCCATGTTTATTTTTGACTATAAGTCTCAGAGCTAGCTATAGTAGCTTCACTCAAGCCTGAGGGTTGGACTAAGTAGTGCTCAAATGTATTTCTTTTCTGGAACACAGGTAAATAAGGGTGTAGATCATCACCATTCCTCTCCTGTTGAGGAGAGAAATGTTTGTCAGACATTCATACATTTAAAGCCTTTGTTCAACTAGAAAATATGTCACATCTTGTCATATTCTATTAGCCAAAGCAAGCCCAAGACTTGATCAAACCCAACATCAGTGGGGTGGGTGTGTGGTGGGCAGATTGATTATTTGCTGAAAAATAATTCAATCAAAGTCAGTTAGAATTGTCTTGGATGGACTCACTTAAATGTAAAGACACCTGACATATACTAAATACTTTCTTAATATTTCCTAAGTTAGCTAAAGACATATAGAAGTAGTTTTACTGTCATATAAGATATACACTCTCCAGGGGGTAGAGCTGGTAAGGAATCCACCTGCCATTGCAGGAGCTGCAAGTTCCATCCCTGGGTCAGGAAGATGCCCTGGAGGAGGAAATGCAATCTGCTCAAGTTTTCTTGCTGGAAAATCCCATGGACAGAGGAGCCTGGCAGGCTACAGTCTGTGGGGTGGCAAAGAGTCAGATGTGACTGAGCAACTGAGCATGTATATGTATAATATACATGTAGTGTCATATATATATATATAAAAGACATAAATATATAGTGTCATATATATATAAGATATATATATTTCAATAATGTGATGTATATATATATACACACAAGATTATGCTATTCTTCTTTTAGGCCTTACGGTATTACTATCTTATTAGTTTTTAAAATACTATCTTATTTTTAAAAACTAAAATTCCAATTATAGACTTACTGTTGTCTATAACATAAAATTTTATTACAATTAATATTTTTCTATGGCAAGTTATTTGTAGAGCACATCTCACTATTATAACTGCCCAAGAACACATTATCCATATTGGAAAAAAATAATTTTCATTGGCTAATATGCAATATTATTATGGAAGAGTTCTGCTGCTTATATATAGTTTAACATGTGAATGTCTAATCTTGATTTAGATCCAAAAGAAAGATGCAAAGAAAATTTCTGTGCACAGTCTTATTAAAGTACATTGATGATCTCTCAGAAAATGTACTTTATTCCCTCTAAATCTCTAATTAAGGCAGTCTTGTTATGAATCAATCTCTCTAATTATTTTGAGTTTATTTGGTAACTTAATTATCCTTTTGTTATTAGATAAAATTGGAAAATATTATGTGCATTCACACACACAATTAAAACATTTTAAGTAGCAGTTTTAAGTATTTGAGAAAATATGCTACTATGATCTATGTGATTAGCAGAATTAATCAATGAATTCTTCAGGAAGTGTAGTATGTTTTCTTTCCCAACTTGTGTTTTCTGATCAGATTATATGGAATTTATCATCATATAGCATTTATAGCTGCAAGGGACCTAGAAGATCAGTTGATTTTTGGTAAAGATCAAGATACTAAATATTTAAGTCTTTATGGGCCCTATGAGTTCTATCAAGAACATCCAACTCTGTTGTTCTAACATGAGCACAGCTGTAAACAGTATGTAATGAATGAATGAGGCTGCTTCCAATAAAGTTTTTTTTTTCCACAAAACAAGCTGTGACTGGATTTTCCACATGAGCTATTGTTTATAAAGCTCTGATCTTTGTTGTCTAATAACTAAGTCACATCCAATTCTCTATGGTCCCATGGAGTGCAGTATGCCAGGCTTCCCTGTCCTTCATTATCTCCTGGAATTTCCTCAAACTCATATCCATTGAGCTGGTGATGTTATCCAAGCATCATATCATTTATCCCCGCCCCCTTCTCTTCCTGCCCTCAATCTTTCACAGTATCAAGATATGATAAATTATCTGATATATTTATTTAATAGATGAAGAAACTGAAATTTAAAAGGATTTAAGATTTCATTCCACAAGTTAGCAATAGAACTTCTAAAATTTGCTAAATGCTACAAATCTAACGGGTATCAAATATGGGTTAGGATTCATCAATCCTGGTTGAGAATCCAATATCTTTGAGTAGTAACCTTTTCTATCATATATTTTGGAAGTGCATGATTTGACTTAGCAGAAATATTTTCTTAAATCATGAAGCTTAAGAAAGATCTCACTGCTTTGGATGATTTTTTTTTTTTAATGAAAGTATACTTTAACTTTGGACATGTATGCATTTAACTTGACTGATCAAAGAAGTCTTAACCTACAGACAGATCACTTTTTATACAATTTTGGAATATTCTTGTCCAGTCAGTAGATTAGGTCTGACTGATCCCTGCAACCCTGGGGACTGCAGCATTCCAGACTCCTAGTCCTTCACCAGTTTCTGGAGTTTGCTCATGTTCATATTCATTGAGTCAGTGATGCTCTATAACTATCTCATTTGTAAGGTAAAGATAGAGGAAAATATGTAATTTGCAAATGATTCTATAGATATTTAGGAACTTGCTATTTTTTCAGAATGTTTTTGGTAAATGCTAAAGGAAAAACTTCTCAAAAGGATGTGTCTTTTGACTGTTCTCTTTGTTAGTTCATATGATATGTTAGTGTAAGCCTCTTTAATTAAAAAATATCAAACAATATTTCTGATAAATGCTATATGTCTCATATTTCTTAAGTAATATTATATTTTTAACTTGATATGTGGCCATACACTATTAATAGTGAAAGTATTAGTTGCTCATTCATGTCTGACTCTTTGTGATGCCAGGGACTACTGGGATCCTCTGTTCACAGAATTCACCAGACAAGAATACTAGCCTGGGTAGCCATTTCCTCTATTTCTCCAGGGGATCTTCCTGACCTCGGGATTGAACTTGGGTCTCCTGCATTGCAGGCAGATTCTTTACAGTCTGAGCCACTAGGAAAGACCCAACTAAAACAGTAGGAAAATAATTACTCAAAAATACAAAGTATTTTATGTTTTGACAGGCTATTTTAACCATCTAAACTTTTTAAAAATGTAGTCAAAACTTTAGAATCAAAGCAAGGTCACCCAGGTAAAAATTCTGCATTTTCACTGGCTTTCTGTTGGGATATTTTTCATGAGCTTTTTAAATGTAGAATTGGAATGGAACTTGTATTTTTCAATATTTCCTGTTAAGAAGTTTATGGCCGCCTATGTGTTCATCAGTCTGCAAGGAAAACATACTGAATATGGATCCAGCTTTCAGGAATCTAAGAACATTTCATAACCACAGCTACTGCCAATGCAGGAGACAATGGTTCTATCCCTGGGTTGGGAAGATCCCCTGGAGAAGGAAATGGCAACCCACTCCAATATTCTTGCCTTGAAAATTCCATGGACAGAGAAGCCTGGCATGCTACAGTTTATGCAGTCACAAAGCCTCAGACACAACTTAGTGACTGAACAATAGCAACTCTGTTCAAACATATCACAGACATATTTGTGAAGTGTAGAAAAATTACTCCATGGTGCACAGGACTTAATTGGATTTCAGTTAATTGGTTTCTTTCTCAGCTCAAAAGCAAACATAGTCATTATTTCAAATAAAATAATTTTAGGTAAATTATATTTAATAAATATATTTAACTAGTAATTCTAAATAAAATCATGTAAGGTATTTTAAAAGTGTTGTATTACCCAATTTGAAAGCATTAAAAGGTTTAATTTTCTTCAGTTCAGTTCAGTCGCTCAGTTGTGTCCAGCTCTTCACAACACCATGAACTGCAGCACGCCAGGCCTCCCTGTCCATCACCAAATCCCGGAGTTCACTCAAATTCATGTCCATCGAGTCAGTGATGCCATCCAGCCATCTCATCCTCTGCTGTCCTCTTCTCCTCCTGCCTTCAATCTTTCCCAGCATCAGGGTCTTTTCCAATGAGTCAGTTCTTTGCATCAGGTGGCCAAAGTATTGGAGTTTCAGCTTCAGCATTAGTCCTTCCAATGAGTATTCAGGACTAATTTCCTTTAATTGACTGATTGGATCTTGCAGTCCAAGGGACTCTCAAGAGTCTTCTCCAACACCACAGTTCAAAAGCATCAATTCTTTGGTGCTCAGCTTTCTTTATAGTGCAACTCTCCCATTCATACATGACTACTGGAAAAACCATAGCTTTGATTTTCTTATTTTATAAAAATACTGAGTGGACACAATCCATATATATATATATATATATACACACATAAACAAAATGACCAAAAATTACAAATATTTGAAGAATGTAATTTTTATTATGTTATTTATGGCTGCTGTTCAGTCATTAATTCATATCCAACTCTTTGTGACCCCATGAAATGTGGCACACAGGCTTCCCTCTCCTTCACTATCTCCCAGAGTTTGCTCAGACTCTTGTCCATTGAGTCAGCAATATCATCCAGTTATCTCACCCTCTGTTGCCTCCTTCTCCTTCTGCCCTCAGTCTTTCCCAGCATCAGGGTATTTTCCAATAAGCTGGCTTTTCATATCAGGTGGCCAAAATACTGAAGTTTCAGCTTTAGCATCAGTCCTTCCAGTGAATATTCAGGGTTGATTTCCTTTAGGATTGAATGGTTTGATCTCCACCAAGGTACTCGCAAGAGAAATTTCCAGCACCACAGTTTGAAAGCATCACTTCTTAGGTGCTCCACCTTCTTTATGATCCAACTCTCACATCCATACATGATGATTGGAAAAACCACAGTTTTGACTATATGGACTCTTCAGTTTCTCTTTGCTTTCTACCCTTAAAGTGCTATTATCTGCATGTTAAAAGTTGTTGACATTTCTTCTGACAATCTTAATTCCACCTTGGGATTCATCCAGTTGAGCATTTTGCATAAGGTACTCTACATAATAGTTAAATAAGCCGGGTGACAATATAGAGCCTTGATGTACTCCTTTCTCAATTTTGAACTAGTCTGTTGTTCCATTAATTATTATTTTAATGTGGATCTCAAGGGCTTGTTTTTTTTCTTTCAAATATTTTTATATAAATAGGAGTGATTCACTCAAAAGCATCAGAGAAAAGGAAACATGTATAAACAAAGGTGCAGGAAACTTAGTTAATGTTTCTCATAGTGAATAATGTTTGTAAAAAAATCTAATCAGGTTTCCATTTTTTAATGAAGTAAGGGGCAAGATCAAAGCTTAAAATGAGAGTGGAGACAAGAGGTAATTTATAAGATGTTGATTTAAGACATTGGAAGAATAAATTGAGCAGGATAATATAATTTTTGACTAGCATAAAGGGTCTCTTGTGATGAGTGATAACAAAAAGAAGTTAGTATGATACAGAGGTCAAGTGCAGGCCAGGTTTATCTGTGCAAGGCAAGGTCTTAGTAGGTAGAGTTCCATTTAGTTGGGGGTTAAGGTTTATCAACATTCAGAAAACGAAGATCATGGCATCTGGTCCCATCACGTCATGGGAAATAGATGGGGAAACAGTGGAAACAATGTCAGACTTTATTTTGGGGGGCTCCAAAATCACTGCAGATGGTGACTGCAGCCATGAAATTAAAAAACGCTTACTCCTTGGAAGAAAAGTTATGACCAACCTAGATAGTATATTCAAAAGCAGAGACATTACTTTGCCAACAAAGGTCCATCTAGTCAAGGCTATGGTTTTTCCTGTGGTCATGTATGGATGTGAGATTTGGACCGTGAAGAAGGCTGAGTGCCGAAGAATTGATGCTTTTGAACTGTGGTGTTGGAGAAGATTCTTGAGGGTCCCTTGGACTGCAAAGAGATCCAACCAGTCCACTGTGAAGGAGATTAGTCCTGGGATTTCTTTGGAAGGAATGATGCTAAAGCTGAAGCTCCAGTACTTTGGCCACCTCATGGGAAGAGTTGACTCATTGGAAAAGACTCATGCTGGGAGGGATTGAGGGCAGGAGGAGAAGAGGATGACAGAGGATGAGATGGCTGGATGGCATCACTGACTCGATGGACGTGAGTCTGAGTGAACTCTGGGAGTTGGTGATGGACAGGGAGGCCTGGCGTGCTGCGATTCATGGGGTCGCAAAGAGTGGGGCATGACTGAGCGACTGAACTGAACTGAACTGAACTGAAGATTTAGCGAAGCAACAACAAATAGTGAAGCAAGATAAGGGAGAAAAATTAAGAGAAAGGGCAAGATTAATACTGTTGAACTTGGAAATTAAATTTGGAACAGAGAGAAATGAAAATGTGAAGGGAGTGAGGCACAGTAAAAATGCCATAGTATCAATGGATTGAGGTCCCTTCTGGTGGCATAGAATTAATAAAGGTACGTTAAATAAGAGAGTCTTCTCAGTCTTTGCCAGAATGTATACTTGATTTCTGAGGTTGCATTTCTTCAATCTGATCAAATAGATGGAAGAAAAAATAAAATTTTAAATCCAATAAAATGAATAAAGGAAAATGTTGGAAAACAAATAGTAAAAGGATATGATTGGTATATGACAGATACATGATAGCTGACTAGACAGGTAGCTAGATTTAAATAACCAAAACTTAATAAAACAAATATATAAAATATATCATAACAATTAAATCTTTAAGTTTTGGAGAATAAGAGCAACCATATAATTTATTTTAGCTCAGACTCTCTGCCTTGGGTCTATGAAATACCATGTCAGCCAAATGATAAGGCAGCTGCCAGTTTTATTCTGAAGCCCCTGGAATAGAACTGGATGCTGACAAAGGAATTTCTTTCTCATTTTCAATGAGTTCCTAAGAACTCTTTTCAAATAAATATTCTAACAGTGATAGCAAAAGACACATCAATCCATGAACAAAAAGGCCTGGTGGTGGAGAGTGACAATGGTGGATTATAGACAATGAAAGAGATTCAAGTAGAATGCACTTAAGCACCACATTATGGATGGCTTTTGGAAATCCAAGTTAAAGTGTAACTGTGTAGTCATTTAAGACTAACAGTTTCAGATGTAAGGCAAAAAGTGAATAGTGTCAATTTACAAGGAGACTGAATATTTTATTCTTCACTTGAAAAATAAGTGAATCAGATGTTTGACAGAATATGAAAAGGGAAATTATTTTTAAAAAATGTAGTCATTGAATTGGTTATGCTTTTTATTTCTATTTAAAACCATTTTAAATAGGTTTAAAATCACTCTCAAGTCATTAAGAGTGACTTGACTTATGGAAGAATAAATTTGTAATAATAAAATAAATGTAATAATGCAATGATTTTTTTAAAAATTGCCTCCAAGTCTCTATTTGAGTTTCTATATTTGTAGGAAAATCTGAATAATGAAACATGACATAACTTTCATTTTATCAATCTAGTTATCATTTCAGCTCTTACACATAACACAAGAACTGTTTGCTCCCTAAATACATAGATTACATAGTGATTTGGCATCACTATTGTTGTTTTCATGAGGGTAAGTGGTATAATAAATACATCTCCTATGATGATAAATATTTTTCTTTTCAAATAATATGTCATGAGATGATACTGTTTCAATTTGCTATAACAGTCTTAGGGGAAAATTAAATGCAACATTATAATATGAATATGCAACCAACATATTCTCAACTAAACTTAAATTCTTCTAAGAAAACAAAATATGGAACATTCTTTGGAAGATGTGCATTAAATGTCAATAACATAGTGAGGCTAAGAACCTGTGTAGGAAAGAGATAACAGCAGAGATGGATGACAATAATTCAGTTTTAGGTGCATCTGATTTCATCAGAATTAATTCGAAACAATTTCTCAGTAACTGAGTTTCAAACATAGTCCCCAATATAAACATGCTTGTGTTTTAGAGATGAGTCTCCTCTAGTTGGTGAAATTAACTGAGTGTGAGTGAGAATCCTGTCTTCTACTACTTTTCTTATATGCTTAGGCACGACATTTTAATTTAGTAAGCTCTGGAGTTAGCAGGCTTGGGTCTGAATTGAGTTTTTATGTCATGTTAATCATATATTTAAAACCATATCTTGCTCACATCCTTATTCCTACTTCTTATTCCAAGTACATGGTGAGTTCAAATTCCCAGTTCCCTTGCTGTTGAGAGGGTCATCTGAGAATGAACAAGAAAAAGAAGGTATGTCACATCCAGAATAAACCACTTAGCTCCTGGAGTCTCCAATCTCTCTTTCCCTGTTACCAAAAATGTACATGGAGGATTAAGAATAAGATGAACAAATGCTAGATGGAGAATTGTCAAAGATGCCTTCCAGATCTCAAGTAGACTTTGCTTAAGTGGGATTAAATTTGCTGCGTTAAACTACTGAGAAATTTGGTTGTATTTGTTACCCTGCAAATGCACATTAGTTATGTGACTTTAGGCTACCTCCCGCAGATTTAGTTTTCCATTCTACAACTGAAAAGTTTTGACACAGAGGCATAGGAAATGATAGTAATTTTACTTTTTTATGCTCAAGAAAGTTATTAAATTATCTGTAAAAATGAAACTGATGCAGACTTTATCTGAATTTTTAGATCCTTAAGTTACCACTATTTATTCTGATTATATAAAATAAACAAAACATCATATTTAGTACTCAGTGTGAAGTTTTATTTATTTATTTATTTAATCTCTTCAGACAAATGTTGACATTTTTCTGAATGATCCAAAAACAAAGTGCCTCATGGAAAAGCAAAAACATGTCCCAAAGCCTTCTAGCAAGTCTAGAAATGCTAAAATAAGTGAAATCCAAGATTTCTAATTCTCTATCATCCATAGATAAAAGCATAAACTTTAGGAAAGAGGATAATGCCATATTTAAATTGGTAACAAAACATTGCAAAATATTGTGTCTCCCCCAAAATTCATATATTGACATATATTGAGACCTAAGCTTCAATGTAATGGCATTAGGAGATGGGCCTTTGAAAGGCATTTCAAGTTAAAGGAGGTCACGAGGACGGGATCTTCTTTTTGGATTAGCGTCCTTATAAAAGAAAGAAGATACAGGATACTTCTTTCATTTCCCATGCTCATGCATGGAACAAAGGTCATATGAGCACACAATAGTACAGAGGCTGTCTACAAGCCTGGAAATCAGCCCACACCTTAATCTTGGACTTCTCTCCTTCCCTGTTTATGTGAAACATAAACAATAATTGTGAACAATTCTTTAAAACACACCATATTAATTATAAAAAAATATTTAGCAATGCAAAATAATGAGGTGGATAAGGATTGAGTCAAAGAAGTTGAAGAGTAGGCAATCTGAAGAAAAAAGGCAAAAGTGTTCGAGGAAAAAAGACAGAACATCAGATACATATGGGAAAATATTGTAAATTTGATTAAAGAAAATTAAAATATCAGAAGGAGAAAAAAGACAATGGCTTAAAAATAGAATGGCTTAAATGTAAAATTAAGTGAAGTGTATGAGAATATCATAGTAAAGTAATTAAAAACAAAGATAAAGAGAAATTATTAAAGAGCACCTTGGAAAAATATAAAGATGAACAACAATTTGAATGACTAGTCTTTTCATCAGAACTTAGAGACAAAAGGGGAAAGAGAATAAAATATATTAATACCTGAAAGAAAAATTAATAATTTCAGAATTCTATATAGACCAATAATATTCAAGCATGAAATGTAAGTGAAGATATATTCAGTTCAGCTCAGTTCAGTTCAGTCACTCATTCGTATCTGACTCTTTGTAACACCCTGAATCGCAGCACGCCAGGCCTCCTTATCCATAACCAACTTCCAGAGTTCACCCAGACTTATGTGCATCAAGTTGGTGATGCCATCCAGCCATCTCTCTTCTGTTGTCCCCTTCTCCTCCTGTCGCCAATCCCTTCCAGTATCAGGGTCTTTTTCAATGAATCAACACTTCGCATGAGGTGGCCGAAGTACTGGAGTTTCAGCCTCAGCATCAGTCCTTCCAATGAACACCCAGGACTGGTCTCCTTTAGGATGGATTGGTTGGATCTCCTTGCAGTCCAATGGACTCACAAGAGTCTTCTCCAAGACTACAGTTCAAAAGTATCAATTCTTTGGTGCTCAGCCTTCTTCACAGTCCGACTCTCATATCCATACATGACCACTGGAAAAACCATAGCCTTGACTAGGTGGATATTTGTTGGCAAAGTAATATCTGCTTTTGAATATACTATGTAGGTTGGTCATAACTTTCCTTCCAAGGAATGTCTTTTAATTTCATGGTTGCAGTCACCATCTGCAATGATTTTGGAGCCCCCCAAAATAAACTCAGCCATTGTTTCCACTGTTTCCCCATCTATTTGTCATAGATATGGGGAATTGATGGGACCAGGTGCTGTGATCTTGGTTTTCTGAATGTTGAGCTTTAAGCCAACTTTTTCACTCTCCTCTTTCACTTTCATCAAGAAGCTCTTTTCTTCACTTTCTGCCATAAGGGTGGTGTTATCTGCGTATCTGAGGTTATTGATATTTCTCCCGAGAATCTTGATTCCAGCTTGTGCTTCTTCCAGCCCAGGGTTTCTCATGATGTACTCTGCGTAGAAGTTAAATAAGCAGGGTGACAATATACAGCCTTAGCATACTCCTTTTCCTATTTGGAACCAGTCTGTTGTTCCATGTCCAGTTCTAACTGTTGCTTCCTGACCTGCATACAGACTTCTCAAGAGGCAGGTCAGGTGGTCTGGTATTCCCATCTCTTTCAGAATTTTCCACACAGTTTATTGTGATCCACACAGTCAAAGGCTTTGGCATAGTCAATAAAGCAGAAATAGATGTTTTTCTGGAACTCTCTTGCTTTTTCCATGATCCAGAGATGTTGGCAATTTGATTTCTGGTTCCTCTGCCTTTTCTAAAACCAGCTTGAACATCTAGAAGTACATGGTTCACATATTGCTGAAGCCTGGCTTGGAGAATTTTGAGCATTACTTTACTAGCATGTGAGATGAGTGCAATTATGTGGTAGTTTGAGCACTCTTTGGTATTGCTTTTCTTTGGGATTTGAATGAAAATTGAACTTTTCCAGTCCTGTGGCCACTGCTGAGTTTTCCAAATTTGCTGGCATATTGAGTGCAGCACTTTCACAGCATCATCTTTCAGGATTTGAAATAGCTCAACTGGAATTCCATCACCTCCACTAGCTTTGTTCATAGTGATGCTTCCTAAGGCTCACTTGACTTCACATTCCAGGATGTCTTAGATGAATAAAAATAAGAATAAGGGTGAAACTATCATAAGGAGAAGAATAGGGATTAATGGAACAGAATTGAGAGTACAAAAATAAGCTGTTAATTTCATAGAAAGCAGATTTAAAACAAAACTGCCAAGGCAGTTCAGTGAGAAAGAGAAGTGCTTTGAAGAAATTTTGCAGAATCATCTCAATCAACTGAGTAACTCTATGGGAAAAAAAATGTCCCTACTTCACTCCATAGAAAAAAAATTTACTCAAATTTAATCATAAACTTAAATATAAATGCTAAAATCATAAGATTACTAATAAAAAATATATGGAAGAATATTTGGGTCTTGATACAAGTGAATATTTCATAGATAGGATGCAAAAACCTTGGGTCATAAATAATGATAAAGCAAACTTTATGAAAATTAACACTATTATTCTTCAAGGGAGTCTATGACTAAGATTAAAATTGATATAAAAATTAAGGAAGTAATTACAATGTGATTAATCTTGACAAAGGACTTTTATAATGTATAAAGAACATCCTGGAATGCGAAGGCACATGGACCTTAGGAAGCATCACTACGAACAAAGTCAGTGGAGGTGATGGAATTCCAATTGAACTATTTCAAATCCCAAAAGATGATGCTGATAAAGTGCTGTACTCAATATGCCAGCAAATTGGAAACCTCAATAATGGCCACAGGAATGGAAAAGGTCAGTTTTCATTCCAACGCCAAAGAAAGGCAATCTCAAAGAATGCTCAAATTACCACACAATTGCACTCATCTCACACGATAGCAAAGTGATGCTCCAAATTCTCCAAGCCAGACTTCAAAAGTAGGTGAACTGTGAACTTCCAGATGTTCAAGCTGGACTTAGAAAAGGTAGAGGAACCAGAGATCAAATTGCCAACATCGGTGGATCATAGAAAAAGCCCAAAGAGTTCCAGAAAGACATCTACTTCTGCTTTGTTAAATATGCCAATGCCTTTGACTGTGTGGATTAAAAAAAATAATAATAACTGTAAAATTCTTCAAGAGATGGGAATAGTAGACCACTTTACCTGCCTCCTGAGAAATCTGTCTGCAGGTCAAGAAGCAACAGTTAGAACCGGACATTGAACAACAGACTAGTTCCAAATCAGGAAAGGAGAATGTCAAGGCTGTATATTTTCACACTTCTTATTTAACTTATATGCAGAATATATTATGCAAAATGCTGAGATGAGTGAAGCACAAGCTGGTATCAAGATTGCTGGGGAAAATATCAATAACCTCAAATATACAAATGATACCACCCTTAGGACAGAAAACAAAGAACTAAAGAGCCTCCTGATGAACATAAAAGAGAAGAGTGAAAAAGTTGTCTTAAAACTCAACATTCAGAAAACTAAGATCATGGCATCCAGTCCAATCACTTCATGGCAAATAGATGGGGAAACAATGGAAACAGTGAGAGACTTTATTTTTAAGGGTTCCAAAATCACTGAAGATAGTGACTGCAGCCATGAAATTAAAATATGTTTGCTCCTTGGAAAAAAAGCCGTGATCAACCTAGACAGCATATTAAAAAGCAGAGACATTACTTTTACCACAAAAGTCCATCTAATCCAAGCTCTGGTTTTTCCAGTAGTCATGTATGGATGTGAGAGTTGGACTATTAAGAAAGCTTTTGATGCTTTTGAACTGTGTTGTTGGAGAAGACTCTTGAGAGTCCCTTAGACTGCAAGGAGATCCAACCAGTCCATCCTAAAGGAAATCAGTCTTGAATATTCATTGGAAGGACTGATGCTGAAGCTGAAACTCCAATACTTTGGCCACCTCATGTGAAGAACCGACTCATTGGAAAAGACCCTGTTGCTGGGAAAGGTTGAAGGCAAGAGAAGGGGATGACAGAGGATAAGATGGTTGGATGTCATCACCTACTGGAAGGACATGAGTTTGAGTAAGTTCCAGGAGTTGGTGATGGACAGGGAAGCCTGGCATGCTGCAGTCCATGGGGTTGCAACTTTGGATACAACTGACTGACTGAACTGAACTGAACTGAAAGAACTCTTTTAGGTCATCAAGATAATGGTAAATTCAGCTTACAAAAAGGACACAAAATTTGAGAAGATACTTCACCACAAAAGATATACATGGAAACATATTTGAGGTAGTTTGTTAGAGAAATATAAGTTAAAAAAACATAAATGAAACAGTAGTACGTATCTTAGAATACCAAATTTGGTGTGAATGTCTCGCTAAACTGGATATCACACAAACTGTTGGTGGTAATGTAAAAGATATAACCACTCTGAAAAGCAATTGGCAGTTTTTTTAGAAAGTTAAACACAGCTACCATAAAACCCAGCCATTTCGCTTCTCAGTATTCACCTAAGACAAATCAAAACATGTATTCATAAAAAGACATGTGCTGGAGGAGAAAACAGCAACCCACTCAGTATTCTTGCCTGGAAAATTCCATGAACAGAGGAGCCTGGCAAGCTGCAGTCCATGGAGTTGCAAAGATTCAGATACAACTGAGGGACTGAGCACACAGCACACATAACTGTTTTATTCCTGGCAGTTTGGAGATCTTATAGCAAAGAATTGTAACTTATGTGCATTTTAATCTCTACTATTCAAAATGAGAAATAGCATATATTAGATTGGTGCCTTTCTATTCTAACTGGAACTTGTGAAGGTGGAAGAAATTCACTGATACTGTGACATGATGAGATTGCAAAGCCATGTGCTGCTGCTAAGTCGCTTCAGTCATGTCCGACTCTGTGTGACCCCATAGATGCAGCCCACCAGGCTCTCTCATCACTGAGATTCTCCAGGCAAGAACACTGGAGTGGGTTGCCATTTCCTTCTCCAATGCATGAAAGTGAAAAGTGAAAGTGAAGTCTCTCAGTCATGTCCTACTCTTCGAGACCCCATGGACTGCAGCCTACCAGGCTCCTCCGTCCATGGGATTTTCCAGGCAAGAGTACTGGAGCATGTAACTACCCTAAATATTACTTGCAGCTACTCATCATCCACTGAGTAAAGGGGAAGGAGGAGAAGCAGGGCTGGGGCAGCTGACATTTATTAAATTTCTACTCTGTTGGGCATGTGCTAGACACATCCACATGTATGCTTTCATTTTTAATACGTGGGGAAGTGTAGCAGTGCACGAAATCAAGCAAAGACAAGAGGCACTATGTACACATTTATCTTTTTTTTTTTTTGTATAGATCGTCAGCTTTTAAAACTTTTTATATTCTTTTTTCATCCACTTTTAGCCAACAAAATCCTTTGATTGCTTCCAACTCTCTGAGTCACAAGTACCTGAGTTTGCTGTATAGTTCTTATGTGGCTAGAGGGATATTTTTTGGGGGAGGTGGTGTTGGGGAATTAGATTTTAAGTTCTCAAAAGATTATAGTTAGCAATAGTGTATTATATACTTTACATTTTGCTAAGAGGGTAGATCTTAGTTACGTGCTCTTGCCACAAAAACATTTTTAATTATAAAAGAAGTGGGGCAGGAGACACAAAAGGAAACTTTTATAGGTGATGGATAAGTTTATTGCTTTAATTATAATCTCACAGGTGTATATTTATTTCCAAACTTACCGAGTTTGTATGTATTAAATATGTACAGCCTTTTGTATGTCAATCGTATCTCAATAAAGTGTTTTTTTTTTTAAAAAAAGCATGTGCACGTAAGTCATTGTTTGTAAAAGCCCAAGTTAGAAATAACCCTAGTATTCATAAGTAAGTGAATGGATAAAAATAGAATGGAATAATATTCAGCATTAAAGAAAATGCAGCAACATAGATAAATTATTAACCAAGTGACAGGTATCAGTGGAAAAAATGCAAAAATTCCATGATTTCACTTATATAAAATTTGAAGGAACATAAATTATAATGTCAGATTATTGAATATCTAGGATTTGGGACAAAGGAAAGATACTTGAAAAGATATACATAAAATGTTTTTTGGGTTAACAAAGTGGTCTGCATTTTCTTTGTACTGTTAGTTTCACAGCTCATATTTTGATATCATTCACTCAGTAGCACATTTTAAATATGTGTAGCTTATTGTGCATAAACTGTTCCACAATGCAGTTGGTTAACAAAATTGTAAAAACTTCAGAGATATATTTAAAACTGAAAATTCAAAGTTTTCATTCTCAAGTACTCAAGTAAGTTAAAGAAGAAATAATTTGTGAAAAGAGCAAACTAAGCCTATGAGGAAAAAAGACACAATAAATATAAACATATTAAATATTAGAATATACAATTACTAACATCAATAAATAAATTCAATAGTTGGTACTTTGAAAGAAATCAATTAAATAGATAAACCAGTAGCTAATATAATCAAACAAGGGAGTAATTTCACAAACATATTGAGGAAACTAATTATAATACAATATTTTATTCAACTCTAGTCAAATAAATTTGAAAATCGACTTAAAATTCTCAGAAAATATAAATTATAAGGAGAACATAAAATATAAACCAATTATCATGGTAAAATTTGAGAAAGCTGTCAAACAGTTCCTTTCCAAAATAAAACAAGACTGATTTTTCACAAGTGATTCTATTAAACCTTCAAGATATAAATATTTCTAGTGTTATTTGAATGTTTCCAAACAGAGACTGGAAGAAAAGCTCTCTCTTTCTTTTCCATCAAACTCTCTTTTAAACAAGCAGCAGCTGCAGCAGCAAGCTATTCTTTGAATGTGTGTTCTTGGCCCTCTTCAAAAGGTTACTGATTTCAGTAAGGGTTGGATAAATTATGGGTAGTGGTCATTGGATTTCTCCATCCATGTGGGATTGCTTCACATGACTTCTCTTATCTCTTTTAGGAGACTGGCTATAACCTCTGTGAAAACTGAGCTTTGAGAATTTTGAGTGTGTAAGAATGGGTTTCCTCAGAGCGTAGAGGCTTCATTGTTGCTGTTCAGACACTGAGTCTTGTCTGATTCTCTGAAACCCTGTGGACTGCAACACTCCAGGCTCCCCTGTCCCTCACCATTTCCCAAATTTTGCTCAGGTTCATGTCCACTGAGTTGGTTGTTGTGATGTTCAGTCACCAAGTCATGTCCAAACTCTCTTCCTCTCCATGAACTGCAGCACACCAGGTTTCCCTGTCCTTTACTATCTCCCTGAGTCTGCTCAAACTCATATCCATTGAGTCAATGATGTCATCCAATAATCTTATCCTCTATTGCCCCCTTCTCCTTTTCCCCTTAGTCTTCCCCAGCATTGGGATATTTTCTAATAAGTCAGCTCTTCACATCAGGTGGCCAAAGTGCTGAAGCTTCAGCTTCAGCATCAGTGCCTCCAATGAATATTCAGGATTGATTTCCTTTAGGACTGACTGTTTTGACCACCTTGCTGTCCAATAGACTCTCAAAAGTCTTTTCCAGCACCACAGTTTGTAAACATCAATTCACGCATCCTTCATCATGGCCCAACTCTCACATTCATACATGACTACTGAAAAAAAGCTTTGACTATATGAACCTTTGTCTGAAAAGTTATGTATTTGCTTTGTAATATGCTTTCTAGGTTTGTCATAGTCTTCCTCTAAGGAGTGTCTTTTAATCTCAAGACTGTAGTCACCAACCAGTGATTTTGGAGCCCAGGAAAATAAAAGCTGTCACTGTTTCCACGTTTCCCCCATCTATTTGTTATGAGATTATGGGACCAGATGCCATGATATTCGGTTTTTGAATGTTGAGTTTTAAGCTAGATTTTTCACTCTCTTCTTTCATCCTCATCAAGATTCAGTTTAGTTCATCTTCATTTTCTGCTATTAGTGATATTATCTGCATATCTGAGGTTGTTGATGCTTCTTCCAGCAATCTTGATTCCAGCTTGTGAGTCATTCAGCCTTGATTTTGCATAATGTACACTGCATAGAAGTTAAATAAGCAGGGTAATAATCTACAACCTTGATATATATAACTTGATACATACAACCTTGACAATATAAAACTCTTTTCCCAATTTTGAACCAGTCTGTTGTTTCTTGCAATGTTCTAAATGTTGCTTCTTGACCTGCATACAGGTTTCTCGAGAGACACTTAAGGTGGTATGGTATTCCCATCGCTTTAATATTTTCCAGTATGTTGTGATCCATATAGTCAAAGGCTTTAGTGTAGTCACTGACGCGGAGGTAGACGTTTCTTTTGGAATTCCATTCCTTTCTGTATGAGAGAGTATAGGCTGGCAAGAGGCAATTCAGTTTTGGACATCTCACAACTATTAAACAAAGAAATGGTTTTCCCTGATACTAGAACAACTTAGGACTGCCATGTTATGTAGTTAGAATAGGAAAAAGGAATCCAAAATGCCTAAAAGACAAAGAATGGAGGTTCAGTTCAGTCACTCTTTGCGACCCCATGGACTGCAGCATGTCAGGTTTCCCTGTCCATCACCAACTCCCGAAACTTACTCAAACTCATGTCTATTGAGTTGGTGATGCCATCCAACCATCTCATCCTCTGTCGCCCCCTTCTCCTCCCTCCTTCAATTTTTCCCAGCATCAGAGTCTTTTTAAATGAGTCACCTCTTTGCATGAGGTGGCCAAAGTAATGGAGTTTCAGCTTCAGCATCAGTTCTTCAAATGAATATTCAAGACTGATTTCCTTTAGGATGGACTGATTGGATCTCCTTGCTGTCCAAGGGACTCTCAAGAGTCTTCTCCAACACCACAGTTCAAAAGTATCAATTCTTAGGCGTTCAGCTTTCTTTATAGTCCAACTCTTACATCCATACATGACTACTGGAGAAACCAGAGTTTTGACTAGACAGACTTGTGTTGGCAAAGTAATGTCCCTATTTTTTAATATGCTGTCTAGGTTGGTCCTAGATTTTCTTCCAAGGAGCAAGGATCTTTTACTTTCATGGCTGCAGTCACCATTTGCAGTGATTTTGGAGCCCCCAAAATAAAGTCTTCCACTGTTTCCATTGTTTCCTCATCTATTTGCCATGAAGTGGTGGGACTGGATGCCATGCTCTTAGTTTTCTGAATGTTGAATTTTAAGCCAACTTTTTCACTCTCCTCTTTCATCAAGAGACTCTTTAGTTCTTCTTTTCTTTCTTCCATAAGGTTGGTGACATCTGCATTTCTGAGGTTATTGATATTTTCTCCAGCAATCTTGATTCCAACTCGTGTTTCATCCAGCCCAGCGTTTCTCATGATGTACTCTGCATATAAGTTAAATAAGCAGGGTGACAATATACAGTCTTGACATTCTTCTTTCCTGATTTGGAACTAATCTCTTGTTCAATGTCCAATTCTAACTGTTGCTTCTTGACCTGCAAACGGATTTCTCAGGAGGTGGGTAAGGCAGTCTTTTATCCCCATCTATTGAAGAATTTTCCATGGTTTGTTGTGATCCACACAGTCAAAGTCTTTGTCATAGTCAATAAAGCAGAAGTAGATATCTTTCTGAAACTCTCTTGCTTTTTCGATGATATAATGGATATTGGCAATTTGATGTCTGGTTTGTCTGCCTTTTCTAAATCCAGCTTGAACATCTGGAAGCTCACGGTTCATGTATAGTTGAAGCCTAGTTTAGAGAATATTGAGCATTACTTTACTAGCATGTGAGTTGAGTGCAATTTTCGGGTAGTTCAAGCCTTCTTTGTCATTGTCTTTCTTGAGGATTGGAATGAAAACTGATGTTTTCTAGACATGTGGACAGTACTGAGTTTTCCAAATTTGTTGGCATATTGAATGCTGCACTTTCACAGCATCATATTTTAGGATTTGAAACAGCTCAACTGGAATTCCATCACCTCCACTGTTTATGTTCATAGTGAAGTTTCCTAAGGCCCACTTGACTTCACAACACAGGATGTCTGGCTCTAGGTGAGTGATCACACTATTGTGGTTATCTGGGTCATGAAGATCTTTTTTTATAGTTCTTCTGTATATTCTTGCCATATCTTAATATCTTCTGCTTCTGTTAGGTCCATATAATTTCTCTCCTTTATTGTGCCCCTTTCTTCATGAAATGTTCCCTTGGTATCTGTAATTTTCTTGACGAGAATTCTAGTCTTTTCCATTGTATTGTTTTATTATATTTCTTTGCACTAATAGCTGAGGAAGGCTTTCTTATCTCTCCTTGCTATTCTCTGGAACTCTGCATTCAAATGGGTATATCTTTCCTTTTCTCTTTTTCCTTTCACTTCTCTTCCTTTCTCAGCTATTTGTAAAGCCTCCTCAGACAACTATTTTGCCTTTTTGCATTTCCTTTTTCTTATGGATATTCTTGATTACTGCCTCCTGTACAATGTAATAAACCTCTGTCCATAGTTTTTCAGGCACTGTATCAGATCTAATCCCTTGAATCTATTTGTCACTTCTACTGCATAATTGATTTAGATCATACCTGAATGGTCTAGTGGTTTTCTCTACTTTCTTCAATTTAATTCTGAACTTGGCAGGAAGGAGTTCATGATCTGAGCCACAGTCAGCTCCTGGTCTTGTTTTTGCTGACTGTAATAGAGCTTCTCCAACTTTGGCTGCAAAGATTATAATCAATCTGATTTCAGTATGTGATGTCCATACTTGTGAAGTCCATGTGTAGAGTCTTCTCTTGTGCTGATGGAAGAGGGTGTTTGCTATGACCAATGCATTCTCTTGGCAAAACTCTATTAGCATTTGCCCTACTTCATTATGTACTCCACGACCACATTTGCCTGTTACTCCAGGTGTTTCTTGACTTCCTACTTTTGCATTCCAGTCCCCTATAATGAAAAGGACATCTTTTTTGGGTGTTTGTTAGTGCTTGAAGGCCTTGCAGATCTTCATAGAACCGTTCAACTTCAGCTTCTTCAGCATTAGTGGTCGGGGCATAGATTTGGATTTCTGTTTTATTGAGTGGTTTGCCTTGGGAACAAACATAGCTCATTCTGCATTTTGAGATTGTATCCAAGTACTGCAATCTGGACTTTTTATTTATTTATTTATTTATTTATTTATTTTACTAGGAGGGCTACTCCATTTCTTCTAAGTGATTTTTGCCCACAGTAGTAGATATAATGGTCATCTGAGTTAAATTCACCCATTCCAGTCTATTTTAGTTCACTGATTCCTAAAATGTCAATGTATACTCTTGCCATCTCCTGTTTGACCACTTCCAATTTGCCTTGTTTCATGAACCTAACATTCCAGGTTCCTATGCAATATTGCTCTTTACAGCATCAGACTTTACTTCCATTACCAGTCACATCCAAAGCTGGGTATTGTTTTTGCTTTGGCTCCATCTCTTCATTCTTTCTGGAGTTTTTTCTTCAGTGATGTCTACTAGCATATTGGACATCTATGGACCTGAGGAGTTCATCTTTCAGTGTCTTATCTTTTTGCCTTTTCATACTGTTTCTTCACTACAGCAGCAGCTGCTTTGTACTGGAGTGATTCTGTGCAGTTTGCCCACATCCAAGGGCAAAGGATAAGCTGCAGAAAGACAGTAGGAGGAGTGAAATCATGAAATTGCATTTAGAATCAAACTCCATACCCACCAGAGATGCTCAGAGGGCTTAATCAAACCTTGGGCACACCAGGACCCAGAGAGACTAAGACAGAACTGTGTTTGAGTGTCTACTGTGGAATATGGGCCAGAAGTGGACTTCTTCAGGGGCAGGGGCTCTAGGTGCAGTAGACCTGGGTATGGCATAAGCCCTCGTGAAGGAAGTCACCATTAACCCCACCATAGAGCCACCAGAACTTACACAAGACTGGGGAAACAGACTCTTGGAGGGCACAAACAAAACCTCATGCCCATCAGCACTGAGGAAAAAGGAGAAGTGATCCCATAAAAGACAACTCAGACTTGCCTGTGAGTGCCCAGGAGTCACTGTTGGAGGCATGAGTTGGTGATGGCCTGCTGAAGGGTTGGGGGCACTGAGTTCAGCAGTTTGTGCATGGGACCATTTGAAGGAAGTTGCCATTATCTTCATTAACTCCACCATAGTTTGGCCTCAGATCAAATAACAGGAAAGGAACACAGCCTGGCCCTTCAACAGAAGGTTGGATTAAAGGTTTACTGAGCATGGCCCTGCCCATCAGAACAAGATCCAGTTTCCCCCTCAGTCTCTCTCATCAGGAAGCTTCCATAAGCCTCTTATCCTTCTCCATCAGAAGGCAGACAGAATGAAAACCACAATCACAGAAAACTAATCAATCTGATCTCATGGACCACAGCCTTGTCTAACTCAATGAAATGATGAGCCATGCCATGTAGGGCCACCCCAGACAGACTGGTCAAGGTGGAGAGTTCTGACAAAATGTGGTCCACTGGAGAGGGGAATGGCAAACCTTTCAGTATTCTTGCCTTGAGAACTCCATGAACATATGGAAAGAAAGGAAAAGCCTGTTGAAATAGAACAAAGGAAGGTCCGAGGACCAGAGTGTGGACCTCAGGTAAAACAAACAGCCCTCCTGACTTGTCCAATTTCCACAGGGTAGGCTCAGTGGGGAGGAGACAAATGTATAAAAGGAGGAAGCCTAGAAGTATAGAAGCCTCTCTTCTCTTTGTCTTTCATTTCAGCCTGCCCTAACTCCTTGAGGGTATACTATCCTTTGTTTTTCCTAATAAAACTGAGCTGTAACACTGATTCCTCCCTTGCTTCAGATTTTTCCCATGGTGAGATAGAACTGAGGAAATTACACACTCCCCTGACATTCACTACTACTGAGTTAAGCTGCTCTTCTACTTTCCTCTTCCACCCTCCTGGACAAGACTGGTCCCTTCTTAATTAGACTTAAATTCTTATAATATCCTTTCTCCCTATTTAATTTTAAGCCAATCCATTTTTTTATACACTATGTCTATAGTCAACTCATTCATTAAATATAACATATTTATATTATATAAATTTAAAGTGGCATGTTATGAATCAGTTGTTTATTCTACATAAAAAGTTTTCTTAATTTCTCTCTATGATTTTTAAAGTTTTACCTATTAAAACAAAACATTTACTGTATTCCACCCTGCATACCTGAAATAAATTATAATTTGATCACTGCCAAAGGAAGGGAAAAAAAAATATGAAGCTGCATCCTGATTAACAGTAAGAGAAAAATGAAGTTGCTCAGTTGTGTCTGACTCTTTGTGACCCCATGGACTGTAGCCTGCCAGGCTCCTCTGTCCATGGGATTTTCCAGGCAAGAATACTGGAGTGGGCTGCCATTTCCTTCTCCAGATTAATAGTAAATGATAGAATAATTTTCCAGTACTTTTATTGTGAGAAAATATATGTAATGTGACCTTTAACACTTTAGCCATTTAAGTATATGTGTCTATGGAAGTACATTCACTTTATTGTGCAACCTTCACCACCATCAATCTCTAAAACTTGGCTCAGTTCAGTTCAGTTGCTGAGTCATGTCAGACTCTTTGCAACCCCATGGGCTGCAGCACACCAGGCTTCCTTGTCCTTCACCAACTCCCAGAGATTGCTCAAACTCATGTTCATTGAGTCAGTGATGCCATCCAAACATCTCATCCTCTGTCATCCCCTTTTTTTATTTTGAAATACAAATGAATATAAAATTGTATTGACCTATTTGACCTTTATGTGATGCAGGGAGAGAAGGGAAACAAATTTAATTTTAAAAATATTTAAACCTTTTAATCACAACCACTCACAATTTAGTCTTTTTTTTTTTTTTTTTTACAATTTAGTCTTAACAGTTTGAACAAGCAACCATCACTAGTTTTACCACTATAATGATAAAATAGCCAAAAAGAGATAATTTTTTATGGAAAGATTATTTCACCACTGTCAAAGTAGTAATTATACAGATATAAACAGAAATAATGCAACACCTTACAATTTAAGATTCATACATAAATATTAATTATAGAAAAAAGCAATTCAAAAATTTAAAACAAAATGTACAAAATGATTCATTCATTTTGCAGATGGTTTCCATTTCAAAGTGAATTACTGCCAAGACATATATATAACAATTTAAAATAAAAATCAGTATATGTAATTTAAAAGTTTCTGAATCTTTGGTTGTTATTTATGAAATAAAAATTACAAATTTCCAGTTTTTATAGACAAATTGTTATATATATATATGTATATGTTAAATATATGATAACTTGATAACTTTTTATGTCTGATCTAAAATCCCAGATTTTAAAAATAAATTATCTTAATCCTTCTAGTTTCACTTTCTTCTACAGTATAAATTTTATATTTTCAACCTATAAAATATAACACATATATTTGAATTTCAGTTTAGAAGCATTATTTTTTAACTTTTATTTTATATTGGAACATAGTTACAGTATTGTGTTAGTTTCAGATGTATACGAAAGTGAGTCAGTTATACATATAAATGTATCTATTCTTTTTCAAATTATTTTCCTATTTATGTTACTATAAAATATTTAGCAGAGTACCCTTGCTCTACAGTAGGTCCTTGTTGGTTATTTATTTTAAATATAGTAGTGTGCACATATCTATCCCAAACTCCCAGTCTATCCCTACTCTAACCCTTCCCCCTGGTAAGCATAAGTTTGTTCTTTAATATATTGTATTTCTCTAAAAGTAAATGTATTTCTACATAATATAATCTTGTTTTCATAAACCATAATCATGATTATCTCTCTTCTCATTTTTCAGAATCTTACAAAATTCTTATATTTTTTAAATGCAAAGTATGAATACTGTCTGGAATGCTATCTGGATTCTATCTGGAAAGCCTGAGGAAAGAGATGTCAAGGCCTGCCTAGTTAGTAATAATTCAGAATATTAAAAACCTATTCCCCAGAATGCTTTGCTCATTTACAAGCTTCTTCCTATTTTATCTAAAATACTATGTTAGGTGAAAAACTGAAAGTGTTAGTCACTCAGTCATGTCTGAATCTTTGTGATGCTACGGACTGTAGCCGTCAGGTTCCTCTGTCCATGGAATTCTCCAGGCAAGAGCACTGCAGTGGATAGTTATTCACTTCTCAAGCAAGGGATCGAACCCTTGTCTCCTGCATTGTAGGCAGATTCTTTACAATCTGAGCCACAAGGAAGCACACCTTAGTAAAATGATCACATTTTTAAAATTGAGATTCAAATGTTACTCTCCAAAACAAAAAGCGCTCATGGTGGATATCCACACTTTCTCCGATTATCTCCTATATTGGTTAGATTAGTCATAAAAGCACAAACCAGTCCAGGTATTCCAGACATTAAGGGACTGAATGCAGGTGATTCGTGGCTTATACAACCACTGGAGAACTGGAAGTAGTAAATGTCCAGGAGACTCTGAAAAAGCAGAGAAGTAAAGAGAGGCAGGCAAGCTGTCCCTGAAGACTTCAGCTGCCTGACCCATTGAAATGAGTGATATTGCTGAGGATGGAAGGGGCATTTTGGTAAAGCCGAAAGTTGGCTGCTGACTGCATCCGTGGGCCTGTTCACAGTTTCCACTGGTGAATAATTACTTTGGATTACCTTCCAACTTCCAAATCTTGCATGAGTATCTCTTGTTAGGAGAATCTAAACTGGAACTCTAAGATACAGAAATGAATGCAGAAAAATGCAAAGGCCATTTAGCACCTTTCTATGAGAAGAAAATTCTATGTTTGTAGATTGAAGATGTAAAAAAGCCTATGTTTGTAGATTGAAGATGTAAAAAGATGTCTTTCCTAAGCCTTCCAAAGCAATGAAAAGCAACCTTAGATTTTCCTAGGATTATTTGAATTGCTTATTTAATTAACATTTGAGTAACTGTTTAACACTGGTTGTCACTCAAATCTGTTTCCAATGTAAGTAGTTATGTCATGAATTCAGAGGAAATCTTTTAGTAATTGGCAGAACATATCACAAGCATTGGAGAAGGCAATGGCACCCCACTCCAGTGTTCTTGCCTGGAGAATCCCAGGGACAGGGGAGCCTGGTGGGCTGCCGTCTATGGGGTCGCACAGAGTCGGACACGACTGAAGCGACTTAGCAGCAGCAGCAGCAGCATCACAAGCATTTGGACGGCAAGGAGACCCAGCCAGTCCATCCTAAAGGAGATCAGTCCTGGGTGTTCATTGTAGGGACTGATACTGGAGCTGAAACTCCAATACTTTGGCCACCTGATGCAAAGAGCTGACTCATTGGAAAAGACACTGATGCTGGGAAAGATTGAGGGCAGGAGGAGAAGGGGACAACAGAGGATGAGATGGTTGGATGGCATCACCGACTCAATGGAGATGAGTTTGGGTGGACTCCAGGAGATAGACAGGGAGACCTGGCGTGCTGCGGTTCATGGGGTTGCAAAGAGTCGGACACGACTGAGTGACTGAACTGATGATCACAAGCATTAGAAATATAATAATTTAGAGATTCTAGATAAATGGTAGAGATGGAGAAGTAAAACAAATTTTACAAAACAGCCTTATGAATGACAAAGTAAATGTGTGTAGAGAGTGCCAGGAGAGCAAACAAATAGTCATATGTAATTACCACCAAATAAGTAAGATATCAAATAGTATTCAGATAATGAGGCTGATTTTGCCAAATAAAACTTAGTTTCAGCATATTCTGCTTGATAATGAACTGTCTGATATGTACCTGCAGGACTTGTGAGCTTAAGCACAGCTCAATTTGCATTCAATAATGAAAATTTTCAGGATTAGAAAATGAGGAAAATTTTAAAAGATTACTTTGATTTTATCAAAAAGTTTACGGGGAGAGAGGAGAGAGAGGGGTTCAGGATGGGGAACACATGTGTACCTGTGGCGGATTCATGTTGATGTATGGCAAAACCAATACAATATTATAAAGTAATTAACCTCCAGTTAAAATAAGTAAATTTATATTTAAAAAATGTTTAAGGTTTCAAATCATTCACTAACCCTAACTAGTAAGATGGGCTTACCAGGTGGCACAGTGGTAAAGAATATGCCTGTCAGTACAGGAGACAAAAGAGCTGTACTTACAATCCCTGGGTCGGGAAGATCTCCAAATGGCCATCCACTCCAGTATTCTTGCCTGGAAAATTCCGTGGACAGAGGAGCCTAGCAGGCTACAGCCCACGAGGTTGCAAAGAGTCAGACACGACAGTGACTGAGCACACACACAGGCATTCGACTAGTAACACAGATGAAATTTTCCTTATTTACACACAGATTGCTAGTACTCTGCATAGATAAGATAATCACCTGGAATCGGCTTCAACTAGCATCTATCCATCAGTTATGATGCTCCAGAGTGCCAAAAATATTACATGAACATCCATTTAATTCATTTGACATCAAGGTCACTATACATAGAACAAAACAATAATGCGTGTGTTGATATGTTAGTATGCAAAATATGTGTGTGTGTGCTCATATTACCCACAGTCTGCCAAGTCCTCCCTCTACTCTTATTTTGACTCCTAAGTCTAGAACACATTAACTTTCTTCTTTACTTTCAATACTCTATTAAGGTTGTAGCTATTTCCCTTTCACATGTTACGCGTAAGGTTTGTGTTGCAAGTTGGACCTCCCCAGGTCAATCTTTTCACTAAAGGAAGCCATCATTTTAATATCAGAATTTGCAGGATAACAAAATCTTGTACTTTTCACTAGAACTCCAGGCCCTTTAAAAGTTTTAAAAATTCAATATATTTTAAATGACCTTAATGTTCAGGATCCACCAGACCACATCTACTTTCAGTCTATCTCAGGTCATCCTTTCTGCATTTTTACCACAGATTAAGATGAGTAGATGGGGGGGGCTTGTGTGCAGAGATCTACTGGGAAGAGCTCTGAATAGCTCTAGGAAGAAGTAGGGGAATTCACGTAGGGAGGACAGCAGAGAAAGAAGGTCACTTGTGAAGGCCACCAGGGAAATCTGATGTTGAGGTAACCTTTCCAAGATAACTCAGACTAAGGCAAGGAGGCCAGCCTTTCATAGACCTGAATCAGCTAATCATTGGCAGAGGCTGCTTGCATGCACTCAAGGTTATTAGCACAGCAGATCTTACTGCTGTCCTATTAAAAGCCTGTTTACAAGGGTGGCCTCTGTCTCACTTCTGGAAAGAATCCTCCTGCAATGCAGGAGACCTGGGTTTGATGCCCAGGTCAGGAAGATCCCCTAGAGAAGGAAATGGCAACCCACTCCAGTATTCTTGCCTGGGAAGTCCCGTGGAGAGAAGCCTGGCGGGATACATTCCATGCAGCTGTAATAGAGTCTGGTATGACATAGTGAGCTAACAACAAGCCACCACCCTATCTGATAAAAGCAGTCCACTGTGCCTATACTATTTATATACACAGTATGATTTGTGAACCCTGGTTTTCTTCTGAGAGTTTGGAATTTTGGTTCCTGAAAAGCAGAGGGTGTCTACATGACCAGTCCTCAGTAAAACCTGGGGCTTTAGCCTCTAATTAACTTGCCTGGTAGGCAATGTTGCACATGTGTTCTTGCAACTCATTGCTGGGCAAAAGGAGCACTTCCTTTGTGTCCTCTGGGAGAAGACGTTAAGAAGTTTGTACCTGCTTTCCTCTGAATTTTGCTTTCTGTGCCTTTTTCCTTTGGTGATTTTGCTCTGTATGCTTTTGTTTTGATAAATCATAACTATGAGTTGACTACAGGCTGAGTCTTATGAGTCTTCTTGCCTATGTGCATGCTCAGTCACTTCAGTAATGTCCAACTCTTTGCAACCCTAGGGAATGTAGCCCACCAGGCTCTTCTTCCATAGGATTCTCCAGGCGAGAATACTGGAGTGGGTTGCCATGCCCTCCTCCAGGGGGTCTTCCCTACCCAGGGATCAAACCTGTGTCTTTTGTGACCCCTGCATCGCAGGCAGATTCTTTACTACTGAGCCACTGGGGAAGTCCATGAGTCTTCTTAGTGAACCATCAAACCTGGGGAGTGGTCCTGAGGATCATCAAAACACCACAGAAGAGAGCTTAAATTAGCACAAGGCAACTCCCTGTGGCAAAGGACAATTCCCAGTAAAGAGGCTTTGAACCATTTGAAGCTGATACCTCCATGTGTGTGGAGTATGTCAAATTCAAGCAGAGGACACAGATGAAAAGTCATTGTATCCAATAATGTGAATATCTGGTCTACTCAGATCCACATGCCTTTTCTCTCCCTTGTGGCCCATGTATGGAGAATATCCCCGGAATTCTAGTTAGTCTTGTTTCCTGGAGCACCGACAAAAGACAGCCTAGTTGATAGAAGGATAACCTCTACCGAGGCAGACAAAGTTAAGAGCATAACTGAGATTTGTCAACTCCTTTTCACTCCTTTTTATCAAAGTCTCTCAAATTCTGCTCACATGTTCCTTGTTTAGTCACATTGTTAGGTGGAAATCACCCAGAAATTCTTCCCTAAGGGTTCCAAATTCCTCAGTCTTATGTGTTTCTTAAACGGTGCCTCCTACAATATCCATTCCCTTTAAAACAAACAAACAAACAAAAAAAAGGTATAGGACAACCAAGAAATTCATTGGTAGATACTTTGACCTCCAGAACTATTTTTCTTTGCTCCTATTCTATGATAGCAATGTTACCTGCTCTTTGTGTCCAGAACAAATTACCCTCACCAGTAAGGCAGTTTTTTATTTGTCTGATGACCTCTTGGAATGAGGAGTCTGAAGTGATATATATAACAGCAGTTATATCGAAGTGCCTGCTTCTGTTTGGAGTCCTAAGTCACTAAGTGGAGATACAAATAAATTGTAGAGGTGTGAATAACTATTTGTTGGGTAAAATCCAAGGGAAAGGATTAATGAATTAACAAATGATTGCTGACACTTTCCCATCTGCAGACAGTGAGGAAGGGAGGTCAAAAATGAAAAACTAACGATGAGTAATCTATATATAAATTATATTGATAAGTACAATCCTTCCTACATTTTTTTCTTTTTGGAGAGAAATACAATTTTAAAAATGAAATTTTCAGCGCTACCAGGTGGTATCAGAAATTATACATCTCTGTTGTTATGGAAAACTGTATTCTCTACCCACTCTGTTGACCTTTTTTTCCCCTTGATTCAGCCATATGTCTTTAATATGCAAGTTAGTGACTGAATAGAGAAAATCAAACTGCACAAAAGTTTTGAATTTTTAGTTTAAAGTGATGAAGTATAACTGTACCTGCTTAGCCATGTTGTAAGGGATAGTTGTCATTTCTTCACTTTTCTGTGATCTTTTATCTGTTTAGAAGAATCTGTACATCTGCCTTGAAATTTTTTTGGGGGGGAATTGATATCTAGATATCTATTGTTTGTAACATATAATGTAGCTTCTCTAATCATGCTGATATAAAAACAATAACTTTTCTATTTGTATTTGCTTTGAGCTTTGTCAGCTCTCCACAGTAATATAAAATGGAAAGGATCTATGAAAAAATGCCTTATAAAAAAAGAAAAAAATTGTTTTAGAGATGCCATCCATTACTGTTTTTTTCTTTCTACTGTGTTAGAGAATCTTGCCATTTTCTTACACCCAAATTTTAATTATTACTGCTACTTCCCTGTTCTAAAACTGAATCCTTAGTACACAGGGACTAGAAGCTACTATTCCTCTCATAATATATAGTAAAATCAATCAATTACAAATGCAGATTTCTTCACAAGCATTGAATATATACTGTAAAAATTTGCTGAATATTTCCAAATATGATCTATGATCACCATAAAACCTACTTCAGAGGATATTTAATAATTACAAATAAGTAATTCTCAAGCCATAGACATGAGTTTGAGCAAACTCAGGAAGACAGTGAAGTACAGGGAAGCCTGGGCGTGCTGCAGTTCATGGGGTCACAAAGAGTCAGACACAATTGAAGGATTGAACAACGACAATGTTCTCAATCCAGGGCAACTACCATGCACACCTGTGAAAACACACACGACAAAAGACATCTGGAGAAATTTAAATTTCCGTGACTGCAGTGTGTACTGCTAGAGCCTACAGGTATATGGCAGGTGTGTTACAAGCATCCTCTCAACAGGGGAGCCCCTCTCAACCAAGAATATGATGATGTGATTGATGTGCTCAGTTGTGTTCAACTCTTTGTGACCCCACGGACTATGGCTCGCCAGGTTCCTCGGTCCATGGGATTTCCCAGGCAAGAAAACTGGAGTGGGGTGTCATTTCCTCCTCCAGGGGATCTTCTCAACCCAGAAAGTGAACCTGAGTCTCTTGCCTCTCTTACACTGGCATGTGGATTCTTTACCACTAGCACCACCTGGAAGCCCTTCTTTATGACCCCATAGACTATTACCTATCAGGCTCTTCTGTCCATGGAATTCTCCAGACAAGAATATGAGAGTGGTTAGCCATTTCCCTTCTCCAGGGGATCTTCCCAACCCAGGGATCAAACCCTGGTCTCCAGCGTCGCAGACAGATTCATTACCATCTGGACCACGAGGAAAGCCCCAGCCAAGAATATTCCAGTCCAAAACAGCAACTGTGCTGAAGTGGACAGCACTTGTTTCAAATATTCTCATATTAACGAAAAGATGGAAGTTTAATTGAAAATGCCAACTTTAATGGAATTAATAAATGAATCTTAATAATAGTCCTGCTATTGATAAGGTATTTTGAAGTTTTCTTTTGGTTTACATTTTCATTTATTTATCTTTTAAACCTATTTCTTTCACAGTATTCTGAGTTTATTCTGATAATGATATTAAGAAACATCCTTTCTTTACCAAACTCCAATTTGACTTAAGGGTAACATAGAAGATGTTTGAAATTGCATGTCATTATTTTAGACTTTCCTGGTGATGTTACTGGTAAAGAACTGACCTGCCAGTGCAGGGGACTTAAGAAACATGGGTTTGATCCCTGGTTTTGTCAGGAAGATTCCTTGGAGGAGGGCATGGCAATTCACTCCAGTATTCTTGCTTGGAGAATTCCATGAACAGAGGAGCCTGATGGGCTACAGTCCCTAGCATCACAAAGAGTTGGACATGACTAAAACAATTTAGCATGCACCATCATTATTTTATAAAGCTCAAATTTCTCATTAATTAAAAAATACACTAGAATAAATATTTTATTGCATCTTTTAATTTACATTTTCTTTATTTCTATCACTTTAAAATGCAAATGTTGTTTTCTACTGTATTGTTTCTATTCTTGAAGCAATATTGAAAAGCATTATTAATGCTCAGTTTGTGTGATAAATGGTACATTCAGACTAATTTATGTACAATCAAGTAAACCAAGTACTAAAATTAAAAACAAAATAAAACAATAAATCACCCCCATTAATTTAGTAGGCATATTGGAATATGCAGAAGTTTATTGAGTATTACCTAGGGCTCATAAGTAAGGTAGAATGTTGGTAAGGTTGTAAAACACATGAAAATAGAGATATTGCTTTAGTTTGAAAGTAGCAAGGAAAATTGCAACTGAGTTGTGAAAATTGCTTTCCTTTTAAGTTCCAGAATGTTATATTTCAACTTGACTAATTCTTTATATTTTTAATTAGTTTCTTTCTTCTGACCTGATTTCTTCTTTGTTCTTTCCCATAGAACAAAGGTCATATTTACAAATCCTATTAATGCACTTCATCGGACACTATATCTGAGAGTAAATTCATTTTAGACATTATTGTGATGAACTCTTTCTTAGGAGATAGTAGTAATTTTTCCTTTCTTTAAAACAGAAATATATAAGTAACAAACATACTCCCACTTATTTTTATGAAGCAGAAACCTGTAAAGCATTGTCAATTCTAGAAACCCTACATTTGTTCCTAGATACAGCTAATTGTTGATAAGTTGATAAGTATCTAGTAATATATTCTCTTTATATAAATCATTAAGCAGACTCTGGTTAATTTCCATATTTTAATTTGAGGACCTTTGGGAAAACAATTAATTACAGAAAAGTCCTGTTCATTAATCCTATTAAAGTGCCCATGTAGCCTAAGTTGCTATTTTAACTGATGTTTTTATGCAAAGCTATGTGAGCAGAAATTTTAAGATCAGTGTTGATCAATAATAACTGATCTCATGTATAATCAGTTCAGTTCAGTTCAGTCGCTCAGTAATGTCCGACTCTTTGCGACCCCATGAACCACAGTACGCCAGGCCTCCCTGTCCATCACCAACTTTCGGAGTCCACCCAAACCCATGTCCATTGAGTCGGTGATGCTATCCAACCATCTCATCCTCTATCGTCCACTTCTCCTCCTGCCCTCGATCTTTCTCAGCATTAGGATCTTTTCCAGGGAGTCAGCTCTTCGCATCAGGTGGCCAAAGTATTGGAGTTTCAGCTTCAGCATCAGTCCTTCCAATGAACACCCAGGACTGATATCCTTTAGGATGGACTGGATGGATCTCCTTGCAGTCCAAGAGACTCTCAAGAGTCTTCTCCAAAAACACAGTTCAAAAGCATCAATTCTTCAGGGCTGAGCTTTCTTTGTAGTCCAACTCTCACATCCATACATGGCCACAGGAAAAACCATAGCCTTGACTAGACGGACCTTTGTTGGTGAAGTAATGTCTCTGCTTTTGTATGTGCTATCTAGGTTGGTCATAACTTTCCTTCCAAGGAGTAAGCATCTTTTAATTTCATGGCTGCAATCACCATCTGCAGTGATTTTGGAGCCCAGAAAAATAAAGTCTGACACTATTTCCATTGTTTCCCCATCTATTTCCCATGAAGTGATGGGACTGGATGCCATGATCTTAGTTTTCTGAATGTTGAGCTTTAAGCCAACTTTTTCACTTTCCTCTTTCACTTCATCAAGAGGCTCTATAGTTCTTCTTCACTTTCTGCCATAAGGGCGTTGTTATCTGCAAATCTGAGGTTATTGATATTTCTCCCAGCAATCTTGATTCCAGCTTGTGCTTCTTTCAGCCCAGCGTTTCTCATGATGTACTCTGCATATAAGGTAAATAAGCAGGGTGACAATATACAGCCTTGACGTACTCCTTTTCCTTTTTGGAACCAGTCTGTTGTTCCATGTTCAGTTCTAACTGTTGCTTCCTGACCTGCGTATAGGTTTCTCAAGAGGCAGGTCAGGTGGTCTGGTATTCCCATCTCTTTCAGAATTTTCCACAGTTTATGGTGATCCACACAGTCAAAGGCTTTGGCATAGTCAATAAAGCAGAAATAGATGTTTTGCTGGAACTCTCTTGCTTTTTCCATGATCCAGCGGATGTTGGCAATTTGATCTTTAGTTCCTCTGCCTTTTCTAAAACCAGCTTGAACATCTGGAAGTTCACAGTTCACGTATTGCTGAAGCCTGGCTTGGAGAGTTTTGAGCATTACTTTACTAGTGTGTGAGATGAGTGCAACTGAGTGGTAGTTTGAGCATTCTTTTGCATTGCCTTTCTTTGGGATTGGAATGAAAACTGACCTTTTCCAGTTCTGTGGCCACTGCTGAGTTTTCCAAATTTGCTGGCATATTGAGTGCAGCACTTTCACAGCACCATCTTTCAAGATTTGAAATAGCTCAACTGAAGTTCTATCACCTCCACTAGCTTTGTTCTAATAAATGGCAGTTGCCTGAATTAATTAAAACCAGAATTCATAAGTTTTTCTCAAGAAAAAGAATGAAAAACTGAATGATTGCATTGTATTGTCATTTTTTTTTTTTAAGAAATGGCTACTTGGCTATTCCATTATTTAGGACTCTAGTTACTAGACTAAATAATGGATCTAAAAATATATAAAATCATAATCAACTATACACAGAAGATGCAAAAAGAAAAGTATCTTAGTGATTGTATCAGCTAAAGCACAACATCAGCATTTATTAAAGAGCAATGTGGACCTCTGGGAGAATGAATGGACACATTTTATATCTCTCCCCTTTCTTCCATGTTTTCACTTCACTTGCTCTTTTGCTGCATCAGAATCAATGCAAAAGATAATGTAACACAGACCAAGTAGAAGGCAGGAAAATCTATATGAAGAGAAAAATATTTTTAGTCAGGCTCTTGGGTTCCATGTCTTGCTATGAGATAAGAGTTTAAAAATGTCAAGTTATCTATTTTTTCTCATTTCAGGGAGGTCTGAGGTTTAGAATTAAAACAGGACTAGCCACTGGGAGAAAATTCTCATACTTACTTATTAAGAACATTTTTTTTTTTTTCAAAATAGAAAATATTGTGGAAACTTGGGGATTGGGTACGAAACTGAGCAAGTAAGGGGACAGATGCATTAAACTGTACTGTTTTTGTTCTACCTCTAGACTTGCTTCTATTCTAGGAAAAGGGATTTCTTGATCTAGTTGACTGATGTATTAGATTTTGTTCAAAAGTCCCCATTTTACCTGAACTTAAGCCATTGTTAGTTGTATATTCTATCTTCATTGTGCACATATTTTTCTCAGGGATTTTTGTGGTGAAAGGAAACTAGTTAATAATCAAATTTAAAATAGGTAGTGTTATTTTACATCTCTTATCATAACATTTATTCCTTTTCCCAGAAGCTAGAGGATAAAGAGATGGTTATTATGTATCTTGACTGAACACATATTTAATAAATGAGGAAATAATTATATTTGATAAAATATATACTAAAAATCTTTTAGAAAACACAAGGATCTAGGGATTTAATGGTGACAATGTAAGTTTATGTAGATCAGTAGTTGACTGAAGGCTTCTCAAGTGGCTCAGTGGTCAAGAACCCACCCTCCAATGCAGAAGACTCAGGTGGGATCCCTGGGTTGGGAAGACTCCCTGTAGAAGTATGAGGCACCTCATTCCAGTATTCTTGTCTGGGGAATTCTGTGGACAGAGGAGCCTGGCAGGCTACAGTCCATGGGGTCACAAAGAGTCAGAAATGACTGAGCACCTAAGCATGAACTCACATAATTCATCGAATGAATTCACTGAATTCATTTCAGTAAGTAGATTGAAATCAATCTGCAGGAAGATGTTGAAATACACATTAACAGAGCCTACCCCGTTCAACACTTGTATCAGTTCCTGGAACAAAAATGGTACAATGAATGGATCTGAAGGTGAAACTAAGTTGAGATATATTAGAAAATGTATTAGCTGACAGAATCAAGATGTGAAGGAATATTGATGCGTTAGATGGACCAACGCAAATTGAATGAAATGTAAAGAGAATAAATGTAAAGGATTAAGCTTGATTTCAAAGAAACATAGAACATAGAATAAAGAAAATACATTTCCACACCAGCATATGTGAAAAAGATATATGAGTTCTAGGTTACTGTGGCATTTATATGATTCTGTTGCATGATGTGAAAACTGCAAATTTGATCTTAGAATCCAAACATAAATACAGAACAGAAAGTGGGGAATTTGATGGTCCCACCGTAATCTCACACTAAAAAATGCATTTAGGTTTAAAAAAATGTGGATACCAGATTTTGAAAGAAATAGTTAAAATAAAATTAATTTAAAAAAATGGAAGGCTCAAGATAATACTTTACTATGCTAAATAAATAATTAAAAAGGAAAAGGAAACTTTTACAAGTATTTAAAATGCCTTACTCTAGGATGAAATTATTAGATATGCATTACACAATTCCAGAGGGAAAAAATAGGTACATAAATAAAAAATATAGATAGAGTTTCCACATAAATATAGAAAATTTTAAATATTTAATATGATAATGGAATGGGCTCAGTGTTAGTTTGGGATTTCACAAAGCAGACACAAAGTTGTAATTAGAATGTAAGAGGTTTAATGGGAAAACTGCCTATGAAAGATCATGGGGAGGGAAAACTATGAGTAGATAAGAAGACTTATCAAACCATAATGCAGGCCTGACTCCATTGAAAAGAGAGGTGTAAGAAAAGAGAACTGAGTAGGAGAAGCCTCCTATTGCAGTGTAGGTTGTAGAGAATCTTGGTGGCAGAGTGGTAAAGAATCCACTTGACACCTGCAGGAAATATGGTTTTATTCCCTAGGTTGGGAAGATCCCCTGGGGTAGGAAATGGCAACTCACTCCAGTATCCTTGCTTGGAAAATTCCATAGACAGAGGAGCCTGGTGGGCTACAGTGCATGAGATCACAAAGAATCAGCCACTGCTGAGTGATAGAGCATGCATACAAAAGGGAGAGCCCCACAGGAGTCTGTTAGAGGAGCTATTAGAGGAGGCTGTGCTTGGGCAGGACAAGGTAGGGCTCTAGGAGAGCTGTCTTGCTCAGGCAATGACAAGGTTCAGCCTCATTAGGGTGTGACTTCAGTACGAACACTGGAGGATTCCAACATGTTGGCAATTGGAGACTGTCCGACAGCTACAGTCCTTTGCTTGAGAGTTGAAAAATCTTCCATCTCATGAAAGAAACCCCTAGTCACATACACTATACCCCATTTGAATTACCATCATAGAGAACATTAATATACAGGCATCTGTTAGGTCTTCCAGAAAATAGACACAGAAATGAAGTTAGAAACCCATATTTACTGGAGACCAGCACCTGTGAAAGGAAGAGGTAGGTAGTTAGCATGTTCAGGGGGAGGCCACAGACACAATGCAGGTCTGAAAAAAGTCTCTGCCAGCTAAACCCGACTTCTAGAGCAAGACTGTCCAATAGGGACTTCCCTGGAGGTCTAGTAGTTAAAAGTCTGCCTTGCAATTTAAGGGACACAGGTTTGACACCTGATTAGGGAACTAAGATCCCATCTGCCACATACCAACTACTGAGCCCAGGAGCCACTAGAGAGAAGCAATTAGAGAAGCCTGCACGCCCCAACTAAGACCTAATGCAGCCAAATAAATAAATATTTAGAAAGACTGCCCACTAGAGGAGTCCTTTGCTGGGTGGAAATAGCAAGACTCTGTTTAGTGTTATTTCACTTAGTTATTACCTGGAGACATTTTGAGAACTATGGCATCTGCTCAAATGCTGAGGATTAAAGCCATGGGCAGTCAGCCAGCCACACCCGCAGTGTGTTTGTTCTTGAAGGAGGGTGTGGTGCTGTGGAGTCCACCGTCTGGCCCACACAGTTCCACTCCTCTTCTCTTGTTCAGGCTGCAGTTCCTCCAGCCTTCCAGTGGTTGTCCCTTCCTATATATGAGTTTAAAGGAGGAAGGAACCTTTAACCTATGAGTTAAAGGTTAATGAGACAGCGCTCATTCCTGAAGTTGGTTTGGAGATGATAGCCCGTCATTGTTGTTGCTCAGTCACTAAGTCATGTCTGACTCTTTGTAACCTCATGGACTGCAGCACGTCAGGCTCCTTTGTCCTTCACTATCTCCCAGAGTTTGCTCAAACTCATGTCCATTGAGTCAGTGATGCCATCCAAACATCTCATCCTCCGTCACCCCCTTATCCTCCTGACCTCAATCTTTCCCAGCATCCGAGTCTTTTCCAATCAGTCAACTCTTCACATCAGGTGACCAAAGTTTTGGAGCTTCAATTTCAGCTTCAATCATTCCAGTGAATATTCAGAGTTGATTTCCTTTAGGATGGACTGGTTTGATCTCCTTGCTATCCAAGGGACTCTTAGGAGTCTTCTCTAATACCACAGTTTGAAAGCATCAATTCTTTGGCACTCAGCCTTCTTTATGGCCCAACTCTCACATCCATATGTGGCTACTGGAAAAACCATGGTGTGATGTGAAGAGGCATTAGTCGCTGAGTCCTGTCTGCCTCTTTGTGCCTCCATTAACTGTAGCCCACCAGGCTCCTCTGTCCATGGAGTTCTTCAGGCAACAGTACCGGAATGGGTAGCCATTCCCTTCTCCAGGGGATCTTCCGGATCCAGGTATTGAACCTAGGTCTGCTGCATTGTAGGTGGATTCTTTACCATCTGAAACGACAGGGAAAAGCCATAGCTTTGGCTATGCAGACCTTTGTCAGCAAAGTGATGTCTCTGCTTTTAAATAGGTTGTCTAGGTTTGTCATAGCTTTTCTTCCAAAGAGCAAGTGTCTTTTAATTGTGTGGCTTCAATTACCATCCACTGAGATTTGGGAGCCCTAGAAAATAAAATCTGCCACTGTTTCCACTTTTGCCATGGAGTGATGGGACTGGATACCATGATTTTAGTAATTTGAATGCTAAGTTTTAATCCTCTTTTATTATATATCCCAAATTCCATTTACCCTCACCTATCACATCTGCTGGTCTTTTGACTAACCTAGAGCTATACCACAAATCTTCATTTTAGAGGTTAGATCCCTAAATAATAATGTCCTTCACAAGCAGGTGTTGCTACCCTTGTCCACTCACACTCACAGTTGGGACAGGGAGAACTAATTGTCAGCCAAGTGCATAGCCTGTTCCTGTATGTGTTCCTCACTTATCTAATGCCATAAAAACAGTCCTTTCTCTTCCTGCTTATCAGTCAGTTCCCCCTGCAAATGATGACATCTCTTTTTGCCTATTGGTCCCCTTGAAAATGGGCATGTTCTTCTAAGATTGTGGCCTTTACTCCGGCAGCGTCCAGAGTTATGAAAATGAGAAACATGAATTAATCAAACAGAACATTGAAAGTGATCCCTTTCCCTATGACTCCTGAACACATACAATTTATTGTTGGGCTGCAGTATCATATAGAGAGTTCTGATTCAGTGAAGATGATCTCTTTATCCTTAAGTTATAGCCTCCAAGCTGACATGTCAGATACCCTATTAGCAAGCCAACTCGACTTTCTATCAGTGGATCTGTTTCTGAATGGTGTGGTCCACTCCTGCATTTCCTTCTGCATGAATAATATCCCCTATTGATGCGGATTTGTATGGAATTTCATGCCTATGGGCACATACCCTATAAGCTCTTTAGTCACAATGTTACCTGAGGCTCAGCAAGTAAGTAAAACAAATCCACACCTGCAATAAATACATATTCCCATAAGAACAAATCAATAGGTATAATTGGACATTTAGAGCTAATTGGTAGCCTTGAGGCATCTTGTCATACCAGGAAATCAGTACTGTACAATGCTCAGGTGTACATTTAGAGGTAGCAATAGCTAGATCAACCTCCATAAAAACGAATGCATGTGTTTCCTTCATCTCTGCTACAGGGCACACATAATTTGTATGCTCATTTTGTCAGCACTGGGTGGCTGTTGATAAAATCTATTTAGCATCAACTGGTTGAGTTATTAATAACATCTATTTAGTTGTTTAGTGTTTCTTCTGTGGTCGACATTTTCAGTTGCACGGTACTATATTATACAAAGATGTTTATACTTGTTCCAGATTCACCTCCATCCATCAGCAGGCCTCTACCACTGACTTCCTGCCTCTGACTTTCCAACCTCTTTCCTCTGGTCTCCTGAACAGCTTTCCAGCTTATCAGTCAGGCTCCTCTTAACTTCAGCCACTTCTCCTTCAAACAACATGAATAACCGGGCTCAACCTCCAAATAACTTCACCCATAGGAAAGGCTTTTCCTCTGTCTGTCAAGATTACCTGTGAAAGAGTCTACGCTCATCCTCTAGTTTTTACTTGAACTATAATGTTTAGCTAACCCACATGTAAAACCAAGCTGGTGCTTTTTTATCCAGCTTTAGGTTGTCTTAAGGGACTTCCTAGGTGTGATATGAAGGAAGAGTGGGGATAAAATTGTTCTCTGTGACATGATGGGAGTCCTGGTGACTTGCTCACGTTCTCTTACTTGCTTAGGTCCTCTGGTAAAGATTGGGCTCAGTCTTTCATTTATTATTGTATCTTTTAATACATTTGCTATTGGAACTTCCTTAATTAGAAGATCTAAGTGGACTCACCTCCTGATGTGTTGCACCAGATACAAGTTCATCTGTGTCTCATCATAAAGCATTCTCATCCATCAAGGAACAAATGCATGCCAACAACGGTTTTGTGAAAGATATGTAACTATCTGTTTCAAAGAGCCTGGCCTTGATTTAGAATCCCGTGAGCTTAGGCTGTGATTCTGCAATGGGATTTTCCTTAGACTCAAACATCCATCTTTACTACTCCTGCTCCTTCCAACACCTGAGCTACTGCTGGAAGTGCCGCTGTGCCGCTGACTGACCTGCTGCAGGGCCCTTCAAGGCCTCACTCGGGGCTGGTTGCCTTCTGTGTCCCCTGGCATATGATCCAGTGAAGTGTTCTTAACGGTGGAATGTGTTGCTCCAAAACCTCAAGATGCCTGCTGGTGTTATGTATGCTTCCTTGGGGCTTCCCTGGTAGCTCAGCTGGTAAAGAATCCACCTACAATGCAGGAGATACCAGTTCAATTCCTGAGTCAGGAAGATCCCCTGGAGAAGGGATAGGCTACCCACTCCAGTATTCTAGGGCTTCCCTGGTGGCTCAGACAGCAAAGAATCTGCCTGCAGTGTGGGAAACCTGGGTTCAACCCTGGGTTGGGAAGATCCCCTGGAGGAAGGCATGGCAACCTTCTCCAGTATTTCCTGGAGAATCCCCATGGGCAGAGGAACCTGGCTTCCAGGGAGTTTCAAAATGTCAGACACAACTAAGCAACTAAGCACAGTACAGCATGCTTCCTTGTGGTAGGACATGCAAGATGTGACAATTGATCTTGTATTTTTTCAGAGGGAGGATATCCTGACCCTTTGGACCCCTGAAGATTTGAAAGAAATGACAGATTCTTGATATCTACAGGATTTATTCCCCACAATCTAGAATTCCTATTTATTTATAAAAGTCTCCATGATGCTAGCCACCTCTTTTCTTGCTGTCTATTCATCATGATCACATCAGTATATTGGATCAGTGTGATATTCTGCACAAGCATGAATCCATGTCTGATGCAGTGTATACTATTGGAGCCACTACCTGAGCTCTTGCATAGTCTACAAAATCCATCTGGTTCCTGCAGGGGTCAGACTGATGAATCGAATGGAGACATTTTAGGGACCCAATGATGTACTGTTTCTGTGGCTGAATTTTAGCCTCCAGGCCCACCTCCCTCTTTTGCCTCCTCCAGAAATGAGTCAACACTTCTTTTGGAGGGCTACAATGATATTGCATTGCTCAAAGATTCTCATCACAAATTATACTTTTAGATTGTTTTAATGCCAGAGGACTCAGGAAAACAAAGACTCTCTACCATGATACAGGAGATTCCAGGGGTTTAGTGATGATCTAACAGTGGGCAAGAACTAGGATCCACTCTCCCTTTGGGTAAAGGAAATTCTTCACCATGGCTCTCAAGTTGATAAACTCACCCTTCATTAATCTTATGTTCTGGCCCCATTGACCACACACAACTATAATCAAGATACATGGCAACAAAATGTCCCCACACAATGTACCAAGATCCCAGGTTTTCACAAACAGTGTTCACCCTTTGAAATAATAAGCTTTCCTCAGTTGACCTTTGAATTTTCTTTTCCCTCTATAGGACATAAGATAACAAAGAGTCCTTTTGGCTTTCACACTTAGTTTACTAGGTTTTAGTTATCCCTCAAAATGGTAGCACTGCTACTTTACAAAAATCCACCAGTAACATTTTCTTGTATGTTTTGTTTCCTGTGTTTTCAAATGTCTGAATTATCACACTGGGTACAGTGTTTCCCCTCCAGAAAAATTTCCCCAGTCAACATCAGTGAAAACACTGGCAATTGGGCACCCACTTTACATCAGGGAACTATTTATGTCCTGAGATGGCATTTTCAGAGTCTGCTGACCGGTGAGTTGAAGTGGTTCCAAAACCTCTTCTTACCACCTGTTCATTCAGGCATCACTCTTGTTACTATTATGTCAATCTGCTGCTTTGTGAAATAGTCTCTGAACTGAAGTTAGAAGTTATAAGTGAAAAATATAGTGAGGATTAAAACCTGGAAAATGAAAATGGAGAAAGCCATATTAACCAGAACCAGTCAAAACATGAGGAACAGATTACAAGGCTCTATCAGCCAACAGGGAGTTACAGAGTGAAATTTTCTTGTAAGAGGAGTCCCACGGGGGGAAAAGTGACTAGATTCTTGGACACTTGGTCATTGTGTGGGACCATCCCACAAAGAGCATGATCTTGGCTCAAAAGAAGAGGCAGATCTGAAGGAGTTAAAGGCCCAAAACTTTCAGCTAACCTCATTCCTCCAAGTCCTCACTTGAAGCATCATCTCTATGTCCATTTAGTTTCAGCCACACCTTACAGGTTGCAAGGGCTTATCCTAGCCTTTGTTAGGACTGCTTTTTAATTGTTCATATCCTCCCCAGTGGCTCAGAGGTTAAAGCATCTGCCTGGAATGCAGGGGAGCCGGGTTCGATCCCTGGGTCGGGAAGATCCCCTGGAGAAGGAAATAGCAACCCACTCCAGTACTCTTGCCTGGAGAATCCCATGGAGGGAGGAGCCTGGTAGGCTACTAGTCCATGGGGTCGCAAAGAGTCGGACACGACTGGGCGACTTCACTTTCACTTCATTGTTTAGAAACAAAACAAAACTAAGCAATAAAATTGGATAGCATAGTCCATACCCTTGTAAGTTAAAAGGTAATAAACATAAAAGGTATTATAAGACAACTCAGAGTATAATGCTAGTAATATATATGATATATGCTAAAAAAAAGAAAGTGGCATAAAATTATTAACTTTGATTTTGGAATACTGAAATTGATATTTACTCCATCTCATCCTGCATGAGCATTTGTGGCTTCTCAATGGATGATAGATAAATAGATAATAGAATTGTTGTTCAGTTGCTCAGTTGTGTCCAAAAACTGGGGTGGGTTGCCATTTCCTTCTCCATGGAATCATCCAGGATCAGGGATAAAAGTTGTGTCTCCTGAATTGGCAGACAGGTTCTTTACCAGTGAGTCACCAGGGAAGCATCTAGATAGATAGATAACATGTATCAGTTCTGTTCAGTCGCTCAGTCGTGTCCAACTTTTGTGACCGCGTGGACTGCAACACGCCAGGCCACCCTGTCCATCACCAACTCCCGGAGTTTACTCAAACTCATGTCCACAGAGTCAGTGATGCCATTCAACCTCCTCATCCTCTGTCATCCCCTTCTCCTCCTGCCTTCAATCTTTCCCAGCATTAGGTTCTTTTCAAATTAGTCAGCTTTTCTCACCAGGTAGCCAAAGTATTGGAGTTTCAGCTTCAGCATCAGTCCTTCCAATTAATATTCAGGACTGATTTCCTTTAGGAGGGACTAGTTGGATCTCCTTGCAGTCCAAGGGACTCTCAAGAGTCTTCTCCAACATTATAGTTCAAAAGCATCAATTCTTTGGTGCTCAGCTTTCTTTATAGTTCAACTCTCACATCCATACATGACCACTGGAAAAACCATAGCCTTGACTAGACAGACCTTTGTTGGCAAAGTAATGTCTCTGCTTTTGAATATGCTATCTAGGTTGGTCATAATTTTTCTCCCAAGGAGTGTCTTTTAATTTCATGGCTGCATTCACCATCTGCAGTGATTTTGGAGCCCCCAAAAATAAAGTCTGTCACTGTTTCCACTATTTCTCCATCTACTTGCCATGAAGTGATGGGACCAGATGCCATGCATACATACATACATATATATATATATATATATATATATATATATGTACACACACACACATAGATAGATATCTAGTTATAGGTCTAGATCTAAATCTGGATTTACCCCTCATCAGATATTGGCAACTAAGGCAGCATATCCTCTGAAACTAGATACCATGTATTCAAGTTCTCCCACATATACCATTTTTGAACAGTTTCCTAATTATTCTGTTCTTTTGTTTCATCATTTATATAATAAAGGTGATTATGTAAATACCTAATACAATTTTATTTTATGTGGACTAAATGTCTTAAAGGCTTTAAACAATTTCTGGCACATGTTAAGTGTAAAACATTATTTCTATTGTGGCAACATTTTGGTGAGGCAAACAGGGTGAAATGATAAAATTTTGGAGTTTTCAGGCCATAGTTTCACCTGTTTCTCCGAAGTGTAACTTGAGAGAAAGGAACTAGTATCTACATATTCTTGTTTAATACCTCCAAATTGGTAATAATTATGAATATTTTGCAGAGTTTTTAGAGTGGTGGTGAATAAGTGAATGCATGTAAATTATCTATTAAAATGGAATAAATCTCTCTAGTGATGAAGATTTTTTATCTGACAAATTTATGAAGTGAAATAACTCATAGCAAGTAAACCTCATGGATTCTTTCTTTTCAAAGAACTGGAATCTAAATCATCACCATCACTATCATCATATTATTATCATTACCATCATCTTCACATTATCAACATTATTATTTTCATTTCCAATTTTATACTTTTTTGTCAGATTTAACCAATAAATTTATGAAAATAATTCCCTAAAACACCAAATCATTCACTTTGAGAAAAATAAATAAACTATTTCCAGTTGATCCTTTTACTAATTTTTATTTCAAAAAGGGCACTCATGTTTGGAGCAATGTATTTTAGCCTTAGATTACATTTTTCTTTGAGTGTGCTTAATTAACTCATTTTAATTATTCTGTGGGGTCAAAGGGATAAGAGAGATAAAGTCAATTAACTAGAAGCTGTGCACACGTGTATTTAAATGATGTAAGTAATTATTATTTAAGAATAGTTCATTATCATTTTTAGTCTTGGAAATTAGTATGTTCAATTTTCTCAAACTAATCTGATTACATGAAAGATGTCTTTCTCTAGAATAAGATCAAGCCACTTACAATCATATGGTTTACTTACTCCACAGCCTATTAATCACTCTTGATTCATCTTAGACATCTAAAGAATAGGGGGAGGGAAGCTACAATCTTAAGAAAACTATCGTTCAGGCAGAAAAATTAATGACATTTCAAGGACCCATAAGAGAACAGAGGTTAAAGGACAAACAAACATTTGTTTACCTTGGGCAGAAGCTGTCAACACCACCAAAGTGTGTGGGAAAAGTAAGCTAAAAAATATGATGAACTGTTGGAGGTTGAATGTGGGTTTTATGATAGTGCATATCTCCTGGGGAGGGTTACAGCGCAACAATGAGTATCCCACACATTTGATGTTCTTTCCTCTAGAAACAGTCATAAGGATATAGACTGAATGTACCAAAGAATTCTTGCTGCAGCTTGGTAAGGGAAAAGGAGCTGGAGATCATATGATATGTAGCTTCATTTTAATCTGTATGTTTAATAGTAATTCACTTTCAATTATGTTATAAAGGGATTTATCGGCATGCATTTACATACAAATCTATTCATGATGTGTTTATATATACATGTGTGAATATCATTTTAACTTAACATGTCTTTTTTGATGATTTTCATTTAGCTTACCATTTTGCAAATACTCTTTCATAATATTAAATATTATTCAAATATTTAGTGAGTGCAATGATTTGATTATATAAGACATTTGAGGCTTTTGCCTTTTTAGCTATTATGTTTTTGGGTTTTGGTCTTTATGAGTTAAACTTTTCTGAAAATGCTAAGTTAAATAGTGCTTATAAAATGGCATTGAGGTGCTTCTTTCTTATCCTTACAGTAAATCTTAGAATTGGAATCTTTAGATTTAGACTTTTTTCTAGAACGTCCATGTTGTATTTTCCAAATAGCTTCACAGAAAATTTACACTAAATTGCATTCATTTTAGCAGTGCATTAGAGCCCCCTTTTCTCTACAGCTTTAAATTATTTTAATTTGCAACTTCTCCCCTTCCCACCAAACAAAAGGTGATTATTACCTGAAAACACATAATCCTGAAATTTTATATTTGTTTGTGATTTAGCGGTCATTAAAAAGCATTTGATGATACTAAATATACAGTTGAAAAACTCAAAATAGCACATTTTTGTACTGTTGGAATATATTTAATTTTAAAAACTTTTTCCTACAATTTTTCATATCGATATTGTACTGTTTGAACAATGCTTTCTCTAGTTTTTGCCTCTTCTGTCTCATTTGTTTTTAATAACATAGCTAATTCTAACAGCCAGATTACTAACAGGCTATAAAATGTGAGTCATAAGTTTGATAATCATAGTATACATTAAAATATTTATTGAGCTTCACTTTCCAGCAGTATGTGCGTGCATACTCAGTTGCTCAGTAGAGTCTGACTCTTTGCGACCCTAACTGGCTGCAGCCTGCCAGGCTCCTCTGTCCGTGGGATTATCCAGGCAAGAACACCGGAGTGGGTTGTCGTTTCCTCCTCCAGGGGATCTTCCGACCCAGGGACTGAAGCTGTGTCTCCTGAGTTTCCTGCATTGACAGGCAAATTCTTTACCACTGCTCCACCAGGGAGGCCCTTCCAGTAATAACTGCTGTTCAGATCTAGACAATGGCACTGGCCTGTGAAAAATGTGTATGTGGGTTATCATTTTGGTACAGAGTGGATATCAATCAGCTCTTCCCATCAGAAGTTTCCTTCCTTTTAGAGTGGACTTATTTATTAAAGAGATTCTTCCATTTCAGAGAAATTTCTAATTTTGTTTTAAATTCTTCTAAGTTAAGAGATGGGCTTCCCTGGTGGCTCAAACAGTAAAGAATCTGCCCGCAAAGTGGGAGACCTGGGTTGGATCCCTGGGTTGGGAAGATCCCCTGGAGCACGGCATGGCAACCCACTCCAGTAATCTTGCCTGGAGAATCCCCATGAACAGAGGAGTCTAGCGGGCTACAGTCCACAGTGACGCAAAGAATGGGATACAACTGAACGACTAAACACAGCACAGGTTGAGACATCAGTACACTTGGGGAAAAATTATTCCCATGGTCATTAAGCAGATGTGGTAGATAGAGAGTCCTATACTGTCTCTGATCTATTACTGCTTCCTACTTTATTTCCGCTCAGTGTACATGAATCTACTATGTATTTGAAAAATATGTATATGTGTTGCAGCCCTGGGAAATTATCTTCAGAAGTAAGCTGTAATTTTTAAAAGTTTACAGCACCTACTGACATTGTGGACTTAGGGTTCAGGGCCCACTGGGTCTATCTTATGATAAATGATCAGCACAGACTGGCCTGTCCTCAGCTTTCTGTATACTCTGAAAAGGGCTGGAATATCTAAGCGGAATTTAATATGTCAAATCTCTTCTGACTTCCATAACTATCTGGTAGAGAAGAGTTGTAATTTTTATTCAACAAGTGCCCTTTACCTAATGCAGAAAAATATAGAAAACATGTGAAAATGATTAGGCTGACTTTATGAAACCAGATACTGAAATGACCATGGAGAGCTTCTGTGATGAATGAGAAAGCAAGGAGCTGTGAGCTTATATGATGTATCTGCAGTTCAAGACAATAGCATCTAACTGTCTCTTTATTTGGAAACTCAGCTTTCCCTTCTGAAATGACTTTGCTTAATTCCTTTTTTTTTTTTTAATTCTCAGGATTTTTTCTTTTTTTCTTTTTACTTAGTTGGTATGAAATTTTTCTTTAACTGTTATATCCATTGCCTTATACATTTAGTATCATTTCTCTTCAACTGTGTGAAGTAATGTACAACAATTTAAAAAATTTGTAATTTCTGAACAACTATAAAATATTAACATTTTCTACTTCTGTATACACAGAAGTCTGGAAAATTGAAATTAAAAAAAAATCTTTTTGTATACCACAGAATATCAATATAGATGATTATACTTTAATGCCCTTCACAGGCAAGTGAACATAAAAGGGAATAATCTTTCCTATCCCCAAGCAATCAAGAAAAATTATTTGGCATTTTGATTTTCTTGAATAAGTAGCTCAATGCTCTATCAAAGGTACATATAGGTATTCAGAGTTATTCACTCAAATTTGGGCAAATTTATTGAATACATCCAAAATTATAATTGTATTTCTGAGTGTATGTGTGTTTGTGAGCATCATTCATATTCCTCTGCAGTGTACATAGGTAGAGATAACACAAATTGTCTTTTTAATTGATGAGATGGAAATTAATATGCTTTACATAAAATGAGTGTTTTTGTCTCTTTGGTAAAATTTATTACATATTCTTATTTCTTGTAAGTTTAAAACCTTCTAACCTACTTGAGAATTTGAGTGTTAATATATAGCTTTGTAACATAGCTAAAAAGTAGGTCTTTTCCCCATTCTATTACTTCCAGTGTAATCAATACTAAGAAATATTCAAGTGTCATCTGATGTTCAAACAAACAATATTTTAGCATATTTTCAGTAAGAAATACTTGAGATTCAGATAAATTTTAACAAGCATGAGCACAGTACCTATAAACCAATCCATCTAAACAGTACCCTGATCTTCATTTTATATTTGATAATAAAATATTTTTCTTGAAATTATAAGGGAAACCATTATGGCAAGACACAAAAATTCCCAGTATATGAAACTTTACCCCAGGTGAAGTGAAACATTTAAGAAATTGCTTGTATATTTTTACAAATATTCCATTTGTGAAAGATCACACATGCTCTTCTGTTCTCTGGGGGTTCACCAAATACATTTTTCTTCTTGTTACCACAGAAATACTATAAGGTTTTTCAAATGCCATGGAGTATAAGAATAAAGAAAATTTTACCTCATTTTCAGCTTAAAGTTTTCAGCTTGCCTGTTTTTTTTTCCCTTCATTTCCAAATATTCCAGTATTGAGAAACTAATTGAGTGGAGGTATTTCTCATCAGCCCAGTCAGTGTAAAATGATCCCATTGCTTAACATTGATATAAGCCTATTAAAGTTAATGGAAGAAAAAATTACACCACTGAACTAGAAGTGATGGTGATGACTCGAATAGAGGCAAATGGGGATAATGGGCAAGAAAGGTTAGACTTACACAGGATTTCTTTCTATACTTTTTTTTTTTCTTTTGGATGGGGGAGAACAAGCATGGAGGCAGTGTTATCCACCTAGAAGTGCATTTAGACAGCTTGTGTGTATTTATAAGTCATTTTAGTCTCTGAGTATTCTTGCCTATTCAAAGCAGTTATTACATGAGTTGTTTGGATAGCTTCTTTGTCTTCCTTCTATAGTATCAGAACCATTTCTCTTCTATTTCTTACTTTGAGAAATATATGCTACTTCTCCCATAAGGTATGTTCAGTCATGAAGAGTGATATGAAAGTAGGCTTCTCATCACCACCAAGTTCAACCTAATGGTGACTAGACACAGGCATAGTTCCTCTATCTCAACCACCGCTGTTGAGTTCTTTTCACTTTATTCACACTTGGGACACAACCCTAATGCTATAGACATCAGGGTACCGTCTTACACCTTGCAGGTTAACTCCTTAGGTCCTTTTGCTAGGATAAGTTTTCTAATCTTTGAAATAAGCTTTTCATTTTAACTACCACTTTCTGGGAATTTGAGAATGACCCTCTTGTATCTCCTATTTCTAAACTTCCCTCATTTGGGAAAGAGATGTAAGAAAATCATATCTACAAGTGTTTGTGAAATTTAAACACATCATTTTACCAACTCAAATGAACTTCTCCACTTAGCTTATGAAACTAAATCTCCTGTATGAACTTCTCCACTTAGCTTATGAAACTAAATCTCCTGTTCTGGTCTGTTTCAAAGAACTGGTTAAGCCTTAGTGGACAGATATATTGATGGGTCTGAATTCCTCACCACTGCTTTAAAGGTATTAATAAAGTCACACTTTATTGCTTTTTAGGATAGAAGATGCATTTGCGTCTTATTTTCCTGAACTATTATTTTCTCAACAAAGTGCATTTATCTATATTGAAAGATCTGATTAAGAAGCTAAGATTTGAGCTTATTTGTTTAATAATAATATGTAGTCCAAGCTAGTTGTTGATGTGTGTACATCTCAAATTTAACTTTTGTTTTCTTTGTTTTGCTCTATATGTGCATAAATGTGTAGAGTTATCTCTTTGCACATGAATATGAATGTTATGATGGACAACTCAGATTCTTCTTCAGGCTGAAGGTCTATTTCAGTGGCTGATGGGAGTATTGTTGACAGAGGTCCCATGCTGTCACACCATCCTGTATTACCTTGGTTAAAGAAAGCTTACATATGTTCTCTGGGAAGCCTGCATCTGATGATCAGCTATGAAGGACAATAAATGTCCAATTTTCTTGGCCCCACCTAGAACACATAAGAAAGGCCACTGAAGCCTCGGTGTTCTCTGCAGGCCCAGCTGGGTCTTCACTGAGATTGACTCCTCTCTAAACTTCTCCCTCTGACCAGTCTTCCTTCCTTCCTTTTCTTTCCTTGTTTTTTAACCCCAAAACCCAGCCTAATAAATGTTCCTTATGCTAGTCTAAGTCTCAGAGACAGCTTCCAGGGAACCTAACTGCCAATAATCCCAGGTAGATAGACATCTGGGATACTCAAATAACAGATACACAGTAATCAGGTTGAATTAATCAGAATCGTAACAAACGTAAGGTTTCACAAATCATAATGTGTATATACCATTTTATATTTTGGAGATGTTAGTTTGCTTCCTGGTTCTATCAGGATGTTGTGTGAATAGGAAAGCTACTTTTGTAGATCTCAAAACTCTTTATTTGTAAAATGGTGATAATAAGTCTCATTGTCATTGCTGTTATGTCAATGAGACAAGTCATGTTAATTACTAAATATCCTTCCTGGAACACTCATCTCTTATCTTCTATTCTATCATCTAAAATAACTTGAGGATGCATATTTATATAGAATCAGAATATGGTAGTTATTGTGGAGTTAAAGTCATAACGTTGTGATATTTTCTAATAGGTTTTTTTCAAAGGAAAATATGCATATGAATACATTTAGAGCTATAGTTCAAATAAATCATTAACCTGAATTTCAGTTTAATTATGGTTTTGAAGCGGGCTTGATCTGTAATAAGCTTCCTAAAGTAAGATTGAAAAAAAGAAAATATTTGTGACTTCAAGTTGAGTCATATAAACAGATACCAGTCCTCAGGAAAATGTCTTCAGGAATAACTTTTTTTTTCACTCTGTCTTATACATAACTGAGGTGGAAGAAAGTAAATGGATGTGGGATGGTAATTAGACATAATATCATTAGAAGATTCTTTGTGTTGCTTCAAGCAATGAAAGAAGGTGTTTTGGAGTCAGGGTCAGAGTGTACAGTAAAATTCCCGTTCACTAGCATCACGCATATGATTCTTTTTGATCAGAAAAAGTATCCTTTGATTCTTGGTTGATGGAAAATTTTGCATATCACTGGAAGAGGACATTGTGCCATTTTACACTATAAAATACATCTGGGTAACCTAAGGCTAGCTATTATAAATCATAAAGAAAGTCAGGTTTATTGAATATCAGATTTCCATTAAATCACGTTCATACACAAAGAGACAGTTCAAATTGTAATTGAAGTTGTCAGCTTTCATTCATCTTATATAAGATTTTTCCAGCTGCCCATTATTCATTCTTTTGTACTTTGAGTTAATTTATTTGAGTCGACTTTCTATAAGAAGATGAAAAGGACAAGCTGATTTTTTTCCTGTTAATTCTAACAAAATAATAGCGATTTTCTAATCACAAAACAATGCTCTTTCCTCATTTTAAATTGAGTAAAACATAATTCCATTTTTTGTTTCACCTGTAATACATATGAAAAGACAATCAATATAAGTGATATGCCTCAATGAATTAAAATGGAAGAAATGTCAGCACATGAGGAACTTTCTGAAAAATAAATTATTTTTAAGTTGAGAAATTTCTAGTAAGGCACAATGAGAATTATTAAAGTGATTGAATGATCCCTAATGATTAATACTGGTCAACTTTCCCTCTGACAAATGCACGCTTCCTATGGAGTAAATATAAACACTTTGAAATTGCTTAGAAAAACATTGTGAAAGATTTTTTTAAAAGGGATCTTACAAAAAATCACTTTAAAATATTTTTTTTTAGCAGTTGCTAAATTATATCATTCTTATAAACCTCATGAAAGTTACATTTAGTGTTATCATTAAATGACATTATTTAGTATCTTCCAAATGACATGTAATTTGGACATACAGCATGAGCTTTTTAATTGCATCCCAAATAGTCCAACCACAAAATAGTATCCAATGGAATAATTGAACTACACACTAATTAGGGAAGCTAAAGATACTCTTTCTTTTATAGTACAGAGATTAAAATATTCAACTAGTTTACTTGTTTTCCTTTTGCTTTTCACTGTAAGTCTTTTGTATAATTTTCATTTTACATTAGCGAAAAGATTTCACATGGAAACTGGCTTAAGTGTTCCACATTTTAATAGTCACAGACCCTTGGAGACCAAATCACATGTATTTTTGAGCACTTTATGAAACTTATGAGTCTACAATGCGAACACCAACATACTCTGTATGCACCAGTCAATATTCCTAATGGTCTGGATGGACGTGAGGTCTGGTCTTCTACCTATTGCAGTTTGTCATTCATTCTTTCAGGCATTCACTCACTCATTTATTTATTTGTATTGACTCATTTCTTCGTTCTTTCCCTAAATGTTTATTAAATTCCTATGGTGTAGTAGGTGCTATTCTAAACCCTAGAATCTCATTTGTTTATTTACAGATAGCTCTCCTCCTTGTGGGACTTCCCTGGTAGCTCCGATGGTAAAGCATCTGCCTACAATGCGGAAGACCCGGGTTCAGTCCCTGGGTCGGGAAGATCCTCTGGAGAAGGAAATGGCAACCCACTCCAGTACTCTTGCCTGGAAAATCCCATGGATGGAGGAGTGTGTTAGGCTACAATCCATGGTGTCACAAAGAGCTGGACACCACTGAGTGACATCACTCACTCACTCCCCTCCTTGTGGTATACCTCCAGGTTTGGAGATAAACGTTAGTCAAAGAGTCACACAAATGCAAACTTGTACTTTACAGTGAATAGAAAGACCCCTCTACCATGAAAGGAACCTCTGTATTGAGAACCAAACATCTAACAGTTTAACCAGATTTATCCTAAGAGAATAAGAAAAGACCTTCTTGAACTGTGAAAGCTGAGCATGTACAAATTGGATGAAATGTGGAAGAAGGGGTGAAAGAAAAATAAAACACATTTGCAGCAGGAAGAAATACAGCTGCAAAGATCCTGGGGATTAATTCATTAATTTCAGAAACCTAAGGCAAATTATGAGACTGGCATGAGGTGAAGTGGATGAGAAACAGAGGATTCTAAGAAATTCCAAGTGTTATTTATGTGGTTCCTTTATACTTGTATTGCTCACTAGTAGGTAGGCTAAGTAGTTTATTTTCTTCTGTCAATACAGTTTCTAACATATTTTAAAAAATAACTTATATGATTTTTATTCATTGCCTTGATACATTTTCCTATTGAGTCTCATCATCTTTTAGTTGACTTCCTCGAATTTTCTAAGTATATAAGGTTATCATTGGCAAAATTTAATATTTGTTTCCTCATTGTCCTATAAAATGAAAATCAAAACCTGGGAATAGGGATATGTTGTGACTTTCTCTTGCTTATTATATTTTTGGTCACTTCAAAGCAATATTAGTAATAATGGTGATAAAAGATGTAGGTAGTCTCATATTATCTCTAATTTAATTGAAGATATTTTAAGACAAATCTTGGTTAATTTCATTCAACAAACATTTATTGGTCATACCATGTGCTGGGCAGTGGTGATAAAGGAAAACAGACCAAAATTCCCTGTCTTTTACAGCCCATATTTTATAATTTAATGGAAGAGGGAGGGGGCAACACATGGAATTAATTTTCCTGTTCAAAATTAATATATGCTTGCCTGTGTACTTAGCCACTTCAGTTGTGTCCAACTCTTTGAAACCTCATAGACTGTCACCTTCCAGGCTCCTCTGTCCATGGGATTCTCCAGGCAAAAATACTAGAGTGGGTTGCCACACCCTCCTCCAGGGGATCTTCCTGAGCTGTGGATCAAACCGAGTCTCCTAAGTCTGCTGCATTACAGGCAGATTCTTTACCCACTGAGCCACCGGAGAAGCCCAACATATTAATTCAGTTCAGTTCAGTTCAGTTCAGTTCAGTCGCTCAGTCATGTCCGACTCTTTGCAACCCCATGAATTGCAGCACGCCAGGCCTCCCTGTCCATCACCAACTCCTGCAGTTCACTCAGACTCGCGTCCATCGAGTCAGTGATGCCATCCATCCATCTCATCCTCTGTCGTCCCTTTCTTCTCCTGCCACCAATCCTTCCCAGCATCAAAGTCTTTTCCAATGAGTCAACTCTTCACATGAGGTGGCCAAAGTACTGGAGCTTCAGCTTTAGTATCATTCCTTCCAAAGAAATCCCAGGGTTGATCTCCTTCAGAATGGACTGGTTGGATCTCCTTGCAGTCCAAGGGACTCTCAAGAGTCTTCTCCAACACCACAGTTCAAAAGCATCAATTCTTCAGCACTCAGCCTTCTTCACAGTCCAACTCTCACATCCATACATGTGAGATAATAATTACTAAACACCTACCAAGAGAGTTGAGATGATATTGTGTGTGTGTATATGTGTATATGTGTGAGTGTATGTGTATGTGTGTGACTGCTTGTCCTAGGGATCATGAAAAGAAAAATGCATATTTTATTGGCCAGAAAAACACAGGTACTAAAGCTTTACTTACACAGGATCACAAGTGCAGTAAGCATTACTGGATCTTCTCTCTTCCTAAGAGGAGAGTATATATCCTCTACTTCAAAGAAGGATTTCTGAGAACTAATAGAATTACTCCCTCAACATGTACCCACAGGAATTTTGGAGCAGCACTGGGATAGAGGAGGCTGGCAAACTTATGAGGCATTTTCTTTCTTTTTTTTTTTTCCCTGAGGAATCTGCCCCTTTGAGGTTTCCCAGGTGGCTCAGTGGTAAATAATCTGCCTGCCAGTGTAGGATCCACGAGGAACTTCAGTTGCATCCCTGAGTCAGGAAGATCCCCTGAAGAAGTAAACAACAACCCACTCTAAGAGTCTTCTTGCCTGAAAAATCCCACGGACAGAGGAGCCTGGCAGGCTCCATGGGGTCCCAAAGAGTCAGACATGAATGAGGGACTGAGCAAGCATGCTGCCCACTTTGTTGGAGATTTCAGTGAAATTCTTTAGAGATGGATGATTTCTTCTTAGGATATTGAGATATCTCTGATATCTCAATTGGTAAAGAATCCAACAGCAATGCAAGAGATCCTGATTTGATTCCCGAATCCAGAAGATCTACTGGAGAAGGGATGGGCTACGCATTTCACTATTCTTGGGATTCCCCTGTGGTTCAGCCAGTAAAGAATCCGCCTGCAATGAGGGAGACCTGTGTTCGATCCCTGGGTTGGGAAGATTTCCTGGGGAGGAAAGCTACTGCTATCCACTCCAGTATTCCTACCTGGAGAATTCCATGGACTATATATTATAGTCCATGGGGTTGCAAAGAGTTGGGCATGATTTCTTCTTAAATGTATGCTGCTACTGCTGCTAAGTCACTTCAGTCATGTCCAACTCTGTGTGACCCCATAGACGGCAGCCCACCAGGCTCCCCCTTCCCTAGGATTCTCCAGGCAAGAACACTGGAGTGGGTTGCCATTTCCTTCTGCAATGCATGAAAGTGAAAAGTGAAAGTGAAGTCTCTCAGTCGTGTCCGACTCTAAGCGACCCCATGGACTGCAGCCCACCAGGCTCCTCTGTCCATGGGATTTTCCAGGCAAGAGTACTGGAGTGGGGTGCCATGGTAAACACACCTTATTTTTCCAACTTTATCATCTGATGTACCTCCCAGTTTGTTTGTTTGTTTTCTCTATTTGCTTCATTTTTCCCATCCTGATGGGTCTCTTGAATAGCAGCTGAAACAACCGAAAGCCAGATTTCTCTCCTGATTGTGGTCCACACTTGATCACTGGGAGCCTCTACCCAATTTCTCAAGCAAAAATTTCCATGAGTCTCATCACCCTCAGTCCCGTCACCTCTGTGATGGTGGGATCTCACTGCTACTAGTGGCACCTTTGAATTCCTTCCTTGTGAATGAGGCACTGTCCACTAAGCCCCTCATTTTCAGGAAAAATATATTTTGTAATTTAATTGTAGATCTTTTTCCTTAATGTTCCCACTGACAGAATCCTATAATTTCTCAATTTTTTGTTGATCTCTCCAGAGTGAAAAATGTGTTAGTCGCTCAGTTGTGTCCAACTTTTTGTGACCCCCATGGACTGTATCAACCCAGACTCATCTGTCCATGGGATTCTCCAGGCCAAAATACTGGAGTGGATTGCCATGCCCTTCTCCAAGAGATCATCCCAACCCTGGGACTGAACCCAGGCCTCTGGCATTGTGGGCATATTCTTTACCCTTTAAGCCACCTCCAAACTCAACCATAAACTGAAGCTGGATTGTCAGGTAAAGATTAAAAAAAAAAAAAAAACCAGTTTGGGTCACATATTTTGCAAGCCTGCCTGGAGGTTATGTACCTCACTTTAGAAAATGTCATGCAAGCTAAATAGAAGCTTCTATTCTAGAACAGAGCTGTACCTTATGTTATAGTTTGAACTAAATTTTAAATATATTAATCTTTCATGAACTTTATCATCATTTTAATGACTATCTAGAGAGTAATAGTTCACCTTCTGGATATTTGCCAAATCTCTTGAGGAGTTCTCATTTCAAATGTGAACAAGGTCACAGAAATGTTCTAGCAGGTTTAAAAGCCACTGAGATTATTTCTTTGTAATAATCTTAGGTCCAAGAGGCCACCTTCCTCCTGTTCTTGTAGAATATGCATATTTATATTCTTCCTAATTCTTTAGCACAGTGCTTAAGTGCTTTAATTCTTATCGCTTATCAACATCTGATTATTTTATTCATTTGTGTTTGTTTACAATGCCTCCCTCAGTTGGCTGTGAGCAGAGATTCTCTTGGTCAATGATGTATCTCTAACATCTATCATCAGGTTTTACTTATAGTAAACACCAATAGGTAATTTCTGAACAAATAAATTGATGAATAACTAAGTGACATAATTCATTATATAAATATTATGTTTTAATATATTTAACTACTACCCTAATTTCTCACTTACGTTTCTACATGATTATCATTACTAACAATTCTCTGAGGATCCTCTCAAGACTTTTTTTTTTTTTTTTTTTGGCTTTATAAACATGATTTAATGCTTTAACTCATGATTAAATATTCTAAATAGATTTTTAAAATTGATCATTGCAAATTCAACACATGATTTTACAATTTTTATCATGCTTCTTAGCCTCAGTAAATTAAATGTTACCTTTTAATTTCTGGGCAGTTTAGAATGCAAAATTTTTCACCATATTCACTATATGTTAATTTTAATTTTAATTATTTGGCTACTAGTAGAGGAAATGTGGCTTCTGTTTGTTTTGTTTGTATATTACCACTTCCACACTCTTCTTTAGTGAACTGAGTTTCCATAGACTTTTTTAGTTTTCTCCATTAGGATACTTACTTTCTTACTGATTTATAAAAAAAATTGCATTAATAATGTATACCCTTTGTACATATGTGACAAATGATTTCTAATTGTAATAAGATTAAAATTTTATAGTGAATTTGTTACAAAAATGACAACTTTTTTAGGAAGTCAAGTAAATATTTTGGTTTCTAGTATTCTAAAAAGGCATTTATTACCAAATATTTAAATATCACTTAAAATTCCCTTTTAAATACATGTTTTCTTTACCCTTGAATATTTAAACTAAATTACATCTGCTTATTACATTTGTATGTTTGGGTTCTTAGGTTAATTTAAAACTTGAAACAAAAACACACCCAGAAGTGAACTCTAGGGGTACTTTATTCACCTTCATTAGGCTAATATGTTTCAGTTTTTCTGTTAAGATTTCAGGAGGATATTTGGATATTTTGGGGCTGTAATCATCTTCTCTGTGTAGAAAATCTCATGTGTTTTGTATGTGTTACTTTCAGAATATTTGATATGTCATATGACTACCTCCGTCTAGGACATTTTTTTTTTTTTAGTGTATGGTGACTCAAAACCACTTAATGCCTACTGTTCTGTTCATTTCATATTATGTCCTAAATTAACGTGCATTCTAATTTAAGATTAAGTCCAACTGATTGACCCTTCCTTGTTCTTTCTATATGTTTCTTTTGCTATTTAAAGCAGCTCCTTCCATACTTTGTTTTTGCCTCTTTCATAGCTCTGAACACAAGCAATCATTTGTTGACTTGTTTATTCTACAGTAAACCATGTGTTTGTGTGTGTTTTAATCTTTCTCTAGTCTAGTTTTGGAGGAGAGTTGAAGATGGTTCCATTGACTTCCTCCCCCCAAAATTTGTGATTTAGGAATCTCCTTTTCATACCATAGCCATTCTTCTACAAAAACAAAATTCAATTTGGCAGCACTAATGTGGAAGATGGGCTTCCCAGGTGGTCCTAGTGGTAAAGTACCTGCCTCCCTATGCAGGAGACATAAGAGACATGAGTTCAATCCCTGAGTTAGGAAGATCCCATGGAGGAGGACATGGCAACCCACTCCAGTATTCTTGCCTAGAGAATCCCATGGACAGAGGAGCCTGGCGGGGTTGCAAAGAGTCAGACATGACTGAAGCGATGTAGCATGCATGCAGACACTGTGGAAGATATACATGCTCCATGTGCAATTAACAGGATGAGAACATAGTACTGTTTCAGAAAACAAGTAGGTGCCCATTATATAATATGCTGGCAGGAACAATTCCTCAATACAAGCCCACACAAATAATCAAATGGAAAATCTTTGGGTGCTACTTTGGTGACCCAATGGCGCCAAGATCTTGGTTATACTATCTTTGTTTAGTGATGCTGAAGTGAAACAGAGGTTTACCACTTTGTAGGCTTCCTCTGAGACCCGCAACTGCTTCCCAAGAGCTACCAAATTAAATGTTTCTTGTATCCTCTGTATTATTTCTCTCCTCTGACCTTAGGAATCACATTTATCTTAGTATTGTGTTTTAAAAGTTACTCTTAAATTTCACATGTGTTTTCACAGCCACTTTCTTCCTTTTTTTTTTTTTTTTGATGTGGAATATTTTTAAAGTTTTTATTGAATTTGTTACAATACTGCTTCTGTTTTATGTTTTGGTTTTTTGACCACAATGCATGTGTGAATTTAGCTCCCCGACCAGGGATTGAACGTGCACCCCCTGCATCGGAAGGCAAAATCTTAACAACTGGATGATCACCAGGGAAGTCCCAGCCACTTTCTTGGTATATGATATGTTTGGTATCTCCTGAGTTTGGTGCCACTGAAACACAAAAATTGGAAATAATTTGTTTTGTTTTTCTGAAATTTCTTTTGTGTTTGATATCCTACTTGAGGAAATCCTACATGCATGACTGAATGGGAGAATGGATATATAGTAACAAGAGGTTTTATGAACAAAATCACATTGATCAACCCTTCAGAATATTATCCAACCATTGGAATTACTAAATCCTGGGGCAGAGTGTTCTGTGTCTGGGAAATCAGATTGTCAAAACTTGTGCAAAGCCTGCCCTTTGAAGTTCACAGTCCTTTGGAATTTGAGCTCTCAGAGAACTCAATGTTCTTATTCAGCCACCATTAAACATTACGTTATCAATGTGTAAGCAAATTAAAAGGAGCTCTCTTATGACGTTCAAAATGTAGGATGGAAAAGACAATCAATACTTTTAAACCACAGAGCCAGATAAGAGCTATAAAAGAGGTGCAGCAAGGTACAGAAAAGAGCCACATTTAAGTCAGCCAAGGAAAACAACCCAAGAAACTTTCCCCAGAAGACGTGACATTAAGATGAACTTTGCAGAACATATACTTTTATTTCTGGAATGAGACTTGAAGGAAGCAATTAGGCATGTGAGGAAAGGCACACTGTCATGGGACAAAATGGCCCATATAAAGCCATAGAGATTGTTATGGCAGATGGGAATAAAGTATGCACCTGCCGCTTGAAAAGACTCTCCTACAGTCCCACATACTCTTTGACTCCCCCAAACTTTCACCAGTTTATTATTTTATAGCTACAATAGATTCCAAAGTAATTTTTTATCTCATTAAACAAATCCTCACTTTAAAAATAATTTTCAGTAAATAATAACCACTGAGAGTTTGAAAAGTTTGAATAAGAGATCAATTTTTAGGGTCTTCTTATGTTTTGTGAGCAATTTCAATTATTCACATTTGGGAGGTATTTTCCAAGTGTTTGTGTATTCCAAACCACGGTGGAACTTGCATTTTCAAATATAAGCCTGACATTAAAAACTGTTTCAAAAATATATAGCTAGTGAGAAGCTGCTATATAACACAGGGAGCTCAGTCTGACACTCTGTGATGACCTAGAGGGTGGGGTAGGGGTGGCAAGAGGGATGTTCAAGAGGGAGGAGATACATCTGATTCTCATTGTACAGCAGAAACCAACATGGCTCTGTAAAGTGATTATCTTCTAATTAAAAATAATTTTTAAAAAAAATGAAAAAAAAAAAAAAGCTGTCAAATGTGTTTTTCTCCAGTTGAAGAAAGTGGCAAAACACATTTCCAGAGAAAGAAACAGTGCAGAATTGTGGACTTTGAAGCCACTTACTATTTGAAGACTGTCAGCTAATCCAGTGTCATTCTAATATGGGTTGGGTGTAGGAGTAAGACAGGCATCTGGAAAGAGAAATTAAGAGCAGATTGTAAAGGGACGTTTTTGGCACATGGTGACATTTATTCTATAGGGAAAATCTGAGTAAATTAAAACTAAGTTGTGAGAGCTCTGATTAGGACTACGATCCTGGAAAGATGCATTTGAAGCAGAGAGGAAATAAGACACTTGAATTTATGTGTATCTAGTCTCCAAGTTAATCACGTTAGGGTAGATGTACTAAAGAAGTGTATACACCGTTCAGATTGATAGGAACAGAGTTATGCATATAAAGCACTGAACTATGCTCAAAATTGGACTGCTATATTTGGCAATCTGTTCTCATGATTATTAGCGTGCTCACGAGCACTATAGACCCCGGTTCTTTCTTAGTAAAAAAAAAAAACAAAAAAAAAAAACACCACTAATGACAAATTTAAGATCCTCAAATGAAACTTGTAAATAATGTAACCTACTCAAACATGTACAAGAGTCAAATAATTAGAAAAACTCTAAAAATACAATACATATAGACAGTTGCAGGCATGGAGGGTGGGGAAATTTCTACATATATGAGACAAAAGTAAATAGAAGAGTAGCTGGGATCCAATTTCAAGGAATTGCATCAAGAACTTCATAGTCATAGTTGTTTGGCTATGTTATGCACACCCACCCCCAGTACCATATAAAGTGCAGAATTATAATTTACACATTAACATAATCTAATAAGATGTATGTATGCACTTTGAGAAAAATAAACTATTAATTGGACACTGGTATTAATTCAAGTAGAACTGAGAATAAATTCTTAAAGGAATTAATTTGGATATGATTATATTATTGGGTATATATATATATATATATATATATATACACACACACAAGGAATAACACAACTTTTGTAATTTGAGTGGCAGGGTCAGAAGAAGACTCTAGATGTTTTACTCACATTTTGTCACAGTCTGCATGTAAAGTTTTTCTAAACTTTAAATTTCCAATGCAATTTTTAAATTATATTAGACTAGGAGCTATTATACAAGTGATGGGAAGAAAAAATCCTAATGTATAAGAAATGAGAGTGTAACAACTACATTCATTTATTAAGATGATGATAATTCATTTTGCATTTCTTGATTTAAATTGCATACATTCAACTTTTTTTAGATTGATAGAACTGAAAGAATTGGAAAAGAAATAAAATTGATTATAAAGTAGAAGCAATGTTTAAAAGAAATGTACATGAAAGAACTGATATTATACATGTACAAAGGAGTTTGTTTTTATATGTATCTATAAAATTGGAATGGTTATATTTGAAGGTTAACAACTGAAATCCAAATAAAATGAATTCAAATACAATATTAGTTTAAAAGAGAAAAATGCAATTCATTCTGAAATGTATCTCTTGTTCAAATAAAAGGATGAAAAACTTTATACGAAAAACTCTGAAGACAGCAAATTGTTTCTCAGTGTTCATCAAGGAAGTCCAATTAGGAATAATGGGAAGAAATTTAGGAGAGTGCAATTAAGGCCAATACTTCCTTGGTGAGAACTATATTGGATGAGAGTCTGGTTTCCTCACAAAAAGAGAAGAAACTTCCTCCCATGAGGCAAATAATGGCAGAGTAAACATTACACTAAAGGGCCTATTAAAATAGTTTCTTTCTACTGGTAGAGAAATGGACTTAATGGTCTGATTCCCACACTTCTTCCCATATATTCAATGACCCTAGACCCATAATGTCTGATGTACAATTTGCCTAAAAAATGTGAAGAACTGAAAGGATTCTTAGAATTCCCATATTCAAAGATGATTTTTTTCCTTCTATGTTCACTATTTGATATATCACAAAACTACTTAAACATTTATTGCATTATATTTTTTTCCAAATATGGAGAGAATACTTAAATGTTTTGTTTGAGCCCTCAAATATATAATTGTTGTTTAGTTGTTAAGTCATGTCCGATTCTTTGCAACCCCATGGATTGAAGCACCCCAGGCTCTTCTGTCTTCCACTGTCTCCTGGAGTTTGCTCAAAGTATTGGAGCTTCAGCTTCAGTATTAAGTACAGATGTGAGAGTGGGACCACGAATAAGGCTAAGCCCCAAAGAACTCATGGTTTCAAAATGTGGTGCTGGAGAGCTCTTGAGAGTCCCCTGGACTTCAAGGAGATCCAATCAGTCAATCCTTAAGGAAATTAATATTGAATATTTGTTGAAAGAGCTTCCCAGAGGGCACAGTGGTAAAGAATCTGCTTCCAATATAGGAGACGTAAGAGATGAAGGTTTGACCTCTGGGTTGGGAAGATTCCCTGGAGTAGGAAATGGCAACCCACTCCAGTATTCTTGCCTGAACAATCCCATGGACAGAAAGTCTAGTGGGCTACACATAGATTTGGATATGACTGAGCATAACACATACAACATATTCATTGGAGGGGCTGTTGCTGAAGCTCCAATACTTTGGCCACCCAATGGGAAGAGCCGATTCATTAGAAAAGACCCTGATGCTGGATAGATGTAAGACAAAAGGAGAAGAAGGCAACAAAGGATGAGGTGCTAAATAGCATCACCAACTCAACGTATGTGAGTCTGAGCAAACTCTGGGAAATAGTGAAGAACAGAGGAGTCTGGCATGCCACAGTCCACAAAGTTCATATACTTGAGGGCCCAAACAAAATTTGTAAATTTCAAGAATTTTCCAAGGCAAAAATTAACAATATTGAAGAACAACCTGTGTGCTTGGCTATCTCTGGTACCTAGACTATGATGTCTTTCATTCAGTGATGTCTTTTTTCTTATTCATTTTTGACTACTTAGTGAGTAGATTACCATAATGAAGGACAAATTGCAGAGAGCATTTTGAAAAAAATCATTATGCTCTAACATGGATTAAACAAAATTTTACAGTTTTAATAGCTTTATAGAGACTTAAGCAGTAGTAAAATATGATTTCTCTAATGATCATAAAATATAATTATCATCAAGAACAAAGGAAATTGCTGCTTGAATTGATATTAACTTTTATCAGACCACCCTTGTTAAAAGACTCGTAATAAAATACAAGGTTAGAATTTTAAACTTGCTAACATAATGCTTAAGAAGAGTTATCAATTTAACAAGTGAAAGTATTTATGAATACTCTCAAATTTATGAAACTCAAAGTAATTTTGTAAATATACTGGTAAAAATGCAAATAATTGTGATTCTTCAATTTAAATTGCATCTTTTTCTAATAATTTGTTCCTTGTCTCATAAAAGAATGTTTGTTTTACCTGTAGAGTTGATCATTTAAATAATATTTCATAATGCTCTTTAAAAATGACAACATGCTTTTTTGGCCAATACTTAATATCAATATACTATGTCATAATAAATTTTCAAGAAAAAGATTTTTATATTCCTAATTAAAACCATTAAGTTCAGTTCAGTTGAGTCTCTTAGTCCTGTCTGACTCTCTGCGACCCTGTTGATTGCAGCACACCAGGATTCCCTGTCCATTTCCAACTCCTGGAGCTTACTTAAACTCATGTCCATCTGTTCGGTGAGGTCATCCAACCATCTCATCCTCTTTGCCCCCTTCTCCTCTGCCCTCAATCTTTCCCAGCATTAGGGTCTTTTCCAGTGAGTCAGTTCTTTGCATCATGTGGCCAAAGTATTGGAGTTTCAGATTCAACATCAGTCCTTCCAATAAATATTCAGGACTGATTTCCTTTAGGATTGATTGATTTGATCTCCTTGAAGTCCAAGGGACTCAAGAGTCTTTTCTAACACCACAGTTAAAAAGCATCAATTCTTCGATGCTCAGATTTCTTTATGGTTCAACTCTCACATCTATAAATGACTACTAGGAAAGCCATAGCTTTGATTAGAAGGACCTTTGTCAGCAAAGGTAATGCCTCTGCTTTTGAACATGGCGTCTAGGTTGATCATAGCTTTTCTTCGAAGGAGCAAATGTCTTTTAATTTCATGGCTGGAGTCACCACCTGCACTGATTTTGGAGCCCAAGAAAATAAAGTCTGTCACTTCCATCGTTTCCCCATCTATTTGCCATGAGGTGATGGGACCGGATGCCATGGTCTTAGTTTTTTGAATGTTGAGTTTTAAGCCAGCTTTGTTACTCCCTTGTCACTTTAAAAGGAACTCTTTGTTTTCTTCCATAGGGGTGGTGTCATCTGTATATCTGAGGTTATTGATATTTATCCCAGCAATCTTGATTCCAGCTTGTGCTTCATTCAGCCTGGCACTTTGCATGATGTACTCTGCATGTAAGTTAAACAAGTAGGGTGACAATATACAGCCTTATGTACTCCTTTCCCAATTTAGAACCAGTCTGTTGTTCCATGTCCAGTTCTAATTGTTGCTTCTTGACCTGCATACAGATGAGAATACTTGCATGGTATTCCCATCTCTTGAAGATTATCTGGTATTCCCATCTCTTGAAGAATTTTCCACCGTTTGTTGTAATCTACACAGTCAAAGGCTTCGGTGTAGTCAATAAAGCAGAAGTAGATGCTTTTCTGGAACTCTGTTGCTTTTTCTTTTCTTTTCTTTTTTTTTTTCTGTTGCTTTTTCAATGATCCAACAGATTTTAACAATTTGATTACCAACAAAAACTATTGAGTAAATTTATCCAAATACATTAAAAAAAAAACTCTTTAACTATTAATGACTTTCCTTGCAATGTGAGTCTTAACAAGTGTGCTTAATATGAAATTCAGTGTTTAATAACTTATGAAGTAAACAAATTAGAGAATAAGAAGAAACAACATTGTACTCAAGAAGTATTGAGATTCCAGGAAGATGAGAGAGAAAAATTCCAACATGATGATAAAATTTTCAAGAAAATGGACAAACTCCAATGAATTTTTGATTGACATCAAAATTGCTCAGATTTTAACTTATTAGAAAGAGTGCTATAAAGAAGGTCATATTTGAAGATGATTTAAGCTTTGCATAGAATTTTGGTGGAAGAAAAATGTTGTGGTGTTAAAAGAAATTAAATATCTACTGAAAAAATGAATGAGGGGATTATACCAACTAGCAAAATCTTTTTTTTTTTTTTTTAGGAAATAGAGAGCTTACTATAATAGGAAGGCATGAAGTGTATTATATTTTGCAATAAGATGAAAAAATTAGATGAATTAATTAAAACTAAGATAGATGAACTTTGTTCCTAAACTAAAGTGTTTTATTTATTCTATACCAAACTGGAAGATTTGTATGGATTAATCTTAAAATTGTGGATGAATTGGGATGAACAATTTTAGGAAATATATAGCAATATATAAAGATTTTTTTGATAGTTAACATATCAGAAAAGCCTTGAAAAGCTGGAGTGTAAAATTAAGATTGGACATATCTTTACTGCTCTGTGCTGAAAGTAACAAAGGACCCACATAAACACAAACCATTTACCATGTCAACGTATGTCTATAAACTGAATTTTCCACATGCTACTATGCTGAGGGAGTTTGCTGAAATTTACCTACACGTGCAAGTTGATAAATCCAAATGTCTTTCAAAATCCTCCATTATTCTTGCCACAGCAAAAATCAACTATACTCCAATTAAAAATTTTGAAGCAAAAAGAAAATGGTAAATGGTTAAGCAAGTACACACACACACATATACATATATATATAGTCAAAAGAATGTAATGGTAAATGAAAGAGAAAAACCCAATTTCTTTCTTCCCTTATACTATCATACAATGTCTTTGACTGCATTACCACCTCTGACCTTTACATTCCGTTTTCTTGTCTTTCACAGCTTCAGTTTTTCTTTCTAGGCAAGCCAACTCTATATGTGCTACACTGGAATGACTCTCTTGGTAACATCCTCACTACATTGCTTTTTATCTAGTCCCACCCTCTACCCAGCACTTCATCTCTGATCGACCCAACTCTCTTCCTTGTCCTCTCTATTTGGAGTAGTGAGCATCAGTAAAGGAGACCATAACATTGTGAAATTTAAATTAAAAGCTCTAGAGGAGCCAAGTGTATCTCTTAAGAATAAATTTTGTTCCTTATCAACAGTCAAAAAGTCCTAACTCCTGTCAAACACTCTATCCCAGCATTGTAACCTTTTCTATCAATAGATCACTGAACTTCCTGTTTCACAGATGAAATTGGGTCTGTCAAGTACACGTTTAATTTCCCACCTTCCCATCTTGCTATAGCCACTGAGTATCCACTTTTCTCCAAGGCCTTGACACAGAAATTTAATGACCATAGGCTAAAGTAATTTTTGTGCAACCAGGAGAGAGACGAAAAAGTAATTAAGGTGATATGTATGGTATGTTAGGGGCATGCCAAAATGCTCCAGAGGCTCTTTGTTAACCTTGACTCTGAAAAACACACTGGCTGGACCTAGATTTTCAGAACAAATTGGAAGTAAGCTGATTAATATCAAGAGATAAGTAATGGCAGACAGAGAGTCAGCATGATTAGGTTTCAGGGATAGCAAGTGTGACAAATCCTGAGGATTATGAACCTTAGCTTTTAACCAAAAGCAGGAGCTCTGGAGCTAAGAAGGAATTACAGAATCATGGGAAAATATAGAAACAAATATTGTCAAGGAAATCAAAAGATATTTTTCCCCTTAGGAAAGCAAAGGAAAGGTCAAACAAATATAGTAAATGATAAAATGCCTCTGAATTCTGTTACAGGGGCCATTGATTGCTTTGGCAATGAGGTGCCTATGAGGCCATGATAAGACCACAAGTCACATTACCTGGAGTGGGAAGAGAATGGGAGATAAAGACATATTTACAGAAGGAACCATAATCTCTTTCCAGAATCTTGGTTCATCAAATAAGAATCAGATTAAAATGATAGCTATACAGGAATTGGGAGTTGTAATGGGATATATCTTTGTACCTCTCTTCTTTCAATTAGGGAGCACATTTTTTTCAAGATATGTGGAGTAGGAACATTGGTTACGTGGGGACTCTTTTAGGGAAACTTATAGGCTCTGGGGTAGATAAACATTCTTCTTTGAACTAAGGTGCTATAAAATCCCTGTATCTCTGAATCTTCCAAAATGCATCTTTCCTACCGTATGGGGAGAGACTGCAGATATAAAGGAAATACAGGCACAGTGAAGACTGAGAGACAGAAATGAACAACAAATTGCTAACAGCAGAGGTGGAGCACACAACACCTAGCAGAACCGAAATGCAGAACAATCTCTGGATTTCAGTTAGTGAGCCAAAAAATTCACATTGTGATTCAGCCAGCTGCAGTTGCATTTCTGTTATATAAAACCAAAAAGATTACTGGTGAAAGCAGTTATTTACATTCCAAAGAAAATTTTATTAAATGACAGGAGAAGAAAAATAGCTCCTCTTTAAAACCACATCTTTACTTGTGCTAAAACTCCTTTTTCCATTCTATCTTACCAGAGAGTTTGATCCATTGATGTTTTTCTCTATTTTTTTTCCTTTATTTTCCTTTTCTAAACAGAATACACAACAAAATATCACACACATAAAAAGAATAAAATGTCAAAGTATAACTCAATAATCCACTACAATGTGGACACCTATGTAATCCTTTCTTTTACATAAAAGTTATATACATTATATTATATTTTTGAATATTGTACAAAGGGAATGATACACGTAATAATGCATGTGTCCATGTATTAGTTATTAATGAGGCTTCCCTGATGACTCAATGGTAAAAAATCTGCATGCCAATGCAGAAGACATAGGTTCAGTCTCTGAGTCTGAGTCAAGGTATCTCTAGGAAGATACCCTGGAGAAGGAAGTGGTGACGCACTTCAATATTCCTCTCTGGAGAATCGCATGGACAGAGTCTAGCTAGCTACAGTCCAGGGGGTCACAAAAGAATCAGGCACGACTTAGCAACTAAACAACAAGCAGCAAATTAGTTATAGGTGACTCAGCTATTTGGGATCCCCCACTTCCCAGGTACCATGTAGTTGGGATACTCCTGGCTGGTGAGTTGTAATCTGAAAGTGTGTGTGTGTGTGTGTGCAATCTAAGTTGAGTCTTTAAATTGACAGCTTAAGACATGCCAGGGCTCTCTTTTGTCGTGGAACTTGAAGTTCATGTAGAAAATGCAAGGAATAAACTTTTTGCAAACTATTGCAGTTTAGATTTGTTTGCTATTATACTATAACCTCATGTGTAGACTCTACTCTTGTGTTGTTGGAAGAAGGTGTTTGCTATGACCAGTGGGTTCTCTTGGCAAAATTTTATTAGCCTTTGCCCTGCTTCATTCCATATTCCAAGGCCAAATTTGCCTGTTTCTCCAGGTGTTTCCAGCAAATTTGGAAAACTCAGCAGTGGCCACAGGACTGGAAAAGGTCAGTTTTTATTCCAATCCCAAAGAAAGGCAATACCAAAGAATGATCAAACTACCACACAATTGCAATCATCTCACACGCTAGTAAAGGAATGCTCAAAATTCTACAAGCCAGGCTTCAGCAATACGTGAACCATGAATTTCCAGATGTTAAAGGTGGTTTTAGAAAAAGCAGAAGAACCAGAGATCAAATTGCCAAAATCCGTGGATCATGGAAAAAGCAAGAGAGTTCCAGAAAAACATCTATTTCTGCATTATTGACTATGCCAAAGCCTTTGACTGTGTGGATCACAAGAAACTGTGAAAAATTCTGAAAGAGATGGGAATACCAGACCACCTGACCTGCCTCTTGAGAAACCTATATGCAGGCCAGGAAGCAACAGTTAGAACTGGACATGGAACAACAGACTGGTTCCAAAAAGGAAAAGGAGTACGTCAAGGCTGTATATTGTCACCCTGCTTATTTACCTTATATGCAGAGTACATCATGAGAAACGCTGGGCTGGCAGAAGCACAATATGGAATCAAGATTGCCAGGAGAAATATCAATAACCTCAGATATGCAGATGACACCACCCTTATGGCAGAAAGTGAAGAGGAGCTAAAAAGCCTCTTGAAAGTGAAAGAGGAGAGTGAAAAAGTTGGCGTAAAGCTCAACATTCAGAAAATGAAGATCATGGCATCTGGTCCCATCACTTCATGGGAAATAGATGGGGAAACAGTGGAAACAGTGTCAGACTTTACTTTTTTGGGCTTCAAAATCACTGCAGATGGTGATTGCAGCCATGAAATTAAAAGACGCTTACTCCTTGGAAGAAAAGTTATGACCAACATAGATAGCATATTGAAAAACAGAGACATTACTTTGCCAAAAAAAGTCCATCTAGTCAAGGCTATGGTTTTTCCTGTGGTCATGTATGGATGCAAGAGTTCCTATGTGAAGAAAGCTGAGTGCCGAAGAAGTGATGTTTTTGAAGTGTGGTGTTGGAGAAGACTCTTTGAGAGCCCCTTGGACTGCAAGGAGATCCAACCGGTCCCTTCTAAAGATCAGTCCTGGGATTTCTTTGGAAGGAATGATGCTAAAGCTGAAGCTCCAGTACTTTGGCCACCTCATGTGAAGGGTTGACTCATTGGAAAAGACTCTGATGCTGGGAGGGATTGGAGGCAGGGGGAAAAGGGGACGACAGAGGATGAGATGGCTTGATGGATGAGAGTTTGAGATGGTGATGGACAGGGAGGCCTGGCGTGCTGCAATTCATGGGGTCACAAAGAGTCAGACACAACTAAGTGACTGAACTGAACTGAACTGATAATATAACCTCAGTTATGCAGGTGACACAACCCTTATGGTAGAAAGTGAGGAGGAACTAAAGAGCTTCTTGATGAAAGTAAAAGAGGAGAGTGAAACAGCTGGCTTAAAACTCAACATTCAGAAAACGAATGGCATCTAGACTGATTATTTCATGGCAAATAGATGGGCAAACAATGGAAACACTAACAGACCTTATTTTCTTGGGCTCCAAAATCATTGCAGATGGTTACTGCAGCCATGAAATCAAAAGATGCTTGCTTCTTGAAAGAAAAGCTATGACAAACCTAGACAACATATTAAACAGCAGAGACATTACTTTGCCAACAAAGGTTCGTATAGTCAAAGCTCTAGGTTTTCCAGTAGTCACCTGATGTGAAGAACTGCCTCTTTAGAAAAGACCCCGATGCTGGGAAAGATTGGAGGCAGGGGAAGAGGGTGACAGAGGATGAGATAGTTGGATGACATTACCAACTGGATGGCCATGTATTTGAGCAAGTTCTGGGAATTGATGATGGACAGGGAAGCCTGGCATGCTCTAGTTCATGGGGTCACAAAGATTTGGACATGACTGAGGGACTGAACTGAACTGACTGATACTAAACATGATGTAACAGAAACATCAATATCTTTTAATCAGGCTACTGCAGTTGTGTTTAATGTTAGTATGGCATATCTCCTTCAATATTTTAATTTCAAACTTACTGTACTCTAATATTATATTTCACCCTATAATGAACATCGTAATAGGTTCATATTTACAATCTATTCCCAAACTCATAGTTTAGTTCCCTCCAGCCATGAAAAATAACAAGACTTTAAAAAGATATAAATTCAGGAAAACAAAGAGAAAGGGAAATAAAAAAGAAAACATAGATTTGGAAACTTAAAAGCACGTGGGCAAGTGATAAATGATTTGATTTTCCTCACTGCTGACTAAAGAGTCACCTCTGTTCTTCTGAGAAGCAGATTGATTTACACTGAAGAACCACTAAAAGCTCAGGTATACAAAATAGATTAAAAGAAAAAAAACAAGCACCTACTTTATAGCATAGGGAACTATATTCAATATCTTATAATAAACTATAATAACTCAATCACTTTGTGAGACATCTGAAACTAATACAACATAGTAAATTGACTATAAGTCAATTTAAAAGAATGGCTGAAAAATCCAACCTGAATAAAATTTTCCCTTTTGTTTGAAATAGTTGCCCCATTCTTTTAAGGAAATGAATTTTATAATTTTCTTTGAAAATCACTAATGACATTTCTAATTATTGTCCTTTCTAAGATGTTCTTATATTCTCATTTTTGTTACATTATATTCCATTATTCTGTGTTTCTTTTATCTTGATAATATATACTTTCCAAAACTAACTTCTTAGTAACTGCCTTAGATTCTACATGTACCTTTGATTTATTAAAAAATATGTTATAAACTGATGAGCTTCCACCTGAGGTCATTTTCTTTCATATTGAAGTACACCAGCAAGACTGATGCTAAATTTTTTTTTCAGTTTTATTTTACAAAAGGATTACTATTTTCAGTTTATTTGTAAACAATATGTAGAAGCAGTAAAGCTTGTGTATATATATATATTCAATTGTTGCAATACTATGTTTGAAATCACTTTCAATTAAAATGTCTTGGCACGTTAGTTGAAAATCAACTTAACAAACATGTATGAGTTTATTTCTGGAGTTTTTACTCTGTTTCATTTATCTATTTATTCTGTTGCTAATATCACACTGTACAGATGATTGTAGCTTTGGAGTGCGTATGAAATCTTGAGAATCCTCTAACATTGTTCTTTGTCAATTTTGTTTTGTCTAGTTCTGTTATTTTGCACTTCCATACAGATTTTAAGACTGGGCTTCCCAGGTGGTGCTAGTAGTTAAGAACCTGCCTGCCAGTGCAGAAGATGCAAGAGACATGGGTTCAATCCCTGGGTGGGGAAGATTCCCCGTAAGAGTGCAAGGCAAGCCATTCCAGCAACCTTGCCTGGAGAATCCCATGGATATAAGAGCCTGGCCAGTTATGGTCCATAGGGTTGAAAAGAGTCAGACGTGACTGAAGCGACTTAGCATTCACACACACACAGATTTTAAGTCTACCTTGTGCATGTCTGTAAATCAACTGGCTAAGACAAAAATGGAGTTGTGTTTAACCAGTATTTCAATATGAGAAGTCTTTCAAAACTTGATATTATTGAGTTTTCTGACCTGTGAGCAAGGGATATCTGTCCATATACTGAGGCTTTTAAAATGCATTTCTATAACTTTTTATACCTTTCAATCTACCAATATTAATTCCCTGGTGGCTCAGAGAGTAAAGAATCACCTGTACACAGCTCAGTCCCTGGGTAAGGAAGATCCACTTGAAGAAGGAAATGGCTACCCACTCCAGTATTTGGGCTACATATAGTTCAGGGGGTTGCAAAGAGTCAGACAAAACTGAGTGACTAACACTTTTACTTTCACGATTAATTCAAACACTCAACAAGGAGCAATTTATCATAGTTGATTTTTGTTTTCTTCCTACCAGAGGGGCTCAGTTCAGTTCAGTTCAGTCACTCAGTAGTGTCCGACTACTTGCGACCCCATGAATCACAGCACACCAGGCCTCCCTGTCCACCACCAACTCCTGGGGTTCACTCAGACTCATGTCCATCGAGTCAGTGATGCCATCCAGCCATCTCATCCTCGGTCATCCCCTTCTCCTCCTGCCCCCAATCCCTCCCAGCATCAGAGTCTTTTCCAATGAGTCAACTCTTCTCATGAGGTGGCCAAAGTACTGGAGCTTCAGGTTTAGCATCATTCCTTCCAAAGAAATCCCAGGGTTGATCTCCTTCAGAATGGACTGGTTGGATCTCACTGAGGCTCTCTCAATGTATTATCATCAGCGAGTTGAATTATCTGAATATTTTAAATGTTTGGATGACTTTTGATACACCCCAGCAGAATCATTAAAAACAGTTTAAAAGAGTAAAGGCATTTAGTCAAAGTTAACTTTATATCTCCAGGAGTTGGGGATGGACAGGGAAGCTTGGTTTGCTGCAGTGCATGGGGTCGCAGAGTCAGACACGATTGAGCAACTGAACTGAGCTAAACTTTATATCGAGGGAAAGACCTCACAACTGCAAGTGGTTACACTTTAACAATCATGAATATGTACCTCAAGGTAAAATTTTTAAATAATGCTATCTTAATGACCTATCAATAATATTATGAATACAATTTCCAGAGATGCCCTATATAGTTTCTTAAATTAAAAAAAAAAAAAAAAACTAAAGTAATGGTCAGATTACACTGGCTTCTCAGGTGAATCAGTGGTAAAGAATCCACCTGCCAGTGAAAGAGATGCAGGTAACAGAGGTTTGATCCCTCGGTTGGGAAGATGCCCTCAAAGTGATGATACATTAACGATCTTTTTTTTTGTAAAATATAGCGTGCAAGTAATGTTTTAGTGTTTCAATCAGTGTCCCATTTTGACGATAGAATTTCCTTCTATTTGTTTTGCTTACTTGAGAGATTCTTTTTGGAATGAAGTCTATCAAATCTGTGATTTTAAACAAAAACCTAAAGATAACAGAAACAATACTTTTCTATAAGGAAGACATTTTCAGAGCAAATATTCTCAGGACTGCGGGTTTATGTATTCCTTTGTGGGTCTCATTATGAAATTCATGACTTCTCTCTTCAGGAGGTCAAATGCCTTCTAACACATCAAAATTAATCAGATGTACATGTTTGATTAGTTCCACTGCCATAGCTACAGGCCATCTACCTTGCCACCGCTAGCCGTGAAAATGCAGGTATCATACAGTTTGTCCTTTAATTCTTTCTGTGCTGTGACCTCGCTTTTGCCTTTTGGGGAGTCTAAAATAGCAACCCTCCTGCCTGAGGCTTCTAAAATAGAAACACATTTCTTCCCCAGTGGGTGTGGTATTATTTCATTACAAATCATTTTTAATGTGACTCATTTTTTCAATGTGTTGCTCTGCTGGCTTTAAAACACTTTAAAAAAATGTACAAAATTATATTTATTAATGAGAAATTGCAAAAAAAATGTTTTAAAATATCCTTTTGCTTTTTTAAAAAATACTGATTTGATGTGACAAGCTGTGACATAAATGCCTCTCATTTTTATATTTTGGGAATATTTCTACTTTGGTCAGATCATAATTACAGATCATATGCATTTTACGCAGTGTCTCTGTTTTCTGAGAACTGTAACTGTGCTGTTCACTTTTTGTGTGCTGCACTGTGCTCAGTTGCTCAGTTGTGTCCTAATCTTTGTGACCTCATGCACTGAAGCCCGCCAGGCTGTTGTGTTCATGGAATTTTTCAGGCAAGAATGCTGGTGTGGCTTGCCATTCCCTGCTCCAGGGGATCTTCCCAATGCAGGGATTGATCTCCTGTGTCTCCTGCATTGGCAGGCGGATTCTTTACCACTGGGGAGTCCATTCACTTTCTACTAGGTTTCCTTTATTTGTGTGGGTTCCCTGTCCTTTGGTATATAATGTTACTACTTGATTTCCTACTCATGTCAACACTTTTATTTTTATGGCTTAAAAGTTATGATCCTTTAGTGTTTGGGTCTTCATAAAACTTCGCATATTATTTTTAATTCAAGGGTATGAACAGTCTCTGGGAGACCATTAAACTACATTCTTCTCCATATCTGAGTCCTAAGACATCTATTTTTTAGTTTTTTGAAAATCACAATTCTGTTTTTGTTGATACATAACCGACAATACGCAGAAGAGTCATACAGATGTCTAATAATCACAGTTTTGATTCCAATCACATATTCCATAATTCCTTTTGCATCCCCTCTTCTGAGACATTTGACTAGCAAGTAATATATATGTGACAACTTGGAAGGGTTTCATTAAAAAAATATTTACACGTGGCAAATATGCATTATAACTATTTAAAAATGAGTAAATTCACATTAAATATTGCAACAATTGTTTTACATATGCATGCTAATTAGTTGCAGATATTATCACAACTGTAACTATTTAAACATATACATGGACTTCCCTGGGGGCTCAGCAGTAAAGAACCCACCTTCCAACTTTGGAAAAGCAGGTTTGATCCCTGGGTCGGGATGATACCCTGAGGAAGGAAATGGCAACCCACTCCAGGATTCTTGCCTGGGAATTCCCATGGACAGAGGAGCCTGACAGGCTACAGTCCATGGGGCTGTAAAAGAGTTAGACAAGACTGAATGACTAAACAATGACAGCAACAAAATACACGCATATCATTTCTACTTTGTTTCTATATGCAAGTTCCAACATTATATATCTTACAAATAAAACTGAAAATCATAAATTTATTTAACCAAAATTAATGCATTACCTAAGTATTATCTTAAAAGATTTTGGGGATATTATTTGGTATTTTCCATCTTGATAGATGAGAAGTAGCAGCAAATGATTAATTTTAATTGCTTAACAAGGAATAATTACTAATGAATATTGTCTTACAAGGCATAATCTGAAGATAAGGAGTAGAGAATACAAATACATTTTTCAAAACTCTTCTGAATTTTTATGAACACTGAACATGGCCATCCTGTGTGGAATTAGCAAAAACGAGGGATTCCACTATGTTCCAGAAGACTACATATTTGTTTCACTATTTGACTCATTAAATATCACAATTACAATAGTAATTAAAACTAATTACCTCAAGTCCTAATTATACCAAAGACATAAATTTGTATTTTCATTGAAAACATTCAATTGATTTAATTTAATTAACTCAGGATTTATGCTGCAGACATACTATTAATTTAGCAGCATTTAACAAAAATCTGTAAAATATCAATAATAAAGGAAACTGGTTCAGAGGAAAAGAAAAAAATCAGCACTTTAGTGGGTAGGAATAAAAAAAAGTATACTGGTACCAAAGGGCATATTTAATCAACCTTGAAAAAAAATTGCTTTTATTCTTTTTGATCAAGAGTGTTCTTGTTGTATAATTCTAAAAGTAAAACAAAACCCCCAAATTTGGCTTTTCATCACTGAAGTTCTTCCAATTATTATTCATTATTAGAAAATAAAAAGAATATAAAAGTTAGTTTCCAATTTGGAAAAAAGACTCTCAAACACAAATTGCAATTTTCCTACAACATGTGGTAACAAGAAAATAGCATCTATCCATAAATTTTACAATGTTCATATTAAGATACAATGAAAGCAAAGATAATCCTAAAGTCTTTTCCTTTGAGAAAACACTATGAACATCAACAATAGTAACAGCTAAATAAGAATATAATTTAGAAGTTAATTTTCTTTTAAAATATTATGTTCTTTGAATAAAAATTACTCAACATCAAAGACATTTAGTGGGCAAATGATATGTATTGTGGGTACACATTATCTTATATTCATAAAGCCATAAAAGTTTTAATGCAGTGTCTAGTTTAGAGAATGTTTCAGAAGAAATTCTCTTTGTGACTATGAAAAAATGAAGTGTGTCAAAAACTTGCTAAATGGAGTTTCAAATTTCTTTCATATTACTGCCTCCCAGGCAGTCACAACATTTTGACATAATGGAATATTTTTCATTGTAGTAACCAGATTATCATTTAAAGCATAACCTACAGAGAAATGCTATATGTGATAATCCAGTCTTTTGCATTAGCTAATGTTGCCAAATATAACAGTGGTAGTTTAATAAAGAATGTCATACAGAAAGTTTGGAAAGTGAATCTAAATAATCTTTTTCTCCTACAAGCAGATTTAAAGACTATTTTTAACACAATAAAAATAACATTTTACCTCATCACTTTATCTTAAGAGAAACACTCATGGAAAGAACTTCAATTTTTTTTTTTTTAATGTGGCTGGAGAGAAAACATTTTATTCAGATTGTTTTAATTATAGGCCTAATGCTTTCAAACTCGATTTTAAATATGACTGTATAAGAATTGATAATCAAAATAAATTGTAATTGTATTGTTTATATATCCTGGTGACTCAGAGGATAAATAATCTGCCTGCAGTACAGAAGACCCTGGTTTGATCCCTGGGTCAGGAAAATTCCCTGGAGAAGGGAATGGCAACCCACTCCAGTATTCTTGCCTGGAGAATTCCATGGACAGAGGAGTTTGGTGGGCTACAGTCCGTGGGGTTGCAAAGAATCAGACATGACTGAGCAACTCACAGTTCATATTGTATTTTACTATTATTTAAAATATTATCTTTTTTTAAAAAATGGAAAGTGTCCATTAATCAGCTAATCCAATAACACTTATTTACCTATAAGAAAGTCAATAAATTGATGTTACTTTTATGACAGAGACTGGGATGACCCAGAGGGATGGTATGGGGAGGGAGGTGGGAGGGGAGTTCAGGATTGGGAACACATGTACACCCATGGTGGATTCATGTTGATGTATGGCAAAACCAATACAATATTGTAAAGTAAAAAAAAAAAAGAAAAAAGAAACATACCTCTTAATTGTTACTTGCAAAAATGCGATTAGGTGATTTGAAAGCTGAATATGTGATGTGTAAAGCATAGTTGGTAGGAAACATGAGGATAGGTCTGAAAATCATGTGAAACACATAAGTATCTCCAACACTCTGTAACCTAATAGATTGTGATAGACAAATAACGTACTCATAAACTCACAAAAGAAAAGGAAAAGACATCCACATTCTACCCTTGAAAGAACCTGTCAATATGCCATATTACAAGATAAAAGAAGAATTAAGATTTCAGATAAATTTAAGGTTGTTACTAAGTTAACTTTAAAATAGGTTGATAACCTTGGATTATCTGAGTGGGCCCAATGTAGTGATAAGGGTCCTTAAAATAGGAGGCATAAGAAATAGAATTAGAAAGATACTAGTGTGATAAGAACACAACTCAATTTTCAGAATTAGGAAAAAGCAAGTAAACATTCTTCTCGGGAGCCTCTGGGAAGGAACTCAGTCAGCCCTGCCCACATATTAGTTTTAGCCCAGTGGGACCCATTTTAGACTTCTGATCTTCACACTGTAAGAAAATGAATCTATGATGTGATAGCCTCTAAGTTGCTATAATTTATTACACCATCAATTGGAATAAAAAAAAAAGAAAAAAAAAGGTTGAGTTATAAATAGTTGATAATTCCCTCGCTGAAGTAATTGGCAGAAGAATAAAAGCAGAAAACACACAACAAGGTCTTTTAATATTTTCAGTTTGAAATAAAAAAGGCAAATACAAATTTCCAGTGGAAAAGATGTTTTGTTGTTGTTGTTCAGGGGCTCAGTAATGTCCGACTCTTTGCAACCCTATGGACCGCAGCAGGCCAGGCTTCCCTACCCATCACCAGCTCTCGGAGCTTGCTCAAACTCAAGCCCATTGAGTGTGTGATAATATCCAAACATCTCATCCTCTGTCGCCCCCTTCTTCTCCTACCTTCAATTTTTCCCAACGTCAGAGTCTTTCCCAATGTTAGCTGTTCACATCAGGTAGCCTCAGCATCAGTCCTTCCAATTCAGGGTTGATTTCCTTAGGGTTGATTGGTTTGATCTCCTGGTTGTGCAAGGTATTCTCAAGACTCTTTTCCAAAACAACAGTTCAAAAGTATCAATTCTTCTGTGCCCAGCCTTCCTTATTGCCCAAATCTCCCGTTCATACATGACTACTGGAAAAAAGAGAGTTTTGATTTTTCAGACCTTTGTCAGCAAAGTAATATCTCTGCTTTTTAATATGCCCTCTAGGTTTGTCATAGCTTTCATTCCAAGGAGCAAGAGTCTTTTAATTTCATGGATGCAGTCACAATCTGCAGTGATTTTCTTCAGTTCAGATCAGCTTAGTCGTGGCTGACTCTTTGCGACCCCATGAATCGCAGCATGCCAGGCCTCCCTGTCCATCACCAGCTCCCGGAGTTCACTCAAACTCACGTCCATTGAGTCAGCAGCCCAAGAAAATAAAATCATATAATATGTCACTATTTCTACTTTCCCCCCATCTATTTGCCATGAAGTAATGACATCAGATGCTGTAATTGTAGGTTTTGAATAAGTTTTAAACTAGCTTTTTCATTCTCCTCTTTCACTTTCATCAAGAGGCTCTTTAGTTTCTCTTTTCTTTCTGCCATAAGGGTGGTATCATCTGCATACCTGAGGTTATTGATATTTCTCCCGGCAATCTTGATTCCAGCTTGTGATTCATCCAGCCTGGTATTTCAAATAATGTACTCTGCATATTGTTAAATAACCAGGGTGACGATATACAGCCTTATCATACTCCTTTCCCAATTTTGAACTAGTCTGCTCATTGTCTGTCTGTAACTCTTGCTTCTTTACCCACATACAAGTTTCTCTGGAGACAGGTAAAGTGGTCTTGTATTCACATCTTTTTAAGAATTTTACATAGTTTGCTATGATAAACTATGGAACTAGTTTCCCAAGCAGTCAAATGCTTTAGGGTATCAGGGAAGCAGAAGTAAATTTTTTTCTAGAATTCTCTTGCTTTTTCTATGATCCAGTGTACGTTGACAATTTGATCTCTGATTCCTCTGCCTTTTCTAAATCCAGCTTGCACATCTGGAAGTTCTTGGTTCACATACTATTAGAGCCTCGCTTGGAGAATTTTAAGCATTACTTTGCTAGTGTGTGAGATGAGTGCAACTGTGCAGTAGTTTGAGCATTCTGTGGCATTGCCTTTCTTAGGGATTGGAATGAAAACTGATGTTTTCCAGTCCTGTGGCCACTGCTAAGTTTTCCAAGTTTGCTGGCATTTTGAGTGCAGCACTTTCACAGCATCATCTTTTAGGATTTGAAATAGCTCAGCTGGAATTCCACCACCTTCACTAGCTTTATTCATGGTAATGCTTCCTTAAGGCCCACTTGACTTCACCCTTCAGGATGTCTGGCTCTAGATGAGTGACCACACCACTGTGCTTAGTCAGTTCATTAAGACCTTTTTATTACAGCTGTTAGAAAAAGAAGCTTAAATGGATATTAAACTCAAATACTGGTTTTAGAAGTGAAATCCAGGTACTATGTCCCTGAATATTTATGTGGAAGTAATTACTAAGGTTTCAAAATAGTAGTTCTTTAAAGGAAAGAGGAAAAAAGCAGAGGAATTAGGTCATCTGATTATAGTAGACCTGGAGCTTGAGACAGCTATCTGCGTCTGTGTCAACTGTATCTCTATATCTGTCTATCCATCTATCTATTTATCATCTCTGCATATACCTATGTATCTATCTATGGGCTATATATTAATATTAGAGCATGTTCTATTTCCAACTAAAAACATCATGGTAATGTTTCAAATAAATTTTCTCTGTATAACTTTATTTCTATAATGAAACCATGCTATTTACTTATGAAGTATTATTTTTTAAAACTTGTGCCTAATTTGGAAATACATTTTTACCTGTAAAATGCCTAATCTGAACATCACTGTGTACTTAGGATCAGAAACAAAAGGTTTATCAAGAGTTTTGCTAGACTTTTAGCATGGATATTTCTTTAGTGAGATTTATATAATTTTGTAGTAATCAACATAATATGAAAATCTGAGTAATAAACATTTTCCTAATTTCTTTGGATGTACTAGAATATTCGAGAATCTATGTTCCTGGAAGCTCCCCCTTAGACACTATTTGTATTGTTTAATTTTGATATTTTAATGTACCTAAATAATGAATCCTTTCTTAAACTTTCACTAGAAGAAATGTTTTCTCAAGAACCAGTTAAAAGTTAAAATGTATTTATTACATTACATTTATTATCAATCCATCAACTTGGAGATTAAGTCCACAATTAATATCTGCTTAGAATAACAAGATTTAAAGCTGAATAGGTATATAAATGTTTTGTCTAAATTTATATTTATAAATGATAATTACAAGGAACTAATGAAAATAAAATATTTTTTTTTTTTGGTGAGAGCTGGGTAGGTAAAATGGGTGAATGGGGTCAAAAGTTACATAGTTTCAGCTATAAAAGTTATAATATACCTAGATATTGAAATGTGCATCTGAAAAAGATAATTTTATCCCAATTACACTCAATAGAAATATATAAAATAGCATTATTTGTTCAACATGTTCTATGAAATATATTAATAAGACCTGTATATTAACAGTGATACCTGAAGCAAATTTTAATAAAACCATACCTCCCTTAAAAACATTAATCTATAGGATTAATGGGTATTATTCCACCAACATTATTATATTTTTCAATCTAAGACATGATACCAATAAATCATAGTCTATCTTTTTGAGGCTTGAAACCTAAAATCAAACTAAAACCAAGCAAAATAACTTTCAAACATATCAAGGCATGTTCTTTTGCTACATCAATCTATTGAAATATAGAAACTTAAATTATATTTAAAATTAGTTTTCAAAGTGTGAAGATTTTGGAGTGAGTGGTCCAGTGAGCAATTCTTTCACATTGAACACAAAGTGTATGTGAGTAAGAAATTATAATACAGAAGGAGATTTTCAGTTGTGAGACAAAGATGGAATCAATGATGGTTGAAAGGATATTAAATTTTGCCATTGTACTGAGGGGGAAAAAAAAGCATGGAGAATGAGATTATATGTTCTTAGTATAACAAAATGTATAAAATCGTAGCATTTGATCTGTTCCCTGCAAACTAACCTTCATTTGAAATGCAGCAAAAGCCTTTCTTGGCTGTAAAACCTTCAAAATTGTGTTCACCATTGATTTTACCATTGTATCAAACAGGACTTAAAAAACCACATCCATTTACTGTGAAAACTAAATGATCAAGTAAAATTAAATAAATAAATCTGTCTTATTGTCCAACATATAATGAATGTTCATTATTGTTTTTACATAATAAGATGGCAACTTTTAAAATGCATTTATATTCACTTATCTTGTATATGTATGCACCATATGTATATAAGAAATAAGCATTTAATTTAGTGAAATATATTTTATCAATAACATTAGCTTATTGAAGCACTGTAAGGGAATTCCAGAAAAACATCTACTTCTGCTTCATTGACTAGCTAAAGTCTTTGACTGTGTGGATCACAACAAGCTGTGCATGCTCAGTTGCTCAATCATGTCCCACTCTTTGGGAGCCCATGGACCGTAACCCACCAAAGTCCTCTGTCATGGAATCTTCCAGGCAAGTATACTGGAGTGTGTTGCCATTTTCTATTCCAGGGTGTCTTCCCAACCCAGGGATCAAACTGCCATCTCTCACATCTCCTGCTTTGCTAGGTGGAGTCTTTAACACTGTGCCACCTGGGAAGCCAATAACAAACTGTGGAAAATACTTAAAGAGACAGGAATACCAGACCATCTGATCTGCCTCTTGAAAAACCTCTAGCAGGTCAAGATGCAACAGTTAGAACCAGATATGGAACACCGGACTGCTTCAAAACTGGGAAAGAAGCACAGCAAGGTTGTATTTTGTCAGCCTGCTATTTAACTTCAATACAGATACAGAGTACATCATGTGAAATGCCAGACTGGAGGAGTCTCAAGATGGAATCAAGACTGCTGGCAGAAACATCAACAACTTCAGTTATGCTGATGATATAATTCTAATAGCAGAAAGAGAAGAGAAACTAAAGAGTCTCTTGATGAGAGTGAAAGAGGACAGTGAAAAAGCTGGCTTAAAACTCATCATTGAGGAAACTAAGATCCTGACATCCAGTCCCATCACTTCATGACAAATAGATGGGGGAAAAGTGGAAACAGTGACAGACTTTTCTAGGGCTCCAAAATCACTACAGACTGTGGCTGCATCCATGAAATTAAAAGACTCTTGCTTCCTGGAAGGAAAGCTATGAAAAACTTAGCATATTAAAAACAGAGACATCACTTTGCTGACAAAGGTTTGCACAGTCCAACTATGGTTTTTCAGTAGTCATGTATGGATGTGAGAGTTGGCTGAGTGTTAAAGAACTGATGTTTTTGAACTGTGGTGCTGGAGAAGACTCTTGAGAGTACTTGGACTGCAAGGAAAACAAACCAGTCAATCCTAAAGGAAATCAACTCAGAATTTTCATTAGAAAGACTGATGCTGAAGCTGGAGCTTCAGTCCCCAGCCACCTAATGTGAAGAGCTAACTCACTGGAAAAGACTCTGATGCTGGGAAAGATTGAGGGCAGATGGAAAAGGTTGGGGTGGGGGGTTGGTGCATAAGATGAGATGGTTGGATGGCACCAGTGACTCAATCAACATGAATGTGAGAGAACTCCAGGAGAGCCTGATGCTCTGATGTTCATGGGGTCACAAAGAGTCAGACACAACAATAAGCTTACAGAGGTTTTTATAAAAATTATAAAGGTACATATCTTAAAAATCTGCTCCTTTTGTGCAAAGCATTGAGTTCAATTAATAGGAATATTACCTGCCTGTTTTCACAAAAGCAAATAGTGTTTAACCAATTCCATTATTTATTATCTCACTGGAGGTGAAAAAGACAGGTTCTTCCTGGCATAGAGATAGAGTCTGATTATTATTTAGAGTACACATTTTGAGTGGGGCCTGGGGTTGAGAAAACTTCTCTGTCCAGTCAAATCTCAAATTGGCAAGAATATAGGAACATAGACAAACACCAATATAGCAAATGGTGATGAAAAGTTCAGGCTTATGGGGCCAGATTAAGTCAATCCATAACTGTCATCAAGAGGGACAGCAGAAAAGAAGCAGAGACAGAAGAATTTGGACTTTAATTAATCCTTTTATACGTTAAAGTGAAAGTGCAAGTCACTGAGCATGTCCAGCTCTTTTCAACTCCGTGGGCCATAGCCTCTATCCATGGAATTCTTCATGCAAGAATACTGGAGAGGATTGCCATTCCTTTCTCCAGAGGATCTTCCCTACACAGATCTCCTGCACTGCAGGGAGATTCTTACTGTCTGAGCCACCAGAGAAGCCACTAGGTAATAACTAACTTGCTATAAATTTCCTATAGAATCTGTCTTATTTTGTGAGTTATTTTCAAAATTAGTTTGGTTGAGTCAGGTTGAATTTCCTTTGAGGGGTTAAATGACCTGCACTTAGCACCACCATCTTATGGTGATCACCTGGAATTACACTTCAGAGCCTTTGCTAGCAAATTCTTCCTGGTTATATCCAGATCGTAGCCAGAAAGGAGGAACTGACAAACTATTAATTAAAGCTGGATAGACAAACATCTTGGGAAAAGAGTTTTTCCAGTAAGTAATATTGTATACACATGAAGAATGTATTTTTTTGAAATGTGTTAAAGAGATATGATTTCTTTCATACATGAAAATACAGTAGTGTAATATATCACTGAAGGTTATCTATGATATATCTATGAAAGGTCAGTAGGCAGAGGAGGTTATCCAAAAACTAAACTAAACCACAGAATCACTTTTATACAGATATGGAGTGTGGATATCAGTTATTCATTATTGTTTTGGACTCCTTATTTTTAAAACTAATTTTAGCTAATTATGCTCCACTGAATTATAATTCTACTGAAGACAAGGACTTTTTTTTTCTATTCCATGCAGTGTCTTGGATATTCTTAGATTCCAAATATTGTCCATTGTTTTTCAGTTGCTAAGTTGTGTCCTACTCTTTCCACCCCACAGATCGCAGCATACTAGACTTCCATGTCCTCCACCATCTCCCAGAGTTTGCTGAAATTCAGGTACATTGAGTCAATGATGCTCTCTAACCATGTTATCCATTACTATTCTCTTCGCCTTTTGCCTTCAATCTTTTCCTGCATCAGGGTTTTTTCCAATAAATCAGATCTTCGCATCAGATGGCCAAAGTATTGGAGCTTCAGCTTCAACATCAGTCCTTCCAATGAATAGTCAAGATTGATTTCCTTTAGGATTGACTGGTTTGATCTCCTTGCAGTCCAAGGGACTCTCCAGATTCCAAATATGCCTATTGGTAAATATCTATATATTCTTTACCAACATAAACATTGTTGGATGCAATTAAAGAAAAATCATTAAAGAAACCCATGGCTTTATAATTTGCTGTCATGATAGAGTTTTTTGTTTTTGTTTTTTTCCTAGCTCAATGAAAGCTTTAGCACTTTATGGCAAACTGTATATTTACTTATGTGGCCAGTTTTTTCTTGCATTATATATTAGCTATTTCAAACCATCTCCACTCAACAAATGTGTAACCTCATCAGAGATCTTAAATCTCCTACAGTTTATCTTTCTTGTAATCTCCCTCTTAATTGGCTTCTTCTCTGTAATAAATATGCTCAACTCTCTCTTACTTCAAAATTTAAAACTTTCTATCATGCTGTTCCCTCCAACAAATAAAGCTGTTTTTATCTCTCTGAGACTTCTTGGAGATTTTCCCCATTCTATGACTGCTGTTTTTTTTTTTTTTTTCCTTTACACATACTCTCTTCAATCCAAGGCATTTTCACTTTACTCTCTTCAGATGACGAAAGTCGATTCTAAGACCTTAAATACCTGTCCTGAAGATAATCCTAGTGGATCTAGACACTCCAGTATTTTTCTGGCAAGAATTATTTTAGCTTTTCTTGAAACCATGGTCTGATGGATTTTTTTCCTGCATCTTTGGCTTCATGTTCTATTTATGCTTTACTTTATATTATGCAATACATAAATTTAACTAGGAAAAGCTTTATTTTAATCCCAGTTAAAGTCTTCTTCATAAAATAGACTAACAATTACCTAATATTGAAAATAAAATAAGCACCATGTGAGAGAATGTGACTAAATTTTATGTCTTGGTTCTTTTGATATAAAGAGAGAGAATAAAATAAAAACAACAATTTCCACCAGTGATGACAGGTCCCACTCCAGAAACTTGAATGTTTCTACTAATATTTTGAACAAATACATAATTATCATCTCTCCTATTTCTAGTCAGCGTGAATTTGTGTAGAAGTTTAGTTATTTCTCAGTGAAGTCAGTTGTCTGTCATCCACTGTGAGCACGCTGACAGCATCAAAGAAATATTTCCATCTTTGAGCTCCTTTTAAACACTTGAAAGGCCATAGATGCCTCTTGATATGGTGGCACATTCTCTGCCAGGAGAGAAAAACTGGGTTAAAAATAAGAAAGGAAATCTCAGTATTCTCTGCACAGATAGAACACTCTTGATGTTAGTTTTGCTCCTTTGCTGAAGATAGACTCTCTAAACATAATTCATTCATCCCACATCGAAGACATCATCAATGATCCCCAAAGAAGTCTCATCTTCTGTTATGAAAACTATTACCTATAACAAAAAAATAGCATTTAATTTTTTAAAATAATGGATTAGATTTCATCTTCTATACAGAGAAATGTGATTTTAGATATAATCAATCTTTCAGTGCTTGATAATAAATCTTCAGAACTTGAACTTGAGGTAGAATGATCAATTATTAATGTTTCAAGTTAAGTTTCTTTGAGCAAGAGAAAATTGAAACTCAAATTTAGTATAATTAGAAAATTGGTTGGCTGGAGAGGAGTATGTATACTTTTGGAAAGTTCAATATGGTGATTTCTTTTGTTTATTTAAGGGCCTCAAACTCATTAACCTAGAATATTGTCTAAAAATGAGTTGTTACTAGCTAACAAACTGTTAGTCACTCAGTTGTGTCCAACTCTTTGCAGCTGCATGGACTATAGCCCACCAGGCTACTCTGTACATGGAACTACCCAGGCAAGAACACTGGAGTGAGTTGCCATTTCCTTCTCCAAGCAAACTGTAAGTAAAGAGAAAATATGAATGAATATGTGAATTGTCCAGTGCTACAGGACTCATCCCTGCATACTTGGGTTGAGTATAACAAGCTTTGTCTTTTTTCCACAAAATAAATCCATAAACAATAGAAAAATTCAAGAAACTCTTTTGAGAGTTCTTAGAGAAATTAACAATAAAGAAGCATATTGTTAATAGTTTCCATGCTGACACAAAAAGCATAAAAAATGTTAGCCATCCTAAATATAGCCTGAATGTATCACAAACAAAAAAAGAGATACAACTTCAATTTAATTCAAACAGTCTCAGAGAATTATGATTTTTGTTTTTCAATGTAAATCTGGTCTACTGGATTGCAAGGAAATCTCTTTAATGTTGTATATTCTTAGTGTTATCAGAATATGTAAGATAAATTGATTGCCTCAAAAGATAATATACATATTGCTACATCAATGACCTCTCAGGAATGTTGACATCATATTAAGTCTAAACAAGAGCAGCCTTCATTTTGAGATGAAAGCTAGGTAGAATTAAATTTACTTTTTATATTCCCTATTTAATTTATTTTTATAGCTCATATACTGGCCCTTAGTAGAAATGAATAAATAATACACATGGAAGTGAAACAAATAAATTGCTATTTTAACATGCACACTTTTTATGTACATTTTTCTGGATAGGAAGCTTTAGCATTCTTAGATTCCAGAGCAATCAATCTTCTAGCTATGGTTAAATCCTGTTACTTAAAAAGATGTTCTTTTCTAATTTCTTTCCTCATATTTTTTAAGTTTTTCTTACTTGGATCAACTCTCTTAGCTTCTGTTACAAAATTTAATTCATGCCATTATTTCCCCCAAGAAGTCTTCTGAGATCTCATGTGGTGCCATTGTATCCGTGTATTTAATGCCATGAAACACTCATCACCCCAGATTGAACTGCCTTTTTATTTGCCTTCACTATACGCCAGACTATATGGTCCATGAAGTGAGGGACTATCTCTTTAACACTGATGCCTAGGAGACAGCATCTAACAAGGCATGTGCCCTAAACTGGATGGTCAGTATCTTCGGATGGCCGCCTTTGAGTTGAAGTCTCTCTACTGGAAGAGGTCAGTTTTACTATTTGAATTATATCCCTGTACTGAACTTCCCAGGTGGCACTGAGGGATGGGATGGGGAGGAAAGTGGGAGGGGGTGTCAGGATGGGAAACACATGTACACATGGCTGATTCATGTGAATGTATGGCAAAAACCACCGCAATATTGTAAAGTAATTAGCCTCCAATTAAAATTAATTAATTAAAACAAAACAAAACAAAACAAAACACCTGCCAATGCAGAAGACAGGAGACACCTATTAGATCCCTGGGTCAGGAAGATCCCCTGGAGGAGGGCATGGCAATCCACTCCAGTATTCTTGCCTAGAGAATTCCATGGACAGAGGAGCCTGGCCGGCTACAGTCCCTATGGTCGCAAAGAGGTGGACACGACTGAAGAGACTTAGCATAGCACAGCACTGAGAACCTAAGCATCCTATGACGATGACTTAAGGGTTTTCTTCAGAAAATTAAGAGAAGATAATAAGCCAATTAATAACTGTCTTTTCCTTCAGAAAATTCTCAGACTAAACTTCTCCAGGAAAAGTGCTTACTTATCTGACAAACCACTGGCCATCTAAGCCTGGTTTCAGGACTTTGGCCTCGCTGAGTATACTGATCATGAACTATTGTACCCTAAATTTCATAAACCTTGCCCAATCCCACCTACTTCCCCTCTTTGAAAGATCCACCTCAAACCACTATAATTCAGACCCCCAAATCCAATAAACCACTTTTCCAGTCTCTGTCCTTTGAGAAAATGACAAAATTCTATTTTCTCTTATGACAATAGGTATAATTAACTCAGTTTTGTTTAGATCAAAAAATTGTTCCATTAGTCTTTGTGGGAGTCCTTATGGGGAATCAAAATCCACACTTTCAAAATTTTTAAATTCCTGTGAGAAAATTCCTTGTCTTACATTTGGTTGTATTATATTCCTTTAGTTGTACATTTGTGATATACTGTGACATATATACTAATTATTATACAAAAATCATGGACAAATAAACTGATTACCTAAATTGTCTAAATGCTTCTAACACAAAGTAGATAATGCACCAATTATTTAAACATTTAATAATACATCTTAAAATAGTTAAAATACTGTGCATTTCTGAGAGATTTGTAGCAAGGCATTGGTATGTTCTTGAATACAATTATGTTCCTGAATTTTTTGGATAGAAAATCTTGTTTTGTTCTTTTGTCTATGAGTGAGAGCATTAAAAAACATCAGGTTTGATTTGGTTAACTTCATCCAGGAGTCTCCCTAAAATCTCATACCAGAGAACTGAAGATATATCTAGGATTTGTACATGAGTGGCTTTACAACTTCTCTTTATGTTCTAGTGAAAGATAATTATGCACCATACATACTCTGTTTCTGGCATGTGTAAATATCTCTAGAAAAATTTATTGGGGAAAAGTACAGATAAGTTCTTTGGAGATAATTCTCTCTGTGTGTATGTGTCCGTTTCTGTCTCTCTCAGTTTACAGTATTTAACTCAATTGTAGAAAGGAGGTTAATAAAAGAAAGATATTCACTTCTGATCCCACTTATTTTGTAAAGAATTGAAAAGTTTCCATTTTAGTTGTGGGTTTTGGGGGATGGAAGGTAATAGTCACAACATCAAAGGAAAAAGAGCAAACAGAACAGGAAAATGATATGAGTCCAACAGGAATGCACTGATTTATGACGTTTTTGAGAACTTCGTCTGAGGCCACATGGGAGGGCCCTGTTCCCTCTCATCTGCAAATACCGCATGTATATTAATGGTCTCATTTCAGAGTTTTGGCCTGAGGTGTGCTCTCTATCTCTGGTGTCAAAATATGAATGAATTCTTTAATGACAGAAACCCTACTTGACTTTTTTGGATGGGAATGACTGCAGAAGTCACTCTCTTACAGAATTTCTGAAAGGAAAAGAGTATGATTTCTTGAAATCTAAAGCAATGAAAAAAGAGAGTCAGAATCAATGTGAAGAAATTGAAGCTATGAATAGGATCTGATTCAGTAAACTGACTTCATGAGAACCATCCTAATTGGAGCTTGAAGGCTAATACATGTAATTGCTCTAAAACAGTCAAGCCAGCGACAGCTTTAAATACAGGGCCTTTTCCCTTGCATCTTTCCTGCTGTTTCTGGTTGATTTAGTCCTGACCTGCTTGGTCCTTCCTGTCAAAATCCTACCCTTTTGATAATCATCTGATCTCTTCTAAGTAGGGTCTAATTTTGATTTCTAAAAGGAACTGCTAACATCCTTGATTTAGATCTGCAGCCCATCTGTTCTATATGAGTTCCAAACTTGGCTAAAATGTTCTGATTCCATTAAGGAATATTTGTAGGGTGTGCACTAGCTGCTCAGTCATGTCCAACTCTGCTGCCCCATGGACTGTAACCCCCTAGGCTCCTAGGCCCATGGAATTCTCCAGGCAGAAACACTGGAATGAGTAGCCTTTCCCTTCTCCAGGGGATCTTCCCAACCCAGGGATCCAACCCAGGTCTCCTACACTGCAGGTGGGTTCTTTACCATCGGAGTCACCAAACACCATTTTGTAGTGTATGATGGCAAAAAAAAAAAAAAATAAAGATCACAGCTTTTAATAAAACAATATCATCTCTAACCATACAGCTCAAAAGTGAAACATGAAAATCAGCAGACATAAAACTTTTGGTAAATTTAAATTATGCATATACTATAGTGGTAAAGAACCTGACTGCCAATGTCAATGCAGGAGACATAAGAGACACGGGTTCCATCCCTGGTTCAGGAAGATCCCCTGGAGAAGGAAATGGCAACCCACTCCAGTATTCTTGCCTTGAAAATCCCATGGACAGAGGAGCCTGGCAGGCTACAGTCCATGGGGTGGCAAAGAGTCAGATAGGACTGAAACTACTTCGGACCAAGCCCCTCCCTGTTGAGTCTCCCTCCTCCAAACCCATTCCACCCTTCAAGGAGACCACAGGGCATCAGGCTGGGCTCCCTGTGCTATAGAGCAGCCTCCCACCATTTATCCATTCTGCACCTAATAGTGTACATATGTCAATGCTTCTCTCTCAGTTTGTCCTAGCCTCTCCTTCTCCCGCTGTGTCTACAAGCCCATTTTCTATGTCTGCATCTCCATGTCTTTGTAAATAGGTTCATCAGTACTATTTTTCTAGATTCCACATGCATGCGATAATATACAATATTTGTTTTTCTCTTTCTGACTCACTCCACTCTGTATAATAGGCTCCATCATATATTTTTATGTATTATTATAAAACATAATATGCAATTATTACTACTTTTGAACAGTAAACAGAAAGTTTTTTGCTATTGTTAATCATATGCTAGAGTCTTTGATATGGGTTGTGTCTTTGGTTTTTAAGCACAAAAGCAATTCAATAAAGTTCTCTGTAGAACTCAGACATTATACTTATTCAGATCTGCTGCAGTGTCTATGCTTCGTTGTTGGTATTATCTAATTTTCTTTAGATTTGAAAAAATGAAACATGAAGATTCAAGTTGTCAGGTGTGATCAGGGCCATTAATGGATGGGATTATGTTATCATGGTGTCTAGGAAGGGAAACAAATCCAAAATCCCAGAAATCACCAACAGGGTTGAGAATTCCATGTAAAGACAATAAAATCATCAGGATCTATGATGTAGGTAATGCTGACTCTGGAAACTCCCATGTAAACACGAAAGGAAGGCAGGATCTGAGGAACCTGAGATTTTCTAGAGCAGAGATGTCCTTTTGTTGTTGTTCAGTTGTTGAGCCATGTCCAACTCTTGTGACCCCACGGACTGCAGCATGCCAGGCTTCCCTGTCCTTTACTATCTCCTGGAGTTTGCTCAAACTCATGTCTATTGAGTCAGTGATACTAGAAATGTCCTTAAAGCACCCTAATTTACACTCTGTCAGCCCTTCCTCATGGACTCACTTTGAAAATATTGGTTATAGTGCTAGGAGCACTGGAATAAAGGGACAGACACTCAAGGGATTCACAACATTTGCAAAGATGCTTTCCTTCAGTCTCTTTCTAAGTCAAAATCTGCTCCTGTGTCAAAAGTCGAAAAGTAACATACAACCTGAAATTACTATGGTTTAATAAAGTAAATTTCAAAAGGGAAAAAAAAAAAGCAGTAAAATTAGTTAACTAAACTTAGGGAATGAAGTGAAAATAATCATTAAATTTTATGAAGTAGATTTTATGAGACTTAAGATAAAATTTTTTACTGAAATTTTCTATTTAAACAAATGTTTGTCCTAGAAGGCAGGAAAGTGGAAGAAGATGGTGACTAGACGTTAGTTTTCTATTCTAGGAGAGACTTCATTATTCATCCGTCATTCACACAGGTTTAGAAATATTTGTAGACATGAACAGTTAGACTACAGAATTTTGTTTCCTTAACATTGCATGTTTCCTTAACATTGCAACATTCATCCATGCTTAAGGATAGTGTAAATAAGCAGATTTAATTTTAATTCAATGCCTGCTTCTATATTTCCAGATAAATACAATTCTTACCTTTTAAACTTAGCTCACAAATGTAGAGATCAACTGTAGGCTTCTGTTAAGACTTTATAATACTAATTTCTTACAAAAAATGAGAGATGGTGAAGGACAGAAAAGGGCACGGTAGGCAGTAAGGGGCAGAAGAATGAAAATAGAAGCATGGTAGTACTATATGTGTTCGTGATCAGCTTTGTGACCCCATGGACTGAAGTCCACCAGGCTCCACTGTGTGGAATTTCCCAGGCAAGAATACTGGGGTGAGTTTCCATTTCCTACTCCAGGGGACCTTCCCAACCCAGGATCAAACCCATGTTTCCTGTGTTGGCAGGCAGGTTGTTTACCACTGAGCCACCAGGGAAGCCCCACGTTAGTACTATGTGTGTGCTTAGTTGCTCAGTAGTGTCCAACTCTTTGTAACCCCAGGACTGTAGCCCTGCAGGCTCCTTTGACCATGGGGATTCTCCAGGCAAGAATACAGGAGTAGGTTACCATGCCCTCCTCTAGGGGATCTTCCCAACCCAGAGATCGAACCCAGGTCTCCCACATTGCAGGTGGATTCTTTACCATCTGAGCCACCAGGGAAGCCCACGAATACTGGAGTGGGTAGCCTATCCCTTCTCCAGGGGATTTTCGCAATGGAGGGATCGAACCAGGGTCTCCCGCACTGTAGGCAGATTTTTTACCAGCCGAGCTACCAGGGAAACCCCATGGTAGTACTATACATTTAAGGAAATTTAAAAATTTAAAAACATAAAATGTTTTTATTTTATGTTAAACTTTTTTTTTCTGACTGACAGAGAAGTTTGTCAGACTATTATGTAGTATACCATGTCCTAGTTTTTTTTTTTTTTTCCTATTATTAACACATTACATTAAAATTAGTTGCCCAGTCGTGTCTGACTCTTTGTGATCTCGTGTACTGTAACCCTCCAGGCTCCTCTGTTCTTGGAATTCTCCAGACTGGAGTGGGTTGGTTGCCATTTCCTTCTCCAGGGGAGCTTCTGCATTGCAGGCAGATTCTTTACCAACCGAGCTTTGAAGTGAAGTGAAGTGAATGAAGTGAAGTGAAAATCGCTCACTCTTGTCTGACTCTTTGCTACCCCATGGACTATCGTCCATGGAATACTCCAGCCTTTCCCTTCTCCAGGGGATCTTCCAACCCAGGGATCGAACCCAAGTCTCCCACATTGTGGGGGAATTTTTTACCAGCTGAGCCAGAAGTGAAGCTCAAGAACATGGGGGTGGTTAGCCTTTCCCTTCTCCAGGGGATCTTCCCAACCCAGGAATTGAACTGAGATCTCCTGCATTGCAGGAAGATTCTTTACCAACTGAGCTATCAGGGAAGCCCAATTGAGCTTCAAAGTGAAGGGAAGTGAAGTTGCTCAGTCGTGTCCAACAATTTCAACCCCATAGACTGTAGCCTACCCGGCTCCTCTGTCCATGGGATTTTCCAGGCGATAATACTGGAGTGGATTGCCATTTCCTTCTCCAGAGGATCTTCCCAACCCAGGGCTCAAACCCAGGTCTCCCACATTGTAGACAGACGCTTTACCATCTGAGCCACCAGGGAAGTCCACTGAGCTTCAAGGAAGTAAATTAGATGTGTACTTTTAAGTATAGATCATTTTAACGGGCTGGATATATCACACTGCTGTGACTGGGACTGGGATGCTAATTTGAGGCAAACACATTACATTATTAAAGTATAATTGTCACAGCTAAAGAATAATATTGATCCATTATTATTAATTAAAGTCCATACATTATTAAGATTTCCTTTGTTTTTACTTCATTTCCTTTTCCTGTCCCAGAATTCAACAATAATACATCATGTTACTTTTCAAAACTTATTTTTGTAATTCTTAAATATAGAGTATAACAAAATGCATTGCACACTGGGCCTGCTAAAGTACTGAAACAAAACAACCATGTTACACAAGTGGAAATGGATTATTAAAGTGCTAATGCATTAGGACACATAAATAATGCATGACTTATCTCTTCAAAATTACATTGGAAATGCTATGTATGGAGCACTATTGAGATTAAATTGAAAAAGAATATAATATACTTTCAAAATTCCAAAAGCAACATATTTCTAACTTTAGATAAAATGGTTGTTGCACTCAAAATAATATTTTTCAGTTTTATAAGAGAAAATAATATTCTGTGTTATACTTTGAATTGTGAGAAACACTAAAATTTCTTATTTCAAAAAAAAGAAGTGCCTCCAACTGAATTTTGAAGAAATTATATTTGCTTAAAGGCAAGAGATTATATCAGTTGTTCTCGAGTTTTCTCAACAGTGGAAATAGGACTAAAACGAATTAATTCACATTTCTTAAATAATAATACAGGTTTTGCTTTTTGGTGATTAAATTTTTTTCTGTTAGTTACTAGTTCAGAACATAATTAGGTGCCAAATTATTCCATGAGGTCCAGAAGCTTTAACTTATTTTATCCCCACAACAGGCCTATATAAACTACTATTATCACTATTTTAGAAATGAAAAAAAAATAATTGCATCGATTATTTTGTCTCTAGAGACCTTGATCTTAATCACTAATTCTATTGTTTCACATTAAGGGAAAAGTCACAGTATCATATTTCTAACAGATGTACATTCAGTTTTGAGTGCCCTTGACATCTGATAATGGAGCAGTACATAGAATTAAGATCAGCCTAAAACATAGTATGTACCTGTGCACACATAAACCTGTGTTTCATTGTATGCTGCTACATAGATCTTGAGAATCCTATATTTGTGATAGACTACAGTAACAGAAATTTCTGTGTGTTTGAAGAGCATTACATTGCTGAGAGTAAACTTTTCCATTTAGGTGTAGTCACTCATAGCTGAGAATCATAAGATATTTTGTCATCTTGAGTCCCTGTACCAAAACTCCTATGAACTATATTTTATTATCCCTTAGGTTTCTTGTAGGATAATCATATGTTTCAGAGGCGGTTGTGACATGACTTCACACATCCACCATCATCAGTTCAGTCAGTTCAGTCACTCAGTGGTGTCCAACTCTTTGTGACCCCATGAATCGCAGCACGCCAGGCCTCCCTGTCCATCACCAACTCCCGGAGTTCACCCAGACTCACGTCCATCGAGTTAGTGATGCCATCCAGCCATCTCATCCTCTGTCATCCCCTTCTCCTCCTGCCCCCAATCCCTCCCAGCATCAGAGTCTTTTCCAATGAGTTAACTCTTCACATGAGGTGGCCAAAGTACTGGAGTTTCAGCTTTAGCGTCATTCCTTCCAAAGAAATCCCAAGGCTGATCTCCTTCAGAACAGATTGGTTGGATCTCCTTGCAGTTCAAGGGACTCTCAAGAGTCTTCTCCACCATCATAACACCAGACTAAAATAAGTATTATAAGTTTTTTTTTTTTTAAGTTCTCTTAAGCTTATCTGATACCAAATTTAGAAAACCTAGTATTCTAGAAATGATATTTTTCCTTCACTAGATCACTTATGCTAGTCATCTAACATAATGTAATGTAGTTTCAGAATAAAAGTGAAAGTGAAGTCACTCAGTCGTGTCCAACTCTTTGGGATCCCATGGACTGTAGCCTACCAGATTCCTCTGTCCATGGGATTCTCCAGGCAAGAGTACTGGAGTAGGTTACATTTTCCTTCTCCAGGGGATCTTCCTGACCCAGGGATTGGACCCTGGTCTCCCACATTGCAGGCAGGCGCTTTAGTGTCTGAGCCACCAGGTAAGTCCAGTGTCAGAATGGCGTGCTGTAAATATCTAACCAACATGACAACCTCTTCTTTGCCTGCCATCCTATTAATTGCTTGTGATGAAAGAGTGAAGAGTGCCTGCATTCAGGAGATTCACAATCCTGTGGGAAGGAAAGATAAATTAGTATCTTTAATATGCATGAGTAGTCAAGTGTGACAATACTGAGGTCTCAAGGTAGTACCATTGAATCTGATTCTGGTCTTCTATCCTTAGACCAGTGTTAGGGAAAAAAAAAAATAACAGTGCAATGCACATATTCATGAAAAAATACTAGCCACACAAATAAGTAAAAATGACATTAATTTTAATAGTATATTTTACTTAACAGAATATATCCAAAGCACTGTCTATTCAACATGTAATCATTATAACAAAACATTTTATTGATAAAATTTATATTCTTGTTTTCATACTAAGATTTGCCAATTTCCTATTTTAGACTTGTAGCACAATTCTCTTCTGACTCACCACATTTCAAGGCTTCAACATATGTATGAATAGTGGCTAAGTTATTGGACAGTGTGGCTCCACCCTTGCTACTTAGAAAGTGGATCTTGGACCAATAGTGTGGGCATCAGCTGGGACTTTGACAGGACTACAGAATCACACCTCTGACCTCAAACCTAGTGAATATTAATAAGATCTCTAGGAGATTCATATGCTTATTAAAGGTGAGAAATACTCTTGTGAAAGGGGGCGGTATATAAGGAAGACCTCAGAGAATTCTTATTAGGGAAAGTTGATGAAAACAGCTCCAGACAGTTGAACCTAAAAACCTCACTCACTTTTCAGAGTTAATTTATTTTTCAGAGTTAATTCAAGGAGATGGATTCAAAATTACAGCTAAGGAAAGAAGTGAATCAATTTAAGAAAGTCATCTCAGAGGTGTTTACAAGCAGCTTCCAAACAAAGGTCTTTGACAATTTTGTGAAGCTGGCTTGAGATCCATCCCATAATGCTATCATCTGTATGTGTGAATATTTATTTTGTACTCTCTATATTTTTCAATTATTTTAGCCTAATTTCTTTGATGAATATGTATCTATTGTTCTGGACAATCATGTTTGTAAAAGAGATTATGCAACAGATAAATAAACTCAATGTGCTGATTTAACTGTTATTCACATATTAGATTCAACAAATAATTCATGACTTCAGTGACACAGTTCTGAGAACAGCTGGAACTTGAGTAATCAATTATAGATGCATCTCTCCCAGGCACCTAAAAAATGGGAGTTTATTCCATAGTGCTAAGGAATTTTAGTCCCTCGGCTACTCTGCCATGTCAAATCATATCTTTACAAATGGTGACCAAATTCCGAGTTATGGCATGTTGCACGCTTGCATAATCAGACAGTCTCACTTTTATCTGAGTGATTCTCTTGTGGCTACTTATCTAGTTAGAATAAGTTCAATTTTTTAAATGAAAAACGCTAATATAAATTCAAGGGATAATAATAATTTATTACAGTGACTTGTCTTCTAGTATTTGTTAGATGGCTGTTAAAATGAAATACTGAGAACATGGGCTTTTGTATCAGATAAGTCTGGGTTCAGTTCCTGTTCTTTTACTTGATAAGTTTGAGCAGTTTAAATAGCATCCCTGAGCTTCCCTGTACTCATAGTTAAACTAGAAATGACCTATTTTACATACTTATTTAATAATAACTTATTTTTAATACCTAGAAATGAAATACAATTTTAAAATATTTATTTACTTATTTGGCTAACTAGGGTCTTAGTCATGGCATGGGTACTCTTCCTTTTGTTATGCAAGATCTTATGTTGTGGCCCTCAGGCTCTCTACCATGTTGCAAGGGCTCCAGAGCATGCGAGCTTCACTAGTTATGACCCACTGGCTCACTAGTTGTGGCACAGGGGCTTAGTTGCCCCATGACATGTGGGATCTTGATTTCCTGACCAAGGATTGAGCCCACGTCCCCTGCATTGCAAGAATTGTTGACCACTGAAGCACCAGGTAAGTCCCCAAGAATTAAACAATAAAAATTTCCATATAATAAGTGCTTATTTGGGAAAGTGAAAGTGAAGGTCACTCTCTTGTGTCTGACTCTTTGCAACCCCGTGGACTGTAGCCCTCCAGACTCCTCTGTCCATGGAATTTTCCAGGCCAGAATACTGCAGTGGGTAGCTATGCCCTTCTCTAGGGGAATAGTAGTTTCTAAAACATATCAGATTTCACGAAATCAAATTACAAGAAAGAGCCTCAGTTTGTTATCCATTACTCTTACCAGAAAAAGTATGGCCTAAGCTTAAAGAGGCCCAATGTTACTTTCTTTTTTGAACTTAACCCTAAACTAGACAATTCTGGGCAGCTCTTGAACAGTAGCAACATTATTATCATCAATATTAGCAGAAGTATCCTACATTCAATGTGGGACACTCTGCTAAGAACTTTACAATAATTGTCTGATTTATATTTCACAAGAATTCCAAAAGTAGATATTGCTAATATCTTCAAAGAGGAGTTTTGGAAAGTTTAAATCACTTCTCCAAATCCACACTGTGTGAAAGGCCTGGACTAACAGTCGCGGAGTCAACTCAGCAACCTAAACACATGAAGTTAATGATTAGTAAGGTGACTATTTGTGTCACATAAGCACATTTCACAAGAAAGATAGGAATATAAAACACAACTACGTGCTCCAGAAAATTTTAGCACATTAATTTATCTAAAACAACAGTCTGCACACCTGAGTTAACACCTTATTTATCAATGTTATAGGCTGAATTCAGTCTAATTCTGTTGCTCATTCATGTCCGACTCTTTGTAGCCACATGGACTGTAGTCCACCAAGCTCCTCTGTCCATCAGATTTCCCAGGCAAGAATACTGGAGTGAGTTGCCTTTCCTCCTCTAGGGCAATCTTTCCTACCCAGAGATAGAACCCATGTCTCCTATGCCCCCTCCACTGGCAGGCAGATTCTTTACTACTGAGCCACTGGGGAAGCCCCATAGACTGCACTGGGTCACCCATAATTCATATGTTGAAGTCTCAATGCCCAATACGTTAGAATGTAACTATATTTGGCTATAAGGTCCTTAGAGAGGAATCAATTAAGGATAAATTAGTTAATTAATTAAAGGTAAATGATCTTATGACGATGGATCATAATCTGATATGACTGGTGTCCTTTTAAGAAGAGTTTGGGGTACAGACACACCCAGAGGAAAGGCCACAGAAATCCCAGTGAGAAGATGGCCACTTGTGAGCAAAGGAGAGAGACCTTAGAAAACATCTTGCCTACACCTTGATATTGGACTTCTAGATTTCACAATCTTGAGAAAATAGATTTCTGTTCAAGCCATTAGGTCTGTGGTCTTTTTTTATGGCAGCCCTAAAAGAATCATGCAATCAGCAGTAGTTTACTTCCTAAGTTCCACTTGAAGACCCTCTCCTAACTGTACACAGACATACTAAACTGTAATGCCTAGAGTTTTGCTCAATTCCAATCAGCTTTTAGCTTGAAACACTTTCCTCAAACTATTTCAACCCAGTACTCTCAAAATCCATAAATATCCAGTAAGACTATACTAAAATGTAATCAACAGTCTATGACTAAGACTATAGCAGTATTCTCTTTCATTAGATGGAATGTGTTTGGTTAAATTCAGTTTTACTTCATTAGCAGATTGTCCAGTGATATTTGGGCTTTCCAGGTGTTATATTGGTAAAGAATTCACCTGCAATGCAGAGGACACAGAAGGCACGAGTTTGGTCCCTGGGTCAGGAAAATCCCCTGGAAAAGGAAAGGGCAGCCCACTCCAGGTATTCTTGCCTGGAAATCCCATGGCAGGTTACAGCCCATGAGGTCCCAAAAGAGTTGGACGTGACTTAATGCCTAAACAACAACTGGTGATATTCTGGGTGGTTCAGAAATACGTAAGTTTTGCCAAAATTCAAACTTACTTGTATTTATGGCTCAAAATCATCAGTTTTGAAACTGTAGTCTCAGCAGATGCCGCTTGACATCCAGTTGATAGAATTCTTTGGCAATGATGGTGAGATCAGTTTCACATTAGCTTTGAATTCTGCATTCTTTTCCTTAAGATTCCAAATGCAAAACGATTTTTTTTCTCCTAAGAAATAACACTGCTTCTACTTATTTTGTGGTCCTTTGATCAAGTTTGAAAACTTTCCTCTTTGGTGAAAACATGTTTTATTCCCAGGTTTGCTTGTTACTTTCTTCTAAGTTTATGAGAGTCTCTATGAAAAAGATAAGCAAAGGGCCAAGAAGCCTGTCCTTGAAATCAGTTAAGAGGTCTAATTACACATCACCTGAATGCACTTTCTCTCTTGCCTTTTGTCCCTGAGAAATGCTTTGCTCAGTTCTGCCTCTCAGGAGTTGAGTATTGTCGGGATTTTGATTGGCAATGTCTAGTTAATTGATTAGTTTCCAGAGACATGGCACTGGGCAAGCACCACTGATTGTGCAGTCCTATTAATGTTCTTGTATAAATCTCTGTTCCAGACACCTACTACTAGCATGTTTCTACACTATAATTCTACTTTGTGAGGATATTTTTCTAAATGTTATAATGTCCCCGAGGATGACTTAGAATTACAATAGTTACTTTGAAGACCTTTTGTTATGAACAAAATTGTTCATCTGAGAGACATCTTAGAAATGAAAGAAAAAAATCCAACTATTTAATGGTCTGTGTAGAAATATGAAATTTCTTCAAAAGGAAATTCAGATTCCTTATTTCTTTGACTGAGACAAATAAAAAATGTAAAAAAATAAAAAATAAAAACTTGATTCCTTCTTTATCTTAGATCCAAAAACAACTTGAATATAAGGGCCAATACACGACTGTTTCTCTTACTCCAGTGTGTGTTTGTTCCTTTTGGCTATCCAAACACTTACAAAGCATATTTGACTCTTGTTAAATCCCTTTCAGAATAGGGCAAGTAACTTAAGGTTGATATTAAGAGTTGGTTTCTTTCTAAGCTAAGAACCATCACCAAGACTTTCCAAAACCCACATAAGATAGGCAAAATAATTAACGAAGGAATTAAAATATATCTTGGAAGATAGTATCCATTTCTTTCTGATTCTCTCTCAATTGTCTCCTTGTTAGTGGGAAGTTCAAACAGAAAAGTTAGAAGAAAAAGAAGAGAATGAGAAAATCCCAAAATGACTTAGGTAGTCAAAGCTGCATAGTGGGCAAATGTGACTTGGAATACATGTAGATCTTCAATAAAATTTTTCAGAGATTATTTCCAGCATTTTTCTCCTGAAATAGACAAGACCCTGAACTTGTACTGAAAGTTAGGAAAGAATAGCCTATTGGACAGTCAAGGGGTCTCCTTAACATCTTTAGACAACATTTTTCTCCCAGTATCACAGGTTCTTAAGAAGATAAAATGATAAAATTAAATGACCCTTGTAAATATTTAATGATTATACAAATATGACACTTTGCTTGGCAATACTCTTAAGTGTGTTAAAAATTCATCATCCAGCCCAGGACACTTGTAAAAGTGGCAATACTTATATATTGCCTAGGATACCCAGCATAAAAGGCAAATATACCAGGCAGAATCATATGCATCACTACTCAATTATCAGTATAAATTCAGGTGTTGTTTTCATTATGTAGGTAATGAAACAGAGCTCTTCACCACCACCACCACCAACAGAAAAATTCTTCCTTTTGGAATAATCTCAGGGAAATGACTTCTGATTTAAGTTAAGGACCACAAAATAAATTCATATAAAACACCAAAAACATCTAAATAAATTTGAGGTATGTTGCCTCCGGACATCTCAGAGTATGTTTTGTTTGTTTTCCCTCTTGTAGCTGAGACAAGTAAACCACATATGTATATAAATAAAATGTAGCTAAAATTTCCTTTGGTGTTTAGTTGTGCTCAGCCTCTTCACTAAAGTTCTAAACAGAGAAATTAAGAAATGGCTAAATATAGGAAAATATTCAAGTGAGTGTGGAAAAAATGAATGGTGAGAAAATTTAGACATGTGCTATAAATGATTTACATACTAGAGAGCAAGTCCCTGACAAATAGAGTTTCCATTTTATTTTGTTTTCGTTATTTCATTGTGCATAATTTAAAAATTGAGTTCACTTTGTCACACACAAGGATACTTAATCTTCTTTAAAGTGACATCGTTGAGCAGTATCATATTTCAGGTGGAAATTGAAACCAGGCAGCTGAAAAATAACACACATCATGAAAATGTTAATCACAAAATATCTTCCAAATACTAGAACTTAAAAATAAGGTAACTAAAACAAGAACTAAAACATATATTACATTCTGATCCTTTTTATACCTTCATATTATAAATATTATCAAATAGTGTGTGTGTGTATATATATATATATATAAAGAATTTTATTGCTTGAATTTAAGTTGTATGATAAAAATATTCATGGATAATAAAAAGTCACATATTTGAGTGTTCCAGAATGCTCTTTTCTATTTTTCAATGATTTTTCACATTGGTAAATTAGCAACACGGTTGACAAACATGAAGTATGTTTTAATAAGTGCAAATTCTTTAAGAAAGAGCAGAATACATTAGAATACTACATAGCAGATTTTTAGGAAAGACTGTACCATTAATAAAATCATGTCACAAACATCCAAACTATTTAGAATAAATAACGTATAAAATTTCTGTGAGATCAGTAGCACCTAAGCTAGAAGAGTCACTTACAAAAACAGTGCAAAAGCCTGTCATACCAAAAAAAAAAAAAAATCCTCTGATTAGAGTGTGCATGTGGGTGCGAGTGATTGTAACAAAGTGGGGTCTGGCTGCTTGCCATTCAAAAAACAATAAAGAGACCAGGTTGGTAGAAAGGAAAGTTTATTTTACTTTGGATGCCAGCAACCCATGGCAAGGGAATGGGGGTGGGGGGGAGAAGTCTGACCAAAGGCCAACTCTCCCCTACATCCCCCACAATAGGTAAGATTTTCCAGGCTGAGGGAGGGAGTACATGCAGGAACAGCACTCAGCTCTGACAGTCTGCTGGAAACTGATCACTGGTGGTCCGACCAACATCATCTTGATTTAAATACAGTTCGTCTTAGTTCCAGGTCAGTTTTTTCCCATTTTCTGAGGCCAGTTTTCGTAATTGTGGCAGCTTATGTCATGGCTCCAGTCTGGTCAGCCTGTAGTTAACGTCTGCACTTGGTGGAGGTTTCAGTATCTCTGAGACAGCTCAGAGGATGTGGCTCAGAATATGATCTATAGTCTTTGAGAAGGAACTAAAGGTCTTTGACTTTGCTTAGCCACTATATTATTATTTACTTGGTCTCTTTTGACTATTTTCCTTTGTTCATGCATTTTCTTACTTCTCTGAAAGTTCAAGTTTTTCTCTAGACAAAAGAAGGCAGAAGGCATGGACCATAGAGTCCCTCTCTGTTTTGTTATTGAGAAGGAGGGAGGAAGAGAGAGAAAATGGTGAATGAGGAGGGAAAGAAGCAACACAGAAGGTTAAAAAGAATCTGAATGTAATTAAATACTATCATAAATATACTAAGAAATACATAAGGTGTCTTACTACATTTAGTAATAATTTCTATTTAATGACTAGTTTACTGAAAATTTATCACAATTTTTCTTAGATGAAGTATAAAATTGATATCACAAATATACTTTGAATACATTTTACTATTGAACTCCACATATCTGTATTAAAATAAAGTTAAACATAGATTTTATATATTATTCTAATTTTTAAATTGCTATTATCTGATTAATGAAAACAAATGTTATTGCTTCTCTTTTTTTCCCATTAAAAAAAAAAAACCCTGACATACAAATTCTTCCTTCTTTTAAAAATATTCCTCTTAAAATGCTAAAATCTAGATCAAAGATTTTTAGTCAAACTGATTTCTACCTAGATTGTACAATTGAACAATATGTGATATTTAAAGTGCTGACATTACCTTTAAAACCTATTTAATAACTAAGAGATTATTGAAACTCTTAGCTGCAACTCTGATTTATTTAGTAAGAAGAATTCCACATTCCATGTGTTTGATTGACTAACATGATATTTCTAGAAAACTGTAAATTGCATTACTATGTTTCACCCTAGCAATGATGCTTATAATATTATTCGCCATATGAAAACCAGGTGCAAAATGAGAATGAATTGATTTCATTTTTTTAGCACACAGTCAAAAATAAATAAAAACACAATTCTTCAGAAGACTGGAAAATGTGCTATTGTGGAAATATCCCTGGAGAATTTAGGCTTTGAAAACATTTCACGTTTTATAATGGCATGATATTATAAAACTCATTCCTAAACAGACTAGTAGCAAAATATACGTGTGTGTGTGTTTGTTGCTTTTTACTAATTTGTATTTTAAATTAACATCTAAAATGAAAGCTCACAGTCCTTTTTTTGTATGAACAAAGGGGGGAAAAACTTTAATTTTACATTTTAATCCTAGAAAAGTAAATTCATTTATTTCTTAAGATAAAAAAATGGCTGCTGGAGAAATAGAACTCTTCCCTTTTTGTCTGAAATGCAACAGGAAGGTGGCTTCTGAAGAAACTTCTTCAAAGAGAATAAGCAGGGAGGGGTATTTATAAGACATCAAGTGTGTGGAGTCTCTCTGAGGAGCACTAGCAAAAAATCTGAGAAGAGAGACCCCAGCGAAGTTTCAGGCATGTGCATTTTCAAAGGGCACACACACTATGTGAGTCAGAAAATGTGACGGCATCTATATTGTTACCTGGGGGAGGCACTGGATATTTTTTCCCAGTCAGTCAGGTTTAACTCAGGGCCAAGTGGAATTTTCCACATGGGTGCCAGGGAAAAGAACACAGAACAGTCAAGATAGTTCAGGAAAATAGAGCCTTTCATATTTAATTATATAAGAATTCATAACTGTTTTTGAGCCAATTTGATCATTTCCTTTCCTTATACAGTACAAAACTCTATTCAGATATGAGTGATTTTGAACTTTATGACATGGAGCTTGAATTTCAAAGTTTTATGTTATAAATTCTGATTGTTAAATCCAATATGTAGTGATTGCCACTCTTATTTTCCTACAGGAGCTGGTAATTTCACTGAAGGGATTCAATGGCAAATTATATAAAGTGATTTGCCTTAACAATTCTATTACAAGACAATTTATAAAACTTGACACTTGCTCAGAAATATGGTTCAGAGTGGGGGAAAAAGTCATTTTTTTTTGTCACTGTATGTGCTTACAGGATGGTTTTTCCATATTGAGTTCCTGTTCCCAATATCTATTGAACAGTGATATTTCACAATACATTTTTTTAAAGGATAGAATAAGTATGGTTTGTTTGCCAGGACAGTTCTCTTTGATACCAAGATCCCAACAGTGTAGAATTTCTGAGTGGACACTGATCTGTAGTGAATTCCTGAATAGATGGTATTTGTTGATATCATCTTTTCTATGACACCAAATTTAGACACCCTTGATATTACACCTCAAGGTTTCTCTGCTGTAACCTCAAAGCTGACTTTTGTCACTAAGCCATGACTGTTCTATCGTTTCTATTTCTATATACATTGGCTGCCTGCACAATAGTGAGATTACTTTTTCTGTGTGCTGAAGGGAATTTGTTTTATATGAGAGGAAAAAAAATCTTACCCATCAAAAACTGAGAGGCTCTGTATCTGTAGATTTCGTTCCTGGATTAACTAAACACATATTTTTGCCATTATACTGTGGTCACCACTATGCTGCAGACATAAAAAGTTCATGACAGAGATTGAGGTGTCATGCAGGCCACTAAATAAGCAAATCAAATAGCTGTAAAATGATGTGATAGTTTCAATAATCACTTGTCTGTTTATACTTTTGTCTGGTTTGGGCAAGCAGAGGGAGGACCTTCCCTAAAGAGGAGAATCAGGAAGACTGTACCCCCCATCGTGCTGGTAGACCCATTCTTGGCTTTAGATGGAGAAATAGACATGGGAAAAGTGGAAACAGTGGCAGATCTTATTTTCTTGGGCACCAAAATCACTGCAGATGGTAATGCAGCCATGAAATTAAAAGACACTTGCTCCTTGGAAGAAAAGCTATGACAAACTTAGGCAGCATGTTAGAGAAAGACATCTCTTTGTCGACAAAGGTCTGTATAATCAAAGTTGTGGTTTGTCCAGTAGTCATGTATGGATGTGAGAGTTGAACCATAAAGAGGATGAGCACCAAGGAAGTGATGCTTTTGAACAGTGGTGCTGGAGAAGACTCTTGAGAGTACCTTGGACTGCAAGGAGATCAAACCAGTCAATCCTAAAGAAAATCAGTCCTAAATATTCATTGAAAGGACTGCTGCTGAAGCTGAAGCTCCAATATTTTGGCCATGTGATATGAAGAGCCAACTCACTGGAAAAGACCCTAATACTGGGAAAGATTGATGGCAGGAAGAGAAGGGGATGCCAGAGGATAACATGGTTGGATAGCATCACCAACTCAATGGACGTGAGTTTGAGCAAGCTCCGGGAGATAGAGAAGGACAGGAAAGCCTGGCGTGCTGCAGTCTGTGGGGTCACCAAGAGTCAGCCATGGCTTGGCAACTAAACAACAACAAACAAACCACTCTTGGCTTTAATGAAGCAGGGTGCAAAGCTGAGGAGGTCCAGTAATAGGGAGCTAAGGGTAATCTCTGGATAACGATCAGCGATTGGACGGATCTCAGTCTCACACCCAAAAGGAATTTCAATTCCGCCAACTGTGTGAACCTGAAAAATGACCTTTTTCCTAGTTGAGCTTTAAGGTAAAATCAGCCTCAGCTGGCATTCTGTTTGCAGTCTTGGAAGAGACCTTGAACCAGAAAACTCACCTAATCTGGGTCCACAGACACTGTGAGGTTTTAATATGCATGTGTGTTTTTAAATTGCTAAATTTGGGACACTTGTTATGCATCAATAGATAACTAATACAGATTTTTACCAAATACCAGTATTGATGGAGACACTGAATAAAGGGTAGACTTTATTGATGGTAGTAAAGGTGCAGTGAAGAATAAAGCTCCAATTGCAGTACAATTAATAAGGCACAGAGATGAAAAGCGACAGTACTTGCAGAGGGATTGGGAAAGGTTTATGCTGCAGGAGCAGGTGTTCAAGAAAGTTTCAGGTGCAGAATGAGGAAGCAGCCAGAGAAGAGGTTATATATCACTTCAAGGGAGCTGGGCTTTTAATCATTCTTGTCATATAAGAATGTAGATGGAGCAGAGGAGAGAGAGGTTTGGGTGTAATTTAGAGAGATCACTCTTATAAAGAAGAAGAATTTAGCACAGGCAAGATTAGTAATATATTAGTAATAGCTAATATTTATAGGGCATTTATGTGACAAGAACTCTTCTACTTCATTTAACATCCACAAGCCTCCTCCTTATATTTTATCTGTTATCATTTCTAATACTAGGAAGTTGAGGTAGTGAGAGATGAAGTCAAATTACGAAGGAAGCAGAGCCAGCCAACTGCAGAGCCAGGATCTCAACCCAATCAGGTATGGCCCCTAGCCCCTCTACACACTGACTGCTGTGTGCTGCCCCCATGTGGTGGTTCCGGAAGCTGCTGCAGTGATAGGCTGGATCTTAAAAGGAAGCAGATAAAAAACCATCCTTTCTACAGAGTCTATTATACAGCATGAAGTAAGTCAGAAAGAGAAATGCAAATATTGTATATTAAAACATGTAAGAGGAATCAAGGGAAGTGGTATAGATGAGCTTATTCCCAGGGCAGGTATTGCTGGGAGAATGAGCATGTGGACACAGGGGAGGAAAAGGAGGGTGGGGTGAATTGGGAGAGTAGCATTAACATATATACACTGCCATGTGTGAAAAAGATAGCTAGTGCGGAGCTGCTGTATAGCACAGGGAGCTCAGTTTGGTGCTCTATGATTACTTAGATGGGTGGGATGGGGAGGGCGGTTCAAGAGGAGGGGATATATATTTACTTACAGCTGATTCACTCTGCTGTAAAACAGAACCTAACACAACATTGTAAAGAAATTATATTCCAATGACAATTTAAGCATTAAATTTAAAAAAAATTCATCCATTCAACTACCAACTCCCTGACTTCATACCTAGCCGTTGGGCCCCCTCCCTTGTGACAGCATGAATGCTTCTCCATTTCTTATCTTTACTTCTCTTCTCAGTTCTGCTTCCTCTCTCTTTCTCCGTATTCTTTCCATTAAACATCACTCCCACCTGAATCACCAAATTGTCCCTCTGTTTTTGTCTCTTCCCATTAGGATGTGGGCGTGTGCGTGCTAAGTCACTTCAGTCATATCTGACTCTTTGTGACCCTATGAACTGTAACCCACCAGGCTCCTCTGTCCATGGGATTCTCCAGGCAAAAATACTGAAGTGGAGAGCCATTCCCTTTTCCAGGGGATCTTCTCTGCTGCTGCTTTAAGTTGTTTCCATCACACTAATTTGGTTGTTTGAATTTGAGTAATAGATCTCCTGCTCATCAGCAATATAGCTGTGAGTAAATTTTACGTTCTTGACCTCAATTTTGCCATCTTATAATAATACCTACCTCACAGAATTTAAATGACAAAATACACAATAATACTTAAACCAAGCAGTTAAATATTAAAACTAATAAAAGAGGTGTCAAAGTTCCATTCAATTTAAAATGAGGGTGTTTTAATATCATAAGTTGGACCAATTAATATCTTCTGTTTTGAGATCTCTCTAGGTAGATATGAGCAGGTGGAGAAAATTTTTGAAGGTATTTTCTAAAAATTGAGAGATTTTTATAGAAAGCTGTATAATGAATTCAAGAAATCACCTAAAATGTGTTTAAGCTAATTACAGCATATCAAAATACATGCTCTGAAAGTTGAACATATATCAAAATTGCTATCAAGACAAAGGTTTTCCTGGTGACTCTGATGGTAAAGAATCTGTCTGCAATGCAGGAGACCTGAGTTCCACCCCGGGATGGGGAAGATCCTTTGCAGAAGGGAATGGCTACTCACTCCAGTATTTTTGCCTGGAGAATCCCATGGACACAGGAGTCTGATGGGCTGCAATCATGGGGTGGCAGAACCAGACAGGACTGAGTGAGTAACACTTTCACTTTCATCAAGACAACGTTCTATTTTAAAAGGACATATATTTGTATGTTAAAATACTTTTACTATTATTTTTATGTTTTCATGGCAATTATAGAATGTTTGGGGAAAATTAGATATTATGATAAGCATCCTTGCAATAGGATTATTTTTAAATGTATTTATAGCTCATAAATATATTCCTCTGGTTGATTTTATGATCTCAACTATATCCTTACACCTGATTTGGTTATAGTTTCTCTCTTATTCAACCATGAAGCAGAATTAAGAAAAAGAGAAAGCCAGTGAGTTAGCAACATATAATCTTTGGCATCCATATTTTAATAGTTGAATAGAATAAAATTTTATTGAAAATTCAGACCTGAGCCAGCATAAGATTAATATGAGACTGATATAGAACCTCCTACATCCACTCTTTGCAAAAAGTGACCGTACCTGGTGATCCCTCAAAGGACAGGTCAACCAGATCTCCAGCGTATCCAGCCACTCTCTTATTCATTATTCTGGACCATGGCTATTTGATGTATCACACAGCTAGGTTATACCCCACTACAAAGTTCATTGGGTTCAATCAGTGGGTTAGGAAGACCCCTGGAGAAGGAAATGGCTACTCACTCCAGTATTCTTCCCTGGGAAATCCCATGGAGAGAGGAGCCTGGCAGGTTATAGTCCACGGGGTCACAGGACTCATACATGACTGAGCATAAGGCTCATAAACTTTGTCACATTTATTTAACTTTACAGGCTTCAGTTCCTTGACTGGTAAAAAAAAAATGATAATTGAACTACCTCATCACATTGCTGATAAAATTCAATCCTGTAATATGTGACACGTTTGGCATAAAGCCTGGCATAAAGTAAGAAAGTATAATAACTATAATTTAAATCAGGACACAGAAATGTAGCTCTCTCAAATAATTGATAATCCCTTCCATTTCATTTCTATAACACAGAAAACCAACATGTTTTTTCTGTGTGGAACAACACCTCAAGAATAGAACCCAGTCATTGAACAAAGTGGGGGAGGAGAAACAAAAACAGGGAAATGGGATGAGAATACGGAGAGATGAAAATACACCTTGGTTAGATTTTTAAAAAATAGTATGAGAGAGAGAATGCTGATAGCTTTTCACAGTAGAAGTTGAATTCTAACTTGTCAGGCCTTGTCATTTGTGTTTGTATTGAAAAAGAAACAACGCTTCATGAATCATCCTACAGTGAAGAAGAGAAAAACGCCTTGCATGCAGCTATGATATTGTAAACCACTTTGAAGTTTAATAGCACCATGCATGGGAAAATTTGATTTTTTTTTACATAATCATAAATTATTTAAGATCTTTCTTCTTTAAAAAGTTTGCATAATATATCATGTAAGAGGTGCTCTAATCTAACAGAACATGGTATAGTGAGGCAGTAAGTCTTTGCAGCTAAAAATTACATACCTGAAATAAAACTCCCTAATGTTTAGAGATGATGAGCAAAGAATTGGATAAGAGAACATTTTATAAGATGACCTACAGTGACTTTGTATTTGGTGCAGAGGACATAAATGAATCATTTTTGTGAAACTTATTCCAAGGCAAAAATATAAAAGGATAGGTATGAACATACTCGATGATTTGCTGATTTTGTGAACATTACCATGGAGAGCATATTGATGATTATAAGCAGTCCATTAATTTTTACATACTTTTTCTGAAAATCTGTGCATAAATTGAGTATATGAAAGACAGACAATAGACTCACATGTTATTAGAAGAAAGGAATATCTCAGCAAGCAAACTAAAAATTATAAAATCTCTGGTTACACCCTGCTGCTCAGGCACAAAGCAGCCCAATTTATATATTAATTTAAATCATGTTTCATCATTAATCAAATGCACAGCCTCCCAGTTTTAGATCAAATATTTCCAAAAAGGAATAAAGACGATCCATTTTTTCAAGTTTAATACGTTTTAATTTTATTTTAATTATACTGTGCTATTAAGTTCTATTTCACAAATGTGAAAACTACCATTCTCTCTCTTACCTTGAGTTTTTAAACTCTAAAATTAAATCACATTTGTTACTTCCAGTTTAAAAGTACACAGACATAGAAGAAAACAGAAGTGTTCTCTTGTATATATATATATTTGCACATACTGGTAATATCAAAATACAACCAAGTCAAGTTTGGTATTTTTCCTTTTCCCACTATCTATCTGAAGCTGAAATCTGCACCTTCTTGCACTTCTACTTGCACTTCCATCCTCAGGTTTTTATTTCACTTGCTGCTAATAAAAAATTAATTATTAAGAAAAAAAAACATATTAATACGTGTATGTGGAGTCTAGAAAAATTGTACAAGTGATCCTGTCTGCAGGGAAGAAATAGAAACAAGCTTCCCTGGTGGCTCAGATGGTATAGAATCTGCCTGCAGTGTGGGAGACCCAGGTTTGATCCCGGGGTTGGGAAGATCCCCTGCAGAAAGGAGCGGCTACCAACTCCAGCATTCTTACCTGGAGAATATCATGGACAGAGGAGCTTGGTGGACTACAGTCCATGGGGTTGCAAAGAGTCAGATATGACTGAGCAACTAACACTGCTTGCTGTATTGTAATAGAGAGGCATAGATGTAGGGAACAGACATGTGGACACGACGGGGGAAGGAGAAGTTGGGATACATAGGGAGATTAGGATTGGCATACGCACTACCATGTGTAAAATGGATAGCCAGTGGGAAGCTGCTGTGTTGCAACTGTAGCAAGGAGAAAGTCCCAGTCTGTGGAGACTCACATCCCAGAGGTATCTTGTAATTACCCCAAGAGAAGTACTTCTTTTCCCAGTGAAGATTTCCAAGTGGTAATGCTCACAGTGACAAGAAAGGGAAAAGATATTTACCAACACTTCACTCTTCCTGATTAGGAACGTGCCAGTAAGCTAAGTATCAACTTTGCAACAACCAGGATAGTTCTCTTTTGACCTACTCAGGATCATTTACATTTTATTCAGAGCCCAAGACCTTTCAATTGTTCTGTGTGGAGTCAGTCTAAATATTCCTTGCAAATTTCTCCCTCACACTTGGCCTTGATTTAGCTCTAACTAGATTTATAGGTCACTCTACATCCACTACTGAAAGGATCAGTCTCCAAAGGGGATGTTCTAGTTGCTGGAATGTAGCTCTATCTGGACTTAGCTCAGCTGAGAGATAGCAAGACTATAAGGTCACCTCAGTCTCTTCTAGTCTTTGGTTCTGTCAGCCACAGGTTTTATTGAAAACTACCAAAGAGAAATACTAAAATGTTTATTTAATGTATATTACAAATTATCTATTTAATATATGTTACAGATTGAATGGCCTATGTCATATTATTACACTTTCTTTCTCATTGTGTGTGTGTGTGCTCAGCTGCTCAGTCGTGTACAACTTTTTGTGACTCCACATTTCTCCTCTATCCATGGAATTCTCCAGGCAAGAATACTGGAGTCAGTTGCCATTTCCTCCTCCAGGGGATCTTCCTGACCTAGGGATCAAACCTGTATCCCTTGCATTGACAGGCAGATACTTTACCACTCAACACGTTTTATACTATACTGATAAAATTTATATTACCTGTTAAATACACATATAAAACAAAATAGTTCAGTATGTATTTCCCTCTAAAAAATCATTTCCAAATACATGCTATTCTTAATATTGAACTTATATATCCTCTCAAATTAAGGAAATAAATTTCACACTTAAACAAAATTGCCCATAATTAAAGAAGAAAGATAGTGCTTCTTCTCATTGGTTTTAATTACAACTTTCCTTTCCCCTATAAAATCAGTTTATGATTTCAGAATATTAACTTTATTATGCTATATCATTATAAAGGTGATTCCACTGATGGTTAGTTTAATTCAAATCACAGAAATAGTACATATAATGTCATAGCTGTCTTCTTGATTTATAATTTGTTTTAAATGCTTTCCTAATAAATTTATACCATCTATCAATGATGAAATCTACATTGTTTTTTAATGGCACCATACACTCTGCACAGACATAGTGATTTGAAAAAACATAATTTTCTTGTAGAGTTGACTCTTGAACTACTCAGGTCCACTTACTTGCAGATTTTTTCACTAAATACATGATACAGTTCAAAAATACATAATATATAAAATATACTCTATACATGTGACTGGTTTTTATACTTCCATCTTTCCCTTAGGTCTCCAGTGTTTGTTTATTGAATGAATTTGTATATAGACTCATTGCAACTGCATTGTTAATTCCATAAGAATAAGAATTTTGCATAGGGCAGGGTTGTTGAGTGCATTTGCCAGGGCTATTCATTTCAGACTATCCAATTTGAAGTATGAATATTAGAGCTAATTATGAATAGCAGAACTGAAATTAGAATATGTATTATAATTTTTTCTTTTGATAAATATTATGCATAAAAATATCTTCATCAGCTGGGTGTTAATACAGCCCAGAACACTCAATATATATGAAATAATATAGATCAGCAATGAGTTATTGAGAGAATTAAACAAAATGGTATCAATACATATAAATCACGTGGCACAAAATTCTGCACTCAATAAATCTTGCTCTCCTTCCTGTAAAACAGATTAGCCTGGTGATAATTTGTAACTGGAAAAAATAAAATCTAAATGTTGAATTTTGTATTCCACTAGGACTAAATAAAATAGTGTTTATGTTTGTGTGTTTATTGTGTTCTACTCAAAGCAAAGTTGTTACATCATATAGATAATTTTTTTTTCTGAAAGGATACACTATCATTCCTGAAATGTGAAAATTCGCATTATATTTGTTTGTTTTTTATTTAAACCATGTAAGGGCTTTTCTTATGAGTGCAAAAAGAGCATGTAATTTGTGAAAATCTCAAAATATTTTTGTGTGATTTCTTTCTTGTTCTTAGCTTTTATAATGTTGCTTTAAGTAGGTTAAATATATATGTAAAATATGTTTTAACAAGGAAAATTCCTTATTTTCCTAAACTTTAAAATGAGTGTTCTCGGATACTCTGACTGACCATTGGTGGTTCAAGACAGCAACAAGCACTGAAATTAGTACAAAGGCCATCTGATATTATCCTTGTTCAACTAGGTGGCAGCAGTCTTTGTCATAAAATAACAAATAGGTATGCTGTGGGCCACGGTTTGCTAAAGAGAACATCTATCTCATGGGAGAATGTAGGTCCTATCCCAAAATAGCCTCAAAAATTAATATACTTCAGAGAAAGTTACTGAGAGCTGGAGAACACTGCTTCTATGCCTCACTCCTTCTCTATGCATCCTTGTTTCAATCACCATTATATTTAGGACTCAAACTTTATCTCCAGATCACAGTTTCTATGATTCTTGAAGTTCCAACTAATATAGTATATTCTTTCTCTCAGTTTGCTTGGTGGCATAACAATTCAACAAAGCCAGCATGCAAAAGAGCTTCTTTGTATTATAAATAACAGTCCCAGGAATTTCTCTGATTAGACCTATTTAGGACAACGTTGTTCCCCTGAATAAATCACAACTCTCTCTCTCTCTCTCCCCCTCTGTGTGTGTGTGTGTGTGTGTGTGTGTGTGTACAAGAATGAAGTGATCTGAATCACTGATGGAGTTGTATGTTCCAATTCTGGGACTAGCGATAGAGCCCCACCCAGGGTTCAGAACTCTATCATGTGCAGGCAGATGGTTCTGTAAGATAATCTAGGGTATGTCACGAGCAGCAACATGTGACACACTATAAAAGGAAAAGACAAAAGATGCTTATTATTTCCAAGTGAAGGGTTTCCCTTCAAAGTGAGCTGTGCTGACTTCTTTAACAGTTTTGTTCAAGTGTCTTTAAGGAGGATAATTATGTGTGCTATTTGAATTACCTCCCAAATTTGGTCCTAAATGGAACTTTTGTCAAATTGTATGAGATGAGATGGTGTTTTCCAGGTGGCCCTAGTGGTAAAGAACTTGCTTGTCAATGCAGGAAACATAAAAGACACAAGTTCGATCCCTGGGTGGGGAAGATCCCCTGGAGGAAGGCAGGGCAATCCACTCCAGTATTCTTGCTTTGAAAATTCCATGGACATAGGAGATTGGTGGCCTATCATCCATAGGGTCACAAAGAGTCAGACATGACTGAAGCGACTTAGTACACACATGAGATGAGATTATGGAAAATTGAGAGGTCGATAAGAAGTAAGTTTACACTATAATTAATTATATAAATATAATTACGTATTGTAAATGTTGCTATAAAATCAAGAAATTTACTTTTAGTTTACAAAGTCATCACTATACTTTTACTACATCTAGTTTAATAAGAAAATCAATTCATTATAACATGAAATAACTGTTTCGATAACTGTGATGTAGTTTTGTTCTAATATATTCTAACCTCAAGATCACACTTTGCCGTGGATAGATACCTATGTAAAAAAAAAGTATTATAATCAACTATGTCATAATTTATATGTATGAAAATATCATATAATCCACTTCTAGTATTGCATTTATCCAATTTGGTACTATGAAAGAAAGTGAAAAGTCGCTGCTATGAGCCATGAATAACACTGGGATTCATGGCCTCTGGAGGAGAGGAATTCGATCCAGGGCCAGAGACAAGGCTTGATCACTTGAAACTTCTTATGTAGCAAAGTCATATTAAAGTATAAATGAGATAGTGAAAGCTTCTGACATAGAAATCAGAAGGGGACAGAAAGAGTGACCCCTTGCTACTTTTTAGCAAGGAGTTTGCATACCTATTAGGAAGCTGCTAATCAGAGAAAGGAAACCTCTCAAAACTGAAAGAGTTGCACCAGGCCCCTCACCCACAACATGCATTTTGAGATACCGGCAAGGTGAGTCATCTCCTGCCATAAAGAAATTAACATGAATCTTGAAGAAAGACAGATCTCCAAGCAAATACACAGTTCATTAACATAGCTTAAGAAAAAGCATTCCCATAAGAAAAATGCAGTGGTTAGCTCAAAGTTTGAGATAAAATTAAGTTCAGGCTGAACCAGGTGTCACCATGACAACACAGGATTAGAAGAGAAAAAAAAGTCCACCACTTACAGTTTATTTCCTCCTTCTGATTGGCTTTCCTCCTTCTGGCCTCCCTACTGAGGCTACTAACACTATCAAAAGTGAGCTCTGTCATAGTTAAGTGTTTTAGATTGCACAGGTTGATCAATTTCTCTGTACATAATTTATAAATAATAAGTACTGCTAAAAGTAATAAATTGAAGATCTCAAAATCCTCATAAAGAATGTATACACCTGATGGGAAAGGCTGTTTCCATCACTAGGGAAATCCAGTGGACATTAAAAGGATAATAAAAGAATATTATCAACTCTGTACCCACAAATTTGACAAACTACACAAAATGAACCAAAGTCTTGAAAGACACAAGTTGCCATACTCCCAGAAGAGTAAGTAGATAGTTTGAGTAGTCCTGTATTTATTAAAGAAATTGAAATTAATTAGTGAATTCAGAGACATATTTAAGGAAAACATTAACAATTCTCAAGTTGTTTTCAGAAGATAAGATACAAAGGCAACACTTCCTAAATCATTTTATAAAACCACTATTATCATGACACTGAAACCAAAGTCATGAAAAATACTTAAGTACAAATCTGGTAGAACATGTGCAAAACATGTGAATAAAACTGCATAACTCTCAAGAAAGACATCAAGGAAGACCAAATAAATGAAAAAAAAAATATTCCATCTTTATGGATAGGAAGACTCCATGTTCTCAATTTCTTCCAAATTTAACTGATAGAATTAATGCAATCCCAAATAAAATCTTACTTAGCAAATTATTCTAAGGAAAAATTGAACCTAGCCACAGATCTTACACACTTCACAAAAATTAACTCAAAATAGATCATAGACCCAAATGTAATACACAAAGCTATAAAACTCCTAAAGGATAACACAGGAGAAAATCTGAATGATCTCAGACATGGCAATGAGTTTTTAGATCTAACACCAAAAGAAGGATTCCTAAAAGAAACAGTAAGTTCATTACAGCTAAACACCTGCTCTCCACAAACTGAAAAAATGAAAAAACAAGTAATGTAAAATATGGAATTTTTTTTTTGCAAATTGTACATCTGAAAAAGATACAAAAATATACAAAGAACACTTAGAATTTAATAATAAGGAAATGAAGAACCTAGTTTAAAAGTGGGCTAAAGACTTGAACAGACATCTCACCAAAGAAGATACACAAATGGCAAGGAAGTACCTGAAAAGATTCTCACCATTATATGTCACTGGAAAATTAAATATTAAAACAATGGAATATTACTACACATCTATGAGACTAGAATATCCCCAAAACAGTGGGGACACAAAATACTGATAAAAATGTGGAGCAACAAGAACTCTTATTCATGTCTGGTGGTATGCAAAATGGCACAACTACTTTGGGATGCAGTTTGGGAGTTCTTAACAAAACCAAATATACATTTACTATACAATCCAGCAATCATAATTCTTGGTATTCACTGTGTATGTCTATTGTAGTTTTATTCATGATTGCCAAAGTTTGGACAATGCCACACAATATATGAGTAGAGAGGTAAAATGTGATTAATTCAGGAAATGGATTATTCAGTTCAGTTCAGTTCATTCTCTCAGTCGTGTCCAACTCTTTGTGACCCCATGAATTGCAGCACACCAGGCCTCCCTGTCCATCACCAACTCCCCGAGTTCACTCAGACTCACATCCATCGAGTTGGTGATGCCATCCAGCCATCTCATCCTCTGTCGTCCCCTTCTCTTCCTGCCCCCAATCCCTCCCAGCATCAGAGTCTTTTCCAATGAGTCAACTCTTCGCATGAGGTGGCCAAAGTACTGGAGTTTCAACTTTAGCATCATTCCTTCCAAAGATCACCCAGGACTGATCTCCTTCAGAATGGACTGGTTGGATCTCCTTGCAGTCCAAGGGACTCTCAAGAGTCTTCTCCAACACCACAGTTCAAAAGCATCAATTCTTCAGTGCTCAGTCTTCTTCACAGTCCAACTCTCACATCCATACATGATCACTGGAAAAACCATAACCTTGATGAGATGGACCTTTGTTGGCAAAGTAGCGTCTTTGCTTTTGAATATGCTATCTAGGTTGGTCATAACTTTCCTTCCAAGGAGTAAGCATCTTTTAATTTCATGGCTGCAGTCACCATCTGCAGTGATTTTGGAGCCCAAAAAATAAAGTCTGATACTGTTTTTCACTGTTCCCCTATCTATTTCCCATTAAATGATGGGACCCAGATGCTATGATCTTAGTTTTCTGAATGTTGAACTTTAAACCAACTCTCTCACTCCTCTTTCACTTTCATCAAGAGGCTTTTTAGTTCCTCTTCACTTTCTGCCATAAGGGTGGTGTCATCTGCATATCTGAGGTGATTGATATTTCTCCCAGCAATCTTGATTCCAGCTTGTGCTTCTCCCAGCCTAGTGTTTCTCATGATGTACTCTGGATATAAGTTAAATAAGCAGGGTGACAATATACAGCCTTGATGTACTCCTTTTCCTATTTGGAACCAGTCTGTTGTTCCATGTCCAGTTCTAATTGTTGCTTCCTGACCTGCATACAGGTTTCTCAAGAGGCAGGTCAGGTGGTCTGGTATTCCCATCTCTTTCAGAATTTTCTAGTTTATTGTGATCCACACAGTCAAAGGCTTTGGCATAGTCAATAAAACAGAAATAGATGTTTTTTTCTGAAACTCTCTTGCTTTTTCGATGATCCAGTGGATGTTGGCAGGTTGATCTCTGGTTCCTCTGCCTTTTCTAAAACCAGCTTGAACGTCTGGAAGTTCACAGTGTCATGTATTGCTGAAGCCTGGCTTGGAGAATTTTGAATATTACTTTACTAGTGTGTGAGATGAGTGCAATTGTGCAGTAGTTTGAGCATTCTTTGGCATTGCCTTTCTTTGGGACTGGAATGAAAACTGACCTTTTGCAGTCCTGTGGCCACTGCTGGGTTTTCCAAATTTGCTGGCATATTGAGTGCAGCACTTTCGCAGCATCATCTTTCAGGATTTGAAATATTACTTAGTGCTAAAAAGAAATAAACTATCATACCCTGAAAGGACATGGAAGAAAAATTAAACACATATTAATGTGTGATAAACAGTTAATATGAAAGAGCTACAAGCTATGTGATTCTAACAATCTGACATTCTGGAAAAGGCAAAATTATGGATACAGTGCTGAGTGTGCTTGGTGACTCAGTCGTGTCCAACTCTTGGCAACCCCATGGACTGGACCCACCAAACTCCTCTGTCCGTGGGATTCTCCAGGCAAGAATATTGAAATAAGTCACAATTCCCTTCTCCAAGGGATCATCCCAACCCAGGGTTTGAACCCAGGTCTCTTGTATTGCAGGTGGATACTTTACCATCTGAACTGCTAGGGATGAATACAGTAAAATATTAGTCTACTAGTTGCCCTGGATTAGGGCAGAGAAAAAGAGGCATAGACAGAACACAGATGACTTTTATGGCAGTGAAATGATTCTATGCAATACTGTGGCAGGCCTGCATACTAAGCGCAGGTGGCACAGGCGGTGGTGGCCGAGAGTTACCCCATGTCTGAAGTCAGGGACAGCTGTCCAGAGTGTCAGGCTGCGACGGCTCAGGAATGGCTGGGAGGAGACACCCCTCGTCCGAGGTCAGGGGCGGCCAGGAGAAGCCACCTTGTGCCCGAGGCCAGGGGTGGTGACCGTGAGGAGCCACCCCAAGCCCCAGGCCAGGGGCGGCTGGGAGGAGCCACCCACACCCGAGGCCAGGGCCAGCTGCCAGGAGAGCAACCAGAGGAACAGTGGCTGAGCAGGCACAGGAGGGCCTAGAGGAGCTATCCCAAGTTGAAGGTCAGGAACGGCGGCGGTAAGGAGCAGCAGCTGTGCTTTGCTGGAGCAGGCATGAAGAGATACCCCATGCCCAAGGTAAGAGAAACCCAAGTAAGATGGTAAGTGTTGTAAGAGGGCATGAGAGGGCAGACACACTGAAACCATACTCACAGAAAACTAGTCAATCTAATCACACTAGGACCACAGCCTTGTCTAACTCAATGAAATCAAGCCATGCCTGCGGGGCAACTCAAGACGGATGGGTCATGGTGGAGAGGCCTGACTGAATGTGGTCCACTAGAGAAGGGAATGGCAAGCCACTTCAGTCTTCTTTCTTTGAGAACCCCATGAACAGTAGGAAAAGGCAAAATGATAAAATACCAAAAGAGGAACTCCCCAGGTCATTAGGTGCCCAATATGCTACTGGAGATCAGTGGAGAAATAACTCCAGAGAGAATGAAGGGATGGAGCCAAAGCAAAAACAATACCCAATTGTGGATGTGACTGGTGATAGAAGCAAGATCTAATGCTGTAAAGAGCAATATTGCATAGGAACCTGGAAGGTCAGGTCCATGAATCAAGGCAAATTGGAAGTGGTCAAACAAGAGATGGCAAGGGTGAATGTCAACATTCTAGGAATCAGAGAACTAAAATGGACTGGAATGGATGAATTTAACTCAGATGATCATTATATCTACTACTGCAGGCAAGAATCCCTCAGAAGAAATGGAGTAGCCATCATGGTCAACAAGAGTCTGAAATGCAGTACTTGGATGCAATCTCAAAAACAACAGAAGATCTCTGTTCATCTCCAAGGCAAACCATTCAATATCACAGTTATCCAAGCCTATGCCCCAACCAGTAATACTGAAGAAACTGAAGTTGAATGGTTTTTTGAAGACCTACAAGACCTTTTAGAACTAATACCCAAAAGAGATGTCCTTTTCATTATAGGGGACTGGAATGCAAAAGTAGGAAGTCAAGAAACACCTGGAGTAACAGGCAAATTTGGCCTTGGAATGCGGAATGAAGCAGGGCAAAGACTAATAGAGTTTTGCCAAGAAAATGCTCTGGTCATAGCAAACACCCTCTTCCAACAACACAAGAGAAGACTCTACACATGGACATCACCAGATGGTCAACACCGAAATCAGATGGATTATTTTCTTTGCAGCCAAAGATGGAGAAGCTCTATACAGTCAACAAAAACAAGACCAGGTGTGACTGTGGCTCAGATCATGAACTCCTTATTACCAAATTCAGACTCAAATTGAAGAAAGTAAGGAAAACCGCTAGACCATTCAGGTATGACCTAAATCAAATCCCTTATGATTATACAGTGGAAGTGAGAAATAGATTTAAGGGTCTAGATCTGATAGGTAGAGGGCCTGAAGAACTATGGAATGAGGTTCGTGACATTGTACAGGAGACAGGGATCAAAACCATCCCCATGGAAAAGAAATGCAAAAAAGCAAAATGGCTGTCTGGGAGGCCTTACAAATAGCTGTGAAAAGAAGAGAGGTGAAAAACAAAGGAGAAAAAGAAAGATATAAGCATCTGAATGCAGAGTTCCAAAGAATAGCAAGAAGAGATAAAAAAAGCCTTCTTCAGCAATCAATGCAAAGAAATAGAGGAAAAGAAAAGAATGGGAAAGACTAGAGATCTCTTTGAGAGACACCAAGGGAACACTTCATGCAAAGATGGGCTCGATAAAGGACAGAAATGGTATGGACCTAACAGAAGCAGAAGATATTAAGAAGAGGTGGCAAGAATACACAGAAGAACTGCACAAAAAAGATCTTCACGACCCAGATAATCATGATGATGTGATCACTAATCTAGAGCCAGACATCTTAGAAAGTGAAGTCAAGTGGGCCTTAGAAAGCATCACCAGGAACAAAGCTAATGAAGGTCATGGAATTCCAGTTGAGCTGTTTCAAATCCTGAAAGATGATGATGTGAAAGTGCTACACTCAATATGCCAACAAATTTGGAAAACTCAGCAGTGGCCAGAGGCCTGGAAAAGGTCAGTTTTCATTCCAATCCCAAACTAAGGCAATGCAAAAGAATGCTCAAACTACCACTTGCACTCATTTCACATGCTAGTAAAGTAATGCTCAGAATTCTCCAAGCCAGACTTCAGCAATACATGAACCATGAACTCTGGTGTTCAAGCTGGTTTTAGGAAAGGCAGAGGAACCAGAGATCAAATTGCCAACATCTGCTGGATCATAGAAAAGCAAGAGAGTTCCAGGAAAACATCTATTTCTGCTTTATTGACTATGCCAAAGCCTTTGACTGTGTGGATCACAATAAACTGTGGAAAGTTCTGAAAGAGATGGGAATACCAGACCACCTAACCTGCCTCTTGAGAAATCTGTATGCAGGGCAGGAAGCAACAGTTAGAACTGGGCATGGAACAACAGACTGGTTCCAAATAGGAAAAGGAGTACGTCAAGGCTGTATATTGTCACCCTGCTTATTTAACTTATATTCAGAGTACATCATGAGAAACGCTGGACTGGAAGAAACACAAGCTGGAATCACGATTGCTGGGAGAAATATCAATCACCTCAGATATGCAGATGACACCACCCTTATGGCAGAAAGTGAAGAGGAACTAAAAAGCCTCTTGATGAAAGTGAAAGAGGAGAGTGAAAAAGTTGGCTTAAAGCTCAACATTCAGGAAACGAAGATCATGGCATCTGGTCCCATCACTTCATGGGAAATAGATGGAGATACAGTGGAAACAGTGTCAGACTTTATTTTTTGGGGGTCCAAAATCACTGCAGATGGTGACTGCAGCCATGAAATTAAAATATGCTTACTCCTTGGAAGAAAAGTGATGACCAACCTAGATAGTATATTCAAAAGCAGAGACATTACTTTGCTGACTAAGGTCCATCTAGTCAAGGCTATGGTTTTTCCTGTGGTCATGTATGCATGTGAGAGTTGGACTGTGAAGAAGGCTGAGCACCGAAGAATTGATGCTTTTGAAGTGTGGTGTTGGAGAAGACTCTTGAGAGTCCCTTGGACTGCAAGGAGATCCAACCAGTCCATTCTGAAGGAGATCAACCCTGGGATTTCTTTGGAAGGAATGATGCTAAAGCTGAAGCTCCAGTACTCTGGCCACCTCATGTGAAGAGTTGACTCATTGGAAAAGACTCTGATGCAGGGAGGGATTGGGGGCAGGAGGAGAAGGGGACGACCAAGGATGAGATGGCTGGATGGCATCACTGACTCGATGGACGTGAGTCTGAGTGAACTCCGGGAGATGGTGATGGACAGGGAGGCCTGGCGTGCTGTGATTCATGGGGTCGCAAAGAGTTGGACACGACTGAGCGACTGAACTGAACTGAACTGAATGATGATACTTATCATCATTCATTTCTCAAAACCCAAAGAATATACAAAAGCAATAGTGAACCTTAATGTAAACTATAATCTTTGCATGATTCAGTTCAGTTCAGCTCAGTTCAGTCGCTCAGTCGTGTCCGACTCTTTGCGACCCCATGAATCGCAGCACGCCAGGCCTCCCTGTCCATCAGCAAATCCAGGAGTTCACTCAGATACAGGTCCATCGAGTCAGTGGTGCCATCCAGCCATCTCATCCTCGGTCGTCCCCTTCTCCTCCTGCCCCCAATCCTTCGCAGCATCACAGTCTTTTCCAATGAGTCAACTCTTCACATGAGGTGGCCAAAGTACTGGAGTTTCAGCTTTAGCATCATTCTTTCCAATTTGATTCACTGATTGTAACAAAAGAGCCCACTCTTGTTTGGGACTTTACCAGTGGGGGAGGTTGTGGGTGTGAAGGGACATGTGTTATATGGGGACTCTCTTCACCTTCTGCTCAATTTTGCTGTGAATCTAAAACTGTTCTAAAATATATATTTTAATAATTAAAATATTAGTAGTAATATTTAACTTAATCTTTTTTCCATCTCAACTTCTAGTATGAAAATAGAATTAATCAGCTTCCTCAGTAAAAATAGTCAATATTATATGTTGATACAAACAAGCCCTCCTGTGTTATATTATCCTTCTTTGTCCCCATCTCCACTGTATGACTTCATTAGGTAGCCATTATAATGTGACATATACATGTTTACAAATATACACGTGTTGACAGAAAAATATAACCACAACATGAAAGTAGAGAATTATTTTATTTGGTGAGAACGTTTAGGATTCTGAGTCCAGGAGATGGTATCTCGTGGCTCTGAGAAAACTGCTCCAAGGAGCAGGAGGGGAAGTCAAGCTATATACAAGTTTGCAACAAAAAGAGCAGACAGTCTGAACGTCAAAGATCAGGTATCAAATTAAAGAATGTAGCATGCTATTCATGAGAAGATGCCAGCCTCCGGGCTCACAGAATTCAATCCTTTCGTATGCATCTCAGCTATCTGGGGCCAATCCTGTTTCATTGTTTGCCTTGCTTCTCACATTCCCCCAGCTCCTCTGCAATCATTTTGGAGGGTGGCAGCACCCTCTGGATTGCAGTTTTGGAAACTCTCACTCATATTTGGAGGCCAGAAGCTGCCCATGGCTGTGACATTTCTTGTTTAATAATATGGCAGGAGATATTTTCATTTCACATGTTTCCATGGAAAAAAAAGTTTTTCGATGTGTATATATGTATGTCAATTTACATAAAGTTTATTTAGCTGTGGGCCCTGTTCTCTTTCTTATGATTTTTACTCTACAGTAATATTATTTTGTTGTGTTGTCATATATTTATCAAAAGTAATTTGGTAATATTTATTTTTACTCAAGTAATCTGTTATCACAAGCAAATAAAGAAAAGCAGCACAGTATTTTGTTTTGATATTATTTTTGTTAGGTTTTGTCTTACTTTTGATGTTTTGTTTAGTGACAGTAGGTGGGGTGGAAATAATATTAAGCAGAAGACAAGGGATATAATCCCATATCTTTTACATTTGTTGTCATTTAATTCATTAGAATATTAGTTATCATCATCACTCATTTCATGTCTCTCTACAAAATATTGGTTGACTTTTTGCAGCAACTCCATGGTTTAGCATAGTGCCTGATATATCATACACATACACACACACACACACATGCATACATGTATACATATATGCATAAATAATGGAGTTGGACAAGACAATCTCTGGACCCACTTTCCTCACTCTTCAGCTGCAATCTTGTCAATAATGTCCATGATTCCTCTATTATCAGAGCCTCATCTTGTGCCAAATGATCAAATCAGTATATTTTTCATACTTTGCTGTAATCAGGTAATTAATATGTAGTTATATGGCAATAATAGCTTGAAAACACAGACAAGTTCTTTTAATTTGGCAACAACAGAAACAAGAAGGAAAAACAAAAGCCAATCCCATCATTTTATTAGCAAGCAATAGTTACTGCATTAGAGGATTTTTAATGGCACTATCTTAGAATATATTATTATTGCTAACCTTAGTAACCTTTCTGTCCCTTCAATTGCAAATTAAAGAAATTTGCAGTAGTGAGTTTTTATAACAATTACTTTTTCCCTTTTCTTTCTTTTTTTTAAACTCTTCTCTTTTACAATCAGATACCATATGTGAAGGAGCATATTCAATTTTGAAAAACCTGTTTGCTTACAATTCAAGCCAAATGCAATTCTCACTAATTGCTTTAAACTATTCTACAACAAGGAGACTTTAAAATTTGTCCCAATATGTGTTTAATGTGAAAAGCTAAAATGAAATTTTAATATAAGATATCTCTATACTTCAATCCAGGAATAATTAGCCATTTTTATTTGCAAGAACCCAACATAATTAACCCTACCACACAGTTTCGGATTCAAAGAAAAGAATAATTTTTAAAAAGGTAGCATTAGAAACAGTAAATCAAAGCTAATGAAGCAACATTAGCACTTTTATGTTGTAGGTTCTAATTAGAAAGTCTGTTAATGAAATTGGGGCATTTACTTAATTGCTGAGAACAATTATTTTCAAATTAAGCTCAGCAATTAAATAGCATGATTAAGCTCAGAGTAGTAGAGTTAGGTAGGGGTACGGTAACTCTTTTGCAAGCTGTATTAAGGATAACAGTTTAAACTCTTAGTATGTGCTGATTAACAAATGTAAATGGCATGCAGTACTTCTTGGTCTTGGAGATTTATGCAAAGAATTTTCCTATTGCTTTAAATACTTGCCTTGCACAATAACTTGGAAAGACTAGAACCCCAACCTCCAACATGCCCCACTTAACTGAAATAGATTCTTTCCTTCCTATAAATGTCAAACTTCCTGAAATATGCTTCTACACTTACAGGCTCCATTTGCTCACTTTTCATTTAGCATTCTAAGTCTTGTTCTTAGTCTTCAGAACCATCACTAACAAACTGATTGTCACAAGGGTGCTTGCAATTAACTCAATACTGGTAGATTACTTGATCTTTAATAGCAACCTTTGAGATCATTATTATTAACATTTATCTTCTCCAGGTAAAACTGAAATAAAGAAAGATTGTTTGAATCCTTTCAAAGACACACGGTTGATAAATGAAAGAGTGGGAATTTGAACACAAATTCACTTAGGGCAAATCTCATGCATCTAAAGTAAAATGAGCTTCTCATTATGTCTGCGAGGACAATTTCTTCTCCTTGAATTATAAATGTTTTTCATTATCCTCACTCTACTGATTTCTCAGCACTGAATACTGCTGACCATGCTCTCATTTTGAAGTTTCCTTTACTTTCAAATCACCAAATATCCCTCTTTCTCTTCAATTTCTTCTGTGTCTCAGTTCCATTTGTTTTGTCAAGTTTTTCCCCATTTCAACTATTACGGGTTGTTAAAGGAGCATTCTCAAACTTTATATTTTCTTTAAATGAAAATCTTCAAAGTATCATAACCATGTTTCATAATATCATTATAATTTTACCAAAAGCTTTTGCAGAATTTTTAGAATTAGAAAAAAACTTTAATAGTATAGAAGAATTCTATAAAAGATTGATCTCCTTTAGAATGGACTTGTTGGATCTCCTTGCAGTTCAAGGGACTCTCAAGAGTCTTCTCTGACACCACAGTTCAAAAGCATCAATTCTTCGGTGCTCAGCTTTCTTCACAGTCCAACTCTCACATCCATACATGACCACTGGAAAAACCATAGCCTTGACTAGATGGACCTTTGTTGGCAAAGTAATGTCTCTGCTTTTCAATATGCTCTCTAGGTTGGTCATAACTTTCCTTCCAAGGAGTAAGCGTCTTTTAATTTCATGGCTGCAATCACCATCTGCAGTGATTTTGGAGCCCCAAAAAATAAGGTCTGACACTGTTTCCCCTGTTTCCCCATCTATTTCCCATGAAGTGATGGGACCAGATGGCATGATCTTCATTTTCTGAATGTTGAGCTTTAAGCCAACTCTCTCACTCACCCCTTTCACTTTCATCAAGAGGCTTTTTAGTTCCTCTTCACTTTCTGCCATAAGGGTGGTGTCATCTGCATATCTGAGGTTATTGATATTTCTCCCAGCAACCTTGATTCTAGCTTGTGCTTCTTCCAGCCTAGTGTTTCTCATGATGTACTCTGCATATAAGTTAAATAAGCAGGGTGACAATATACAGCCTTGATGTACTCCTTTCCCGATTTGGAACCAGTCTGTTGTTCCATGTCCAGTTCTAACTGTTGCTTCCTGACCTGCATATAGGTTTCTCAAGAGGCAGATCAGGTCGTCTGGTATTTCCATCTCTTTCAGAATTTTCCACAGTTTCTTGTGATCCACACAGTCAAAGGCTTTGGCATAGTCAATAAAGCAAAAATAGATGTTTTTCTGGAACTCTCTTCCTTTTTCCATGATCCAGCTACTTCAGTTCAGTTCAGTTCAGTTGCTCAGTCGTGTCTGACTCTTTGCGACCCCATGAATCGCAGCACGCCAGGCCTCCCTGTCCATCACCATCTCCCGGAGTTCACTCAGACTCACGTCTATCGAGTCCGTGATGCCATCCAGCCATCTCATCCTTGGTCGTCCCCTTCTCCTCCTGCCCCCAATCCCTCCCTGCATCAGAGTTTTTTCCAATGAGTCAAGTCTTCTCATGAGGTGGCCAGAGTACTGGAGTTTCAGCTTTAGCATCATTCCTTCCAAAGAAATCCCAGGGTTGATCTCCTTCAGAATGGACTGGTTGGATCTCCTTGCAGTCCAAGGGACTCTCAAGAGTCTTCTCCAACACCACAGTTCAAAAGCATCAATTCTTCGGCGCTCAGCCTTCTTCACAGTCCAACTCTCACATGCATACATGACCACAGGAAAAACCATAGCCTTGACTAGATGGACCTTAGTCGGCAAAGTAATGTCTCTGCTTTTGAGTATACTATCTAGGTTGGTCATAACTTTTCTTCCAAGGAGTAAGCATCTTTGTTGTGTCCAATTACTTGCGACCTTAAGGATCATATCTTATTAGGCTCCATCTGTCTATGTGATTCTCCGGGCAAGAATACTTGAGTGGGTTGCCATGTCCTCCTCCAGAAGATCTTCCCAACTCAGGGACTGAATCTGCACCCCTTGTATCCTACATTGGCGTGTGGTTTCTTTACCACCAGTACCACCTGGGAAGCCCTATCCCCTTGGGGGTATTTATAAAATTATTACTTCATAGTTCCAAATTTACCCTTTGCTTCCTTATCTGAAAATATAGTTTGGACCTTTAAATATTTGTATTTTGTTGACTGACATGATTTTTAAATTGTCAGTAAAGGAATCTTAGAGGAACAGTGAAGGAAAAATTGATATTCAACTTCCAGGGTCCTTCTCTCAGCAGGTTACTGCAATGCAGTTTCTAGGACATTCAATTCCTTTAGTAAATGACTTTTTCAGCACCTGCTTCCTGCACTGCTGGGTAGCTAGTAGCTTAGCCCAGCAAAATCTCAAGCTACTTCTCTGAGAATTTCAAGGTATGGCATCTCCTTTTGGATGCCTTTTGCAGAACCATAGAGAAGCAGTTCTAACAACCTCTGTTGGGACAGAGCCTCTGTTTCCTCTAACATTCAAAGAGCCAAGGTCACACCTTCTTCACTGAATCTCAGATCTGGGGCTTGTCTGTGAGCAAATCCTCTGTTAACTTCAACCTTCAGAGGATGAGTATGCTGCTGCTGCTGCTGCTGCTGCTTCTAAGTCGCTTCAGTCATGTCTGACTCTGTGCAACCTCATAGACGGCAGCCCATCAGGCTCCCCCATCCCTGAGACTCTCCAGGCAAGAACACTGGAGTGGGTTGCCATTTCCTTCTCCAATGCATGAAAGTGAAGAGTGAAAGTGAAGTCGCTCAGTCGTGCCCAACTCTTCGCAACCCCATGGACTGCAGCCTATGAGGCTCCTCCGTCCATGGGATTTTTCCAGGCAAGAGTACTGGAGTGGGGTGCCATTGCTTCCTCCCAGAGGATAGGTATGCTACTGCTGCTAAGTTGCTTCAGTAGTGTCTGGTCTGGTATAGATGATAGCTATTTATGCTTAACTTCCCTCTGTCAACAGTAGGTGTTGTTTCTCTCTTCTAGTAGGATCCAGAATAATGTATCCACAGATTAATGTACTGTGCTATACTAAGTCACTTCAGTCATGTCCAAATTTTTTGTGATCTCATGGACTGTAGCCCACGTGGTTCCTCTGTCCATGGAGTTCTCCAGGCAAGAATACTGGAGTGGGTTGCCATTCCCTTCCAAGGGATATTCCTGACCCAGGAATTGAATCCACATTTCTTATGTCTCCTGCAAAGGCATGCAGGTTCTAACCTTCACAAACTCAAAATTAAACTCATAAACCAATCCCAAGAATGTGGAAGTTTCTCTTCTGCTTCCTGTATTGCTAGTCATCCAAGAAAGAAGCTTTGGTTTCAGTTAAATTAAACCCTCTCAATTAAGCCTCATTCCCTTATAATATGTTGAGTTGTATTCACACATACACACACACACTCAATCTTCAGGTTTTGTCAATTTCAGAACCATTCTCAAATTTACTATATGTGATAGAAACTACAGGTCATCATTTCTTTCAAAGATTATAGCCTTTTATTTATTTACTTTTTCTCATTTGACTCACTTATGCCAATAACTTGCCTCTTTGTTCTAGCATCAAACCATTTTAACCAAATCTATCCTGTTGGCATTCAAATTTTCTACCTTCTCCATGACTATAGCTCAACTTCTGAATGCTGCCTGAGAAAAATTAAACAATTAGGCAGTTTGATACAAAAATAAATTATTGATCATTCAGCTAAACTGAGCTCTCTACAAGGCAATTCCAGTTTCACATTCACCATCAAGAATTTTGGAAATTTCTCTCCAAAACTTTCAAATCTCCAACACATTCTTCTCTGCTTTTATTGCCTATCACACATAAAATATAAGCTATTCAGAGGGAGTATCAATGTATCACTGTCTCCATGAAATTATCAGCTCCATATAGCTTTCTTCCTGATGTGTCCCCATCCCATTTTTTTTTCATTTTATTGATATTGTAGATGAAGTATCTCAATGTTAGATTCTTACATAAAACCAATTTCTGTTTTATAGTAACATTTATTTCCTTTTCTTACCACTTAAATGATTTCCTCTGAACCTATCCCTTCCCATCAGCATTTATATGTTTTCAAGTCTATACTTTTATAAAAAAAAAAAAAAAGTGACAACCATGAACACTGACACAATAGTTATCCTCATCTTTTTCATTTTACTCAACATTCTTTTCCTCCTAAAATATCACTACCATCAAATTTTTTGATCACCCCTAGAAATCTGGGATGCTTTTTCTCTCACATCTGAATGATGGTAGAGATTCTTGGATCTATTTAATTCTCTTCATCCCCACACCAATATTAAAGTTCATCTCCCATCAAATTATTCCTGAACTTTGCAATAGATTTTTCTATTCACTTTAATTAACAGATTCATTTTTGAATCATTTAAATTGCCTTAATGAAATGGTAATTAGATCATACTTTCAGTTTAATAGCCTTATATTGTTTCATGATGTTTACAGGGAAAAATACTAGAAATTTAGGATTTAGAAATCCTTAATAATTTCTGCTAAATTTTAATAATAGCTATTTAGAAGCTATTTTGAATTTTTAGACACAATAAAATAGCTACCTTTTCAGTATATCTCTTAAAACTAACCCCTTCTCTCCTTCTCTCCTGTACTTCACTGCATTGAATTCCCTTTCTCCATATCCAGTGTTTCTGAATCTTTGATTTCTTCCCACACACCTGTATATTTGCAAACATGCTTAATTGGGTCCGTGTTTATAATTACATCTATTTTATTTTTTTAATAATTAGAAAATTAATCAAATTATACTGGAAATATTTTCAGATTAAAATACAATACTATGGAATCTGAGTGAATATTAAGTAAATGTATGTAAAGCTTTGTTGAATTCCGATGAGCTTGCCAGTTACTCAGCCAAGTCATTTGAACTCTCTTATTATCTGTGTCAGACTTCCCAGATGACAGGGAAGAATCCACTTCTAAGACAGGAGACACAAGAGATGAATGTTCCATCCCTGGGTCAAGAATATCCACAGGAGTAGGAAATGGCAAGCCACTCTAATATTCTTGCCTGGAAAATCCCATGGACAGAGGAGACCACCAGACTGTCCATGGGGTCACTGAGCACACACACACACAGCACATTATCTGTGTCACTTTATTCATATTAGGTTGTTTTTTATTTCCTTTCTTTTTAAATGTGTTTAATATATTTCCATATTTAACTCTTGGCTGAAGATAGAAAACATAAACCATAATGATGTGAAGAAAGCTGAGTGCCGAAGAATTGATGCTTCTGAACTGTGGTGTTGGAGAAGACGCTTGAGAATCCCTTGGACTACAAGGAGATCCAACCAGTCCATTCTGAAGGAGATTAGCCCTGGGATTTCTTTGGAGGGAATGATGCTAAAGCTGAAACTTCAGTACTTTGGCCACCTCATGCGAAGGGTTGACTCATTGGAAAAGACTCTGATGCTGGGAGGGATTGGGGGCAGGAGGAGAAGGGGACGACCGAGGATGAGATGGCTGGATGGCATCACGGACTCGATGGACGTGAGTCTGGGTGAACTCCGGGTGTTGGTGATGGACAGGGAGGCCTGGCGTGCTGCGATTCATGGGGTCGCAAAGAGTCGGACATGACTGAGTGACTGAACTGAACTGAACTGAATGATGTTGGATTATAATAAGTTTAAAATAATTCTTCAAATAGACAAGATAACTTTTAATGTATCTGTATGTTGCATTCATATTTTTATGTTTTTTTAAGACTGTTACTTGGGAGTGAAATTATGCACCCATGAGATGTTAATGTGCCATTTGTGCTTCTAACACTCTCTGTACTATCTCATTATTTATAAATGAAATGTAAACTTATTAAGATGAAACATTTATTTTAGCCAAAAACTGTAAGAAATCCAAACAACAGTCTATGAAGGCATTTTATCTGTGCTAGATATCATACCATATAATTATATTTCAATTTACACTTTATTATATACCCAGTTCCTCTCCCTCCAAATAAGCCATACATATGCATTATGTATTACTATATTATTCTTATTTTTTCATAGATAATTATTCAATGTAAACAATATGGCTCAGAGGCTCAGCATTGTCTACCTAAAATATGTATAAATACATTGTTTTCATAATGCTGTTAAAGATTTTATTAAAACCCATTCACAATACAAACTTTAATTAAAAAATTTCCCTATAATTTATAATGTACCACATAAAAATGACAAGAATTCTTAAATTTGTAACAGGATTTATATGATTACATTGTACTAATAAAGAAATCCTCCAACCAAAAATTAAAAATTACTTCAAAAAACTATGTTTCTTCTTGCCTTAGGGCTTGCAATGACTGTGTTTTCTCTGCCTTGAAAACTCTGCTCCATTCTGCTCCCAGCCTTCGCCCACATAAATTATACTTATTTAGTCTAAACACAAATATTTCCTTCAAGCCTTCCCTTGAATGTTCCCCAGTCTCAGTTAGGTCAGTGTATATTTGCCCTGCAATACCTAAAACTGTCTTTAAAATACTCAAAGAAAGCATAGAGGCACCAAGAGGTCAAAGGACTTATCTGTTTTTGTCCTACTCTGCTTGCCCATCACCTGTCAGATTTTTTTCATGTGAATAAATAAATGGCCTCCTAATTTGTCTACCTGCTTTCCAATTTGTCCCCTATGAATTCTTTTTCTAGTCATCACTAAAATTATCTGCCAAAAATACTAATTGTTTACCCAATGACTCCATCTCACCTACAGCAGAAGCTGACTTTCTGTCTTTTAAAAAATCACTGGGGATATTATTACAGGAGCAGATTCTTAGTTCAATATCCCAAAGTTTCTGATTCATCTAGGTGGTTTTCTAAGTAATCTTTGAGAAACACTGACTTGTTGAATGAAAGCAAAGTTCCTTTGAATGAGGCAAACTAATTTTTCAGAGTCAGAATTCATACTCAAAATAGGTATTGTCAAGTATAGTCATAAAGTATTTAGCAATGTTTACTATGATGCTAAATGTTATAAGCAAAAATGCTTTCCAACTTGAGATATGTTTAAGAAACCACATTAAATGTCATTCTATTTGCATACATATTAGGCTGATTATAACATTCAGCTCAGTTCAGTTGCTCAGTTGTGTCCGACTCTGAGACCCCATGGACTGCAGCATGCCAGGCTTCCCTATGCATCACCAGCTCCCAGAGCTTACTTAAACTCATGTTCATCAAGTCGATGATGCCATCCAGCTATCTCATCCTCTGTTGTCTTATGTTTTATTGATTTTATTTTTACAATTATCTTGCTTTTCAACTAACTGTAATAATTTTTGGAATGCATTAATGTCTCCTGAATATTTTTCTTCAGAAAAGCAGTAAGGTGTTTCATATAAGCATAGTATTTTAGAATCATTAAAATTTGAATCTAAAATCAAGGTCCTAGTATTTATTATCTGAGAATGCTTGGTTGTCTTGGACTGGAGTAAGATCTTATGGTCTGTTCCCCATGTCCTCTGCCTGCCTGTTGTCTGTGGAAAAACTTTGGCCAAAGAAAAGTTTTAATCAGAGAAGTGAGAAAATGTAGAAACAAAGGAAAACAGTCAAAGGAGATTTGAAAAAAAAAAAAAACTAACTAATCATTATGTACAGTCAAGGACCTGTAATTCCTTCTCAAGGGCTATAGATAATATCTTGAGCCATAATATATGAGCTGTCTTACAGATACTGAAACCCCCACCATGTGGAAGAAGTTAATTACATGATGGCCAGACTGTAGCCATGACATAACCTGCCACAATCCTGAAAAATGGCCTCAAGGAAAGGAAACAAACTGCACTCCCCCATCCTGGTTGCCAGCATTCAAAATAAAGCAAGTTTCCTTTTCGCCAACCTGGCCTCTTTAAAGGCTTTTGAGCAGTGAGTGGCTGGACTCCATTTTCAGTTTCAATCTCCACACATTTGAGCCTCAGTTTCCATATTCATATAATGAATATAAAAGATAATATGTGTACTGAATATTAATTATCATTCAGGGAGGAATTACCCTGTATCCAGCCTAGTATTGAGAGATGTTTGAGTTTCAGAGTTCACCATAGGTCCAGGTGATCTTGTTCTAGCTTGGAGGCCAAGTTCACAGCACCATCTAGCAAGTGAGAAGTACTAGGGATTAAAGTCCCCCAGGTTCTGGTCTTAACACCTCTTGACTGTGAACTCAGACATTTTAATTGACTCCCTACATTTTGGTGTGTTCATCTTCAAAATGAGGAATAGAATAACACCTCCTAAAGATGTGGTGAGGATTAAAGGAGTAATATATATAAAAATAGGCAAGCCAGTGCCTTTTAATAAAGAGTAGATGTTAGAAATTTTTATGATTACAACATACATATATATGTATATACATGCAAAATTATATTCTCCTAAGGAAAGTTAGTACATTTTATTTGAGAAAAGGAAATGCTATATTAAAGAGGTAAATAAATATTGGGGACAATTCTCTATAATTTTAACCTATCAACATGTTTTACAAGCAAAGGCATAGGCTGCCTGTATTCTGGGCTGTTTCTTTCAGGATTGGTTTAATGAATAGCCTCATAAGATAGAGATATTATCTCCTTCCAGAGCAAAAATAAATTGGTTTATTTACTGTCAGATATTTAAGAAGGGTAGCATCATAGACCATTATAACAAAGAAAACAAACTTTTTTTTTTTTAATGTTTGAAGTTTCTTTCCTGTAATCTTGGAGGATTAGCACACATGCTAATTCTCTACCATTGCTGTCTATATATGTAACACACTGTCCCTTTTCTCTGTCTCAGAATTCCCTGCTCTCTGCCAGCATCCATGAAACTGCAACAGGCCAAATTGTTAGCTTTCTCATAGATAAAGTCTTCATATTCTTCACAGTTGTTGACAGTTTCAACAAAATAGTTAATAAAAAAAATGGGCTTCTGGAGAAAGAAGGATGAGGAACTTGGGGCCAATTATCAGGATTTGGAGAAAATATATGAAAACATGTAATAAATATGTCAACCAAATTGTATAGTCAACTACTACACAGAAAATGGTCCTTCACTCTTGGCTGTTCATGAGGAATAACTGAGTAGGTGTTTGCAGCCACAACAAGATGTGGATTCAAAGATAGCTATTAGAATGGGCTCTGGTTATTAATCATGCTCCTTTGGATGAAATCTGGCAAATCCAGTAGTCTGACTCAAGTCCATTTCTCTATAAAAATTATTAGTAAGGTTCCTCTTTCACCCAATAGTCAAAAGAATGTGCACCTATCCTGAGCATTAACAAAGGGAAATTCATGACTTTTGTGGGCAGAAGCCAATTCATTAAAACTTTGGCAGGTTTAATTGGAAGATGAGAGGACAGAGCATGTGATACCTGTTAAGAAGGAGTTGCAACATCCCAGTGGTCTCAAAGATCAGCACCTCCTGCAGTCCATCAATTTGACCAATTCAAACAGGACTATAAAAGTCTTGAGTTTTTGTGCTGTGGTTCTTGGCTGCTATAAGAGAGATTTAGCCACTAGGGAAGATTTCCTTGAGGCAGAAGAACTCCAGTGGGAAATCATGGACAGGGAATTAATTTGTGTTCAGGATTTTACAGTCCCAATGATCCACTGGAGAATGACAAACTTACCCAAGGAATTCTAGTTAACTTCTTAGGGTCAATCCTACAGCTTTAGAAAAATATTCTTGCCCTTATATTGAAATAAAGCAACAGTTTAAGAGAGTTATGAAAATGGAGCAACACAAGTCCTGAATTAAGGTAGACCTAAAAAAATTACCACTGGATGAGTTGGATGACATCACCAACTCAATGGACATGAGTTTAAGCAAACTCTGGGAGATAGTGAAGGACAGGGAAGACTGGAGTGTTGCAGTTCATGGGGTTGCAAAGAGCCAGACATGACTAAGCAACTGAACAACAACAAGCCACATTTAACACTATGACATGTTTTTCACCTGTTTTTCACAGGGTCATTGTGTACATTCCTGGAACTATATTCTTTCTGTGGTAGTTAGATATAAATCTGCCTCCTTTCCGATTACACAGCTATTGGCACCATCAGGGTGGTCATGAAAGACCTACAAGTATTGAATATTTAAGCAAACACTGCCAGTAGATCATGTGACTCTCAAAAATATGCATAAATTTATCCAAAATCAGACTACCTTTCCTGACTAAGGGATGTATCTAGGGGAATAATTGACTTATTTATGTGCATGCGGTAGGCAGTTTTCCCAGAAAGGGAGACATCCAATTAGAAAAGACTATGTGAAATTTATTCTTGACTTTAGCTCAAGTGATCAGAGACACCATCTTGACCATGGAAGGGTGTTCAGGTCATCTTCAACTCACTATCAGTGTTATTAGAGATCAAAATATTGTCTTAGATTTTCCCTTTGCTGGACAATAAGCAATCACTAACCTGAATTAACACCTTGCACCAAGTGGAAAAGTCAGTAGAAAGACTTGAGGAAGCCATGTGGTTTGTTAAGGTAGATCCTGAATTTTTGAAGATTTTCATTTGGGTAGTTTTAGGACTCCAGAGAGCATATTTATGGGCAATACTTCAGACAGACATCAGGCTACTCTTTGCAGTATTGTTAGCAGTAAAATTCATTTAAAAAGTGTTGGGACATATTGAAAGAATTTTTGTCTCAGCCTCTGTCAGTAGGATTAATCACAGAGTCCAAAGTAATTATGGAAAAATTCACTTAAATCAAGATGGCTTAGAAACAAGGGGCAGATATTACTGTGCAACATTTTTCAATGGATTTCTCAGGCATCAACATGCCTTGCTACAAAACTTGTCTGACTGTCTTCAGGATTATCTTTTCAAGGATGGCTGTAGAGTAACTTTGGAAAATGGAAATAGTGTGTCTTCCTATAGTTAGAAGGTAGATTCGCTTGCTGTCTAGTATAACAAGATAATAAAGAAATATCAGGTAGGTTTATGTCCAGTGTAAGAGATCTGATTCCCTAAACTAGACTTTCTTCTCCTGTAACACAGTGAAATTCAAGTGTAGATATCATGTGGCCCTATCATGTAGATATCATGTAGGTGAGGTAAACCTACCGGGTGACAAAAAATCTGGGCAAATACTGGTGTTCTGGCTACTGTTGTTTCTATGAATAGCAGATGGTCCTTTGTCTCTGGCTCAAGAGTCTTCTGAAGGAGGACAGTAAAAAAGCTGGCTTAAAACTCAACATTGAAAAACCAAAGAGCATGCCATCCAGTCCCATCTCTTCATGGCGTATAGATGGGGACAATGGAAACAAAGACTTTATTTTCTGGGCTAAAAATTCACTGTGGATGTTGACTGCAGCCGTGAAATTAAAAGATACTTGCTCCTTGGTAGAAAAGCTCTGACAAATCTAGACAATGTATTACAAAGCAAATACATCACTTTGCTGACAAAGGTCTGTATAGTCAAAGTTATGGTTTTCCAGCAGACATGCATGGATGTGACAGTTTGACCATAAATAAGACTGAGCAATGAAGAATTGATGATTTTGAATTGTGCTGGTGAAGATTCCTTAAAGCTCCTTGTACAGCAAGGAGATCAAACCAGTCAATCTTAAGGAAATAAACCCTGTATATTCACTGGAAGGACTGATGCTGAAGCTTCAAAACTTTGGCCACCTGATGCAAAGAGCCAACTCATTGGAAAAGGCCCTGATGCTGGAAAAGATTGAAGGAAGGAGAAGGGGATGACAGAGGATGAGGCAGTTGGATGGCATCACTGACTCAATGGAAAGGAGTTTGAGCAAACTCTGGGAAATGGTGAAGGACAGGGAAACCTTGCGTGCTGCAGTCCATGGGTTCACAAAGAGTCAGACAGGACTTAGCAACTGAACAACAACTAGAATCTTGTGTTTTCTTCTACTTCCCATGAAACTGTGGAAGGGTATACTAGTCAGCTGGCCAGTAGGATGAAATCTCATACCTTTCACAGTTATTGACATCAAATATAACATCTAAAAGATGTGAGGTGAAACTCCATTCCTTCATTACATAGTCTAGGAGAGTGATTATCAACATGGAATTTAAATATAAACTGCTGAGTTCCATTGATTTTAACTTTGTGATATGGGGCAAGTTACACCTTTTTTCTTTACCTTCAGTTTTATAGCAGGCAGAGACCTAAGATAGTCCTCAAGATTTCTGTCCTTAGCGTGTGCATCCTATTCAGTCCTCTTCCCTTGAGTGCATGAGAGACTTGTGAATATAATGGAATTCTGTTCCCTTAATTAAGTCAATTGTCTTTCAGTTATCAAAACGGGGGATCGTCCTAGAGGACTCTGCCTAATACGATGAGCCATTTTAAAGGTGCCCAAGAGATAAGATGCTTTTGATGGTTTTAAATTGTGGTGTTGGAGAAGACTCTTGAGAGTCCCTTGGACTGCAAGGAGGTCAAACCAATCAATCCTAAAGGAAATGAGTCCTGAATATTCATTGGAAGGACTGATGCTGAAGCTGAAACTCCCATACTTTGGCCACTTGATGCGAAGAACTGATTCATTGCAAAAGACCCTGATGTTGGGAAAGATTGAAGGCAGGAGCAGAATGGGAGCACAGAGGATGAGATGGTTGGATATCATCACGGACTCGATGGACTTGAGTTTGAGCAAGGTCTGGGAGTTGGTGATGGACAGGGAAGCCTGGCGTGCTGCCTTCCATGGGGTCACAAAGGGTCAGACAAGACTGAGCAACTGAAGTGAAAAGGCTAGAGAAAGGAAGTCAGATTGATCTGGAGCAGCAGTTGGAATTTTCTTTTTGTTTTGGTAGAGGAGCAGCAGGATAGCTAGTCAGCTTGCCAGGGAAGGTGATGGTGAAGGATAGACAGGCCTAGTGTGCTGCAATCCATAGGGTCACAAAAAGCAGGACACGACTTAGTGACTGAACAGCAACAAAGAGAAGCAGTCATATTACAGACTTTCTATGAGAAGGACCAGCCTCTAACAACACCTGAGAGCTTCAACCCTGTAACCACAAGACAGAATTCTATCAACACCTGAATGAGCTTAGAATAGAACCCTGAGCCTCTGATGAGAACCACAGCATGGCAGCACCTTGATTTTAGCCAAGTAGGTCTCTCAGCAATGGATCCAGCCAAGTCATGACCCTCAGACTTCTGGTCCTCAGTTACAGGGAGATAATAAAGTTGTGTTATTTTAAGCTGCCAACTTTGTGATAGTGTGTTACATAGCCCGGAAAGCAAATGCTGTTTTCTTGTATCCCTAAAATGTGGTTAAAAACAGTTATTTGCCTTTGAGGTTCCCTGGGAGGATTAAAGTAGTAAATATATGTTAAAATGATTTCAAAAGTGCCTGCACATAGTAAGAGCTAAATGAAGGCTGGATCTTATTATTATACATGATTGTTATAAGCTTGCTAACATTTGCTTTTATATCCTAATAATTCTAATTGGGGGCACCAGGATAGAGCAGTTTTTCACTTATATAAGAAAATTCTTGTAACTTTCTTAAATCATTTATAATACACTGTGAAGAAATTTGGCTACAAGTAAAATGTTAAGTGGAAAAACTATTTTTGTTTCTTACAAGCTTCCTGGAACTCTGCAAAGCAGGCACATGCTTAACATGGCCCAAAGCAAACTGTGAAGTAGGCAAAGCTGCTCCTTTAGTTTTCAGACCTCTGCATTCCCCTCACCACCCTTTAAAGCTTTTTTTGTATTCATATATACGTATATGTATATTCGTATATGCATATATGTATAAATATATATGTGTGTATATATATATTTATAAAATACCCACACTATTGCATAATTTTAAATTCATGCATAAATGTGACAAAAATATGGATGCTTTCATTTCAGTCTAAATTAACTCCCTTAGTCTTGGGTTTGATCTTTTTCTTCCTTCCACCTCACCACCTTGTCTCAGTGACCTAACCTTCTCAACATCACGTGCTCACCTGCATGCTCACCATGAAAAGGCTAATATGTAACATCTCTCTCACACACACACAGACACACGTGCGCACATGCACACAAACACACAAACACATGGGTTGTCCCTTCATGGTTTGAGAAATGTATTTAAACTGTGCAGGCATGCTAAGTCATTTCAATTGTGTCCAACTCTTTGTGATCCTCTGGACCATAGCCCACCAGGCTCCTCTGTCCATGGGATTCTCTAGGCAAGAATGCTGGAGGTTTCTATGCCCTCCTCCAGGGGACCTTCTCAACCCAGGGATGGAACTCACATCTCTTTTCTGCATTGGCAGGTGAGTTCTTGACCACTAGCATCACCTGGCAAGCCCTCAAACTATGGATATGATACATATTATTAAAATATAATTTTATGAATATGTATGTATAATGAATATGTATTTTCTTATATATAGATGCATGTATGTATAAGTAACTCATATATTTTGCTTTTCTCACTGAATAATATCTCATCCAAATACCTTCATGCCACCTTCAGATCTCCCATTTACACTGCATTTCTGATGTCCACTTTCCTCCTCCCAAAACTAGGCCCATCCTTCCCAGTGGTCTCTTAGTGGGGAGGTGGGCAGGATGCGTCATGGGAAGAAGGAGGTAAGGAGGTTGGAGAGAACCGTTTGGAGCTCTGTACACTACACATACTTCATGCTTAGGATGTGTCACTGTTAAGCAAGTGAGTGTCTTCAGAAGAGAACCAGGGCATCTTCAGTCTTGAAGCCTGGGGTGCTCTGTACATCTTTAGATTAGATGCTGTTGAAATGATTAAGTGTATGGTCCAAGGCCACATTGCAACTCTGAATCTCTTGGCCTGGTCAGCCAATGACTCTGATTATAGGGATGACCCATAAAGAGAAGATCAAAGGAAAATACTTCTGGTGATCATGATGTTAAGTGGCACAACTATTTCTCCAATGTTTAGGAGAGATAGCCTGATGTACAGCCCTATACTGATCCATTAGCAATAGTCAAAAGATGACCAATTGGTCAAGAATTTAACAGAATGTCTTTAGAAAATTGACTGTCAGGAGGAGAGTTTGGATTTACCCTGTAAGTATTAGTGAGCATCTTTCCTCTTCCAACCTCAAAGGGCCCTTGTACGCAAAGTGGCTTATGACAGCAACAGAGGAAATATATCAGCCCAAATTGTCCTTTCACAGAAGTAGATCTGCCTGTAACTAAGTGCTAATCGGTCAGCTTCCCAACAGTTAAGTTCAGTTCAGTCATTCAGTCAGATCCGACTCTTTACAACCCCATGAACTGCAGCATGCCAGGCTTCCCTGTCCATCACCAGCTCCTAGAGCTTGGTCAAACTAATGTCCATCAACTTGGTGATGCCATCCAATCATCTCATGCTGTGTCCTCCACTTTTCCTCCTGCCTCAATCTTTCCCAGCATCAGGGTCTTTTCCGATGAGTCCGTTCTTCACATCTGATGGCCAGAGTATTGGAGTTTCAGCTTCAGCATCAGTTCTTCCAATGAATATTCAGGACTGATTTCCTTTGGGAATGACTGGTTTGATTGCCTTGCAGTCCAAGGGACTCTCAAGAGTCTTCTCCAAAACCACAATTCAAAAGCATCAATTCCTTGGTGCTCAGCTTTCTTTATGGTCCAATTCTCACATCCATACATGACCACAGGAAAAACAATAGCCTTGACTAGATGGAACTTTGTTGGCAAAGTAATGTCTCTGCTTTTGAATATGCTATCTAGGTTGGTCATAACTTTCCTTCCAAGGAGTAAGCGTCTTTAATTTCATGGCTGCAGTCACCATCTGCAGTGACTTGGGAGCCCAAGAAAATAAAGTCTGTCACTGTTTCCACTGTTTCTCCATCTATCTGCCATGAAGTGATGGGACTGGATGCCATGATCTTTGTTTTTGGAATGTGAGTTTTAAGCCAGCTCTTCCACTCTCTTCTTTCAGTTTCATCAAGAGGCTCTTTAGTTTATCTTCACTTTCTGCCATAAAGGTGGTATGATTTGCATACTGAGGCTATTGATATGTCTCCCAGCAATCTTGATTTCCACTTGTGCTTCATCCAGCCTGGCATTTTGCTTGATGTACTCTGCAGATAAGTTGAATAAGCACGGTGACAATATAGGCTTTGACGTGCTTCTTTCCCAATTTGGAACCAGTTTGTTGTTCTATTCCAGTTCTAACTGTTGCTTCGTGACCTGCATACAGATTTCTCAGGAGGCAGGTAAGATGGTCTGGCAGTCCCATCTCTTGAAGAATTTTCCACACTTTATTGTGATCTACAAAGTCAAGGGCTTTGGCATAATCAAGGAAGCAGATGTAGATAGGACTTGACTCAAGTTTACCAAAGCCTACCCTGTGGGAGTCACTCAGCCACTTTGTGCCAAATGAATACAGCACCTTTGTATCATGAAGAGACAGTGCTTTCTCATTAGAAAAGCAAACCACTGAATCTGATAGAAATTTTCTTCTCCTCCATGTGGTGCTTCTGCTAAACTCACCACCTGTGAATTTATGCCACCATTTATGGCATCACCATAGAATTTCACTTAAAATCACTTTTGATAAATATCACTCCATTATGGACTAATGGAGATTCACTGAGATGACTCAGAATTCCTACTCCTGGCAATGTTAGACATAGGTTAGATCCCTGGGTCAGGAAGATCTCCTGGAGGAGGGCATGGCAACCCACTCCAGTATTCTTGCCTGGAAAATCCCACAGATAGAGGAGCCTCATAGGCTAAAGTCCATAGGGTCACAGAGAGTCAGACATGACTTAAGCTACCTAGCATGCATCCATGCATGTAAAGAGAAGGCTCCAAAATTTTTTTCATGAATCCTGGAGATGTTTTGATGAATATAACTTAATTAAAGATGCTGATTTCAACATATACAATAAGAAAAGTTGATTATAAAATAGACTGCAATAAACTAAAAATGAAAGAAGTCTTTGACATATACACATATGTACATGAAAACATCTTAAAAGACATCTTTCTATTATCTTTTAGTACATGCAAAACATTAAATACATGTTTAATTAAAAATAGTAATAACTTGCTTGAAATACTTATGTTATACCTATAACTTTCCATTTTTAAATATATTTTCCATAAACCTAATCAATGCTATGAACTTGAAGATTTTTGTCTAAAGAAGAGAGCACAGTAAAAGAAAGAGCAGCAAGAAGAATAAGCCTGACTCTGTAAGAAGGAAATCTAAGAAGATTAATATAAAAACAAAATCCTAAAGACAAATTTCTGAGATCAAGGGCACCTAGGAGGGCTGGATTATCTTTAAAACACCTGGGGCTGAGCAAAAGCAAGAGTCCTCATTCTCTGAGAATATTTGCTTGTTGCAAGGGTATTTCTCGAGCAATGAAGGATAACTGTTTAATAAAAAATACAAGTTAAAATTATCCTAGGAAACTATGTCTATCCCCAGAAGATTCTCCCCAGGCCCTATCATTATTTAAACTCCATCCTCTCATCCTTCCCGTCCACTGACTTGACAGACCTAGCATTCTATATTGAAGTTTTCTTGTTTTCTTCTCTGTACTTAATTTAGTGTTTCTTAGCCCTGTTCATCAGAGAAGGAAATGGCAACTCACTCCAGTATTCTTACCTAAAGAATCCCGTGGACAGAGGAGCCTGGTGGGCTGCTGTCCATGGGGTCATGCAGAGTCAGACACGACTGAAGCAACTTAGCATGCATGCATGCATTGGAGAAGGAAATGGCAACCCACTTCAGTGTTCTTGCCTGGAAACTCTCAGGGACAGGAGCCTGTGGGCTGCCATGTATGGGGCTGCACAGAGTCGGACACGACTGAAACAATTTAGCAGCAGCAGCAGCAACAGCCCTGTTCATATAGACTGGTTATTAGAACCATTGGTTGTCATGAGGTTAAGTAAATAAATACTGGCCAGTTTAGCAGTCACATGGCTCACTCATCCTTCAGTCAGACATTCTGCCATTCCAGAAGGTCTTTCCAACTCATTATTTCCTCAAAAGATTACATGATATGAAATGATTTAAAATAGATATACAAAGAGCTATGAGGGAAGCCAATCACCTAAAAACCAGCTGCTGAGAAATGGACATGGTTAAAGTGTGGATGAAGAGATTCTTTGGCTGTTCTGTGGAATGTGATAGAACTTGGATTGGGACCTTCTTGCTCACTCCATGGCTAACAGTCAAACCTAAATCAAAATGAGAACAAAGGCCTCAGGTAGAAAGTGTTCTTAAGAGAGCTGCTGAGGATTCTTCCAGTCCCCATGGGGGAGGGCAGTTGAACAGGTGAAGGAAGAGGTCCCCAAAGCAGAGGTGTCCCTAAACCATGACAAGAGTCTCCCCTGCCCAGACAGCCACACAGTTTAGATGGTCTGCTCTGACCCTGGTCAGAGCTAACTTGCCCCCTTAATCTCACACACACACACACAGAAACATACACACACACACACACAGAAACACACACACACACACAAATACACACACACATGCATTGGTCCTCCAGTATGTGTTTTGAGAATATTTCTGTATAAAACTTAAGGCCCATGTTAAGTCACAAACAAACTAAAAAAGAAAAAATAAAGTTTTACTGAAAATAAGGAAGAAACACCCTCCCTCCCATTTCTTAGAGCATTTACTTTAGAAAATGGGTATGCTCTTAGTCACTTTGAGAGATGCATAATACTTTTAAAAGCTAAATAAACCTCTTGCTAGCTTTAGTATCCATGGAAGTCCTTCTCAAGTACCTGGAACCATCTCTGCAAAATTTACATTGAGGAATATACTATATCCTGGTTTCTCGTTCCCAGTTGCAAAACTACTCATATACTGTCATAAGGATATGAGAAGTTTGCTTCTCTTTTGGCAAAAGGCAATAAGCTAACACAGATGGTCACTTCAACATCAAGTGATTTTAGGGTGAATTGCATAAGACAAATAGTATTGTCAGGGCCTCTTACTTGAGGTCTATTTGGTTTGTTTTGAGGACATGTATGTATGGGTGATGTCTTCTTGGCTACATAAAAATTCCTTTTTTTTTTTTCTTTTTGAAAATCTTTTACAGAACTGCCAGCAATGCAAGTCACACTCCAGTTTAATAGGTATTCAATGTTTAAACTGCTTTCTCTCTCTTCCGCTTTAGTGGAGAAGTTTTCTGGGTTGGGAGGAGATTCTATTTTTAATTAAAGTTCTCAGCTGCCCAACTGACCATTTCCTAGGTATTTTTCAAGAAGTTGAAACCACATGTAATTCTCAGGAAAAAACCCTCACACCTGTATTACAGTTTGAATGAGTCCGCGTTTCTTCCCAGGAGCTTGCCTGGTGGCTCAGCAGTAGAGAATCTGCCTGCAACGCAGGAGATGTGGGTTTAATCCCTGTGTCAGAATGATCACCTGGAGAAGAAAATGGCAACCCCTCTAATATTCTTGCCTGGAGAATTCCATGGACAGAGGAGCCTTGTGGGCCCTAGTCCATGGGGTGGCAAGAGGTAGACACAACTTAGCGACTAAACCACCACTACTATCATGTTGCTTCCCATAATCTGATCTCCCCGGGACAGGTCACAGAGCCGGGAGCACAAGCCTAAGCAGACTAAGTGCCCAAAGACGGTCTGTTTGGGGGAACTTGTGCACGTGCATGTGCTTTCTTATATTCATGAGGCCCCTCCACGTGGTGGCAGTCACCTCAGTGGGAGGAAAGGTCGACAGGCCATTGCCTGGCACAGAGGGACTCTTTCCTCCCAGCCTTGTGCCAGCTCTTGGGAGCAGGAGAAGTCTAAGTTCTCAGTCATTCTTGCAGTCCCAGATTCCTGTAAGAGTCCAAAGGTGGGAGGGGAGAGTTTCTGTAGGACACCAGAGAGTCAGGTATTTCCTGGCCTTGACCGGAAGTAAGAAGAAACTTCTTGATTTCTGCCTTTGGACTCCTTTTGACGTCCCTGAATGGTGGAAGAAGGGTTCAGTTCAATTCAGGCACTCAGTCGTGTACAACTCTTTGTGACCCCATGAATCGCAGCACGCCAGGCCTCCCTGTCCATCACCAACTTCCGGACTTCATTCAGACTCATGTCCACTGAGTCCATGATGCCATCCAGCCATCTCATCCTCTGTCGTCCCCTTCTCCTCCTGCCCCCAATCCCTCCCAGCATCAGAGTCTTTTCCAATGAGTCAGCTCTTCTCATGAGGTGGCCAAAGTACTGGAGCTTCAGCTTTAGCATCATTCCTTCCAAAGAAATCCCAGGGTTGATCTCCTTCAGAATGGACTGGTTGGATCTCCTTGCAGTCCAAGGGACTCTCAAGAGTCTTCTCCAACACCACAGTTCAAAAGCATCAATTCTTCGGTGCTCAGCCTTCTTCACAGTCCAACTCTCACATGCATACATGACCACAGGAAAAACCATAGCCTTGACTAGATGGACCTTAGTCGGCAAAGTAATGTCTCTGCTTTTGAATATACTGTCTAGGTTGGTCATAACTTTCCTTCCAAGGAGTAAGCGTCTTTTAATTTCATGGCTGCAGTCACCGTCTGCAGTGATTTTGGAGCCCCGCCCCAAAAAATAGTCTGACACTGTTTCCACTGTTTCTCCATCTATTTCCCATGAAGTGATGGGACCAGATGTCATGATCTTCGTTTTCTGAATGTTGAGCTTTAAGCCAACTTTTTCACTCTCCTCTTTCACTTTCATCAAGAGGCTTTTTAGCTCCTTTTCACTTTCTGCCATAAGGGTGGTGTCATCTGCATATCTGAGGTTCTTGAAATTTCTCCCAGCAATCTTGATTCCAGCTTGTGTTTCTTCCAGTCCAGTGTTTCTCATGAGGTACTCTGCATATAAGTTAAATAAGCAGGGTGACAATATACAGCCTTGACGTACTCCTTCTCCTATTTGGAACCAGTCTGTTGTTCCATGCCCAGTTCTAACTGTTGCTTCCTGACCTGCATACAGATTTCTCAAGAGGCAGGTTAGGTGGTCTGGTATTCCCATCTCTTTCAGAATTTTCCACAGTTTCTTGTGATCCACACAGTCAAAGGCTTTGGCATAGTCAATAAAGCAGAAATAGATGTTTTTCTGGAACTCTCTTGCTTTTTCCATGATCCAGCGGATGTTGGCAATTTGATCTCTGGTTCCTCTGCCTTTTCTAAAACCAGCTTGAACATCAGGGATTTCATGGTTCACGTATTGCTGAAGCCAAGCTTGGAGAATTTTGAGCATTACTTTACTAGCATGTGAGATGAGTGCAATTGTGTGGTAGTTTGAGCATTCTTTTGCATTGTCTTTCTTTGGAATTGGAATGAAAACTGACCTTTTCCAGTCCTGTGAAGAAGGGTGGTAAATGGAAAATCATTGAGGCCTCAGGAAGGAATTGGAAAGAGCCCCTCCACATAATGACCATTAACAAAGGTTTATCGTAAGGATTTCCTAAGTGAGAAAGGGAGACTGAGACAGCCAGTGGTGTGGTTTGTTGCTTTCCTTATCCTGGTTTATTTTGTCTTTATGCAGACATATTTATTACACTAGAAGAAGAGAATATAATCTATATTCACAGCCAACTTTCTTAAAATGAAACTCAACTATTTGACACATGATTGAAGGGATTCAACATGACTATTGCACATTAAACAGTACTGTAGGGGCAGACCTGTCCAAGAGAACCATCACAGATATGAGGAGCCATCTTTGTGTGAAATAGAGTCCAAAAGTTCTGAGGCTTCAAAACCAAGTTCTCCCCAAGGAGGATATTGAGGGAGGAAGAGCAATGGAGATAGACTCCTTGAGGGAGCTTGATATTTGGGCCCTGGTGCCATGGCTCCTAAGACAGATTAGAGCCTCATGACTTGTCCACAGGTTTAGGAAGGAGGTGCCTATGTTACTATAGTATATAAAGACCTAATAAGAAAGTAAAATGAAATCCATGCCCCGAAACCTCCCAGCCCTTCTTTGAGGGCACAAAAAAAGCCTTGGTTTTTCCAGTGTCCACCTGTAAAGGAGTCAAGAAGCTAGAAGAGGGGGTAGGAACATAGAGCTGCTCCAGTGACCCCAACAAAGACACACAAAAACCCCCAAGAGCTGGTTTATGTCAACAATGACCTACTGCACAGCACATTGCTATATGGTAGCCTGGATGGGAGGGTAATTTAGGGGAGAATGTATACATATATATGTATGGCTGAGTCCCTTCACTGTTCACCTGAAACAATCACAGTATTATTGACCAGCTATACTCTAATACAAATTTTTTTTTTCTTTTCTTTTTTTTTTTAAGAAAAGTGAATTCACACAATACTGATGCATTTAGAAGTGCCATGGTTGCACTGTGGGTTGTCAGTGAGACAGGTGGGCAGGGCAAGCTGAAATGACCCAGAGAAAACCACACACCCTTCCTGTCTGTTCAGAGAAGACATTACAGTCTGAGCTTCTAGCGGGAGACAGAATAACTCCTACTGAAGCCAGGTGTGACTACTTATATAAGAGAATCTCTCTCTAAAACTCCACCTCCCTCCTCCTAAAACTAGATACTGCTTGACTAAATAAATAGTTAGAAAAATACTCTTTAGAAAGAATGCACCTTCCTCTACCTTTCAAGGTCCTGAAATGTGAGGAGTGAAAACACAGACCGTGGTACACTCTGTCATTTAGGTACCTTGTCCACAAATCAAGTCTGTGCAGAGATTATGTCTTAAAAATGGAAACAGTCAAGATGCCATAGAAGTTGCCAAGAAAATGAGTGATCTTTTTTTTTTTAAAGAGAAAGAGAAATTTTGCAAAATGCAGTTAAAATTAGTAAGTTCAGATAAATAGTATCACATGAAAGCATTGTTTTGCTATATTATTTTATACTTTTGCCATGTTAATAGATGTTTAGTTCCTCTATATTTCCTAGAGAAATTATTTATATTTTTAGATTTCCTGAGAAAGTGATTTATTTCAAAGTGATTTCCATATTACTACAGTAGCATTATACAAACATGGATCTCTCTCTCATACAATGAAAAAGGAATAGATTTCTATCCACCTATGGGATATCTTGCTTTGAAGAACCTGCCTTACTGCTCTGTGTGTGCTCAATCACTTAGTCATGTTCAGCTCTTTGGAACTCCATAACCTGTAGCCTGCCAGGCTCCTCTGTCTATAGAATTTTCCAGGCAAGAATACCACAATAAGTTGCAATTTCCTACTCCAGAGATTAACTCTGGATCAAACCCAAGTCTCTGGCATCTTTTGCATTGATGGATTTCTTACCACTGCACAACCTGGGAAGCCCAACTTTATTGCAACCTCAACACAATCAAAATTCAAATCTTAACCTCCTTATCCCTTCCATCTCCTATCTTCCTAGAACTACTCTTCAACCTAACATCTCATGTCTGTGAGCATGCACTAGTGGAAAGAGCTGCCATTGTGAGGGTTAAAAGCAACAGTCTGAGTAATACTGAAAAGAAACAGGGAGCAAGGAGCCTTCTAGTCCCTAGGATGACTTCTTACTGGAAAAAACCTTTGGTTGAGTCTGCTGAAATAGGAGATATATGATATGTAAAGTCCAAGACAGCATTACAAAACAATATAGATAGAAGGGTGATTTTTCAGTTAAGAAGTAGTTATATAACCTGTACACTCACCAAGGTTTAGACAGTAGGAAAATTTATCCTAAACTATGTATTTGAAATTTTAGTCTTATTTAGAAACTCAGGAGATAATGTCTTATATAATATTATAGTTAAACCTATGTATTTATAAACATTTATAAAATTAAAACAAAGCTTATAAAAGCAATACCGTATTTCAGTTGACAAACTGATTAAATCCATAGTATATCTTTCATGCTATTTTATGTATTTTCTTCAAGCTTAATCACTCTCTAAACTCTATATGATTGTGATTTATGTATTGCTTGATTATCTTGAAACCTTGGAGTTGTATCACATATGTAATTAAACTCTGACTTTAGAAGCTGTTCCAACAGTATGTACATCATCAATAACACACCAGCCTTATTGGAGAATTCTGGAATTACCATCTGAACTCCTCAAAAAATTTTAATCGTTTGCATTATGATATAGTCAGCATTTTTAAACATATCAGTAGTATATGCCCATAGGGAATATATATTTTAAGATGCGATATTAGATCATTTCAGGCAATAAAATTATACTAATGTTTTAATGAGAGTACTAAATGGTTTCATTTGGCATTCCTGCTGTCACAAGGTCATTTAATTACCCTCCACTAAACTGACCTAATGTCATTTTAGTCTATCTCCAATGTATAGTACAAAATAAGCACTTCCAGATAAAACTTTCTCCTCAAACATAAATTGATAAACCAAGATAAGAATTATATACTTTTATTTTTACATTAGTAAAATTTCTCTTGAGTAACCAAACCAATAGAATATGTAAAAGTCTTTATTATAAGAAAGAGTTTCTCCCATTAAAGAGGCTGAGATGGTCCAAGACCTACAGTCCACAACCTGGAGACCCAGGAGAAGTGATGGTTTAAGTTTCAGACTCCAGACTCAAGAAGAGCTGATGTTTCAGTTCCAGACCTAAGTCCAAAAAATATCACTATGCAGGTTATGCAGACTGGAGGAATCTACTCCTATTAGCAAGTCAAGATTTTTATTCTACTCAGCCTTCAACATATTGGATGAGGATCAGCCACATTAGGGCAGGCAATTTTCTTTTTTTTTTAATTTAAATTATTTTGATTGGAGGCTAATTACTTTACAATATTGTATTGGTTTTGCCATACATCAACATGAATCCACCATGGGTGTACACATGTTCCCAATCCTGAACTCCCCTTCCACCTCCCTCCCCATACCATCCCTCAGTCTGCTAATTCAAACATTAATTTCATCTAGAAATACCCTCACAGATGCACTCATAAATAATGTTTAACCAAATATCTGAGCACCCTGTGTCCTCTTCAAGTTGGCACTTGTTATGGAGCAGATGATACCAGTTTAATGGCAGAAAGCAAAGAGGAACTGAAGAGCCTCTTGATGAAGTTGAAATAGGAGAGTGAAAAAATTGGCTAAAAATTCCACATTCCAAAAATGAAGATCACTACATCCAGTCCCATCATTTCATGGAAAATAGATGGAGAAAAAGTAGAAACAGTGACAGAGTTTATTTTCCTGGGCTCCAAGATCACTATGGATGGTGACTGCAGCCAAGAAATTAAAAGATGCTTGCTCCTTGGAAGGAACACTAAGACAAACACAGACAGCATATCAAAAAGCAGAGACATCACCTTGCTGACAACGGTCCATCTTGTCAAAGTTATGGCTTTTCCAGTAGTCATGTACAGAAGTGAGAGCTGGACCATAAAGAAGGCTGAGCATGGAGGAACTGATGCTTTTGAACTGTGGTGCTGGAGAAGACTCTTGAGAGTCCATTGGACTGCAAGGAGATCAAACCAGTCAATCCTAAAGGAAACCAACCTTAAATATTCATTGGAAGGATTGATGCTTAAGCTCCAAAATGCTGGCCACATGAAGCAAAGAGCCAACTCATTGGTAAAGACACTGATGCTGGGAAAGATTAAGGGCAGAAGGAAAAGGGGGCAACAGAGGATGAGATGGTTGGATGGCATCACTGACTCAATGGACATTAGTTTGAGCAAACTCTGGAAGATAGTGAAAGACAGGGAATCCTGGCATGCTGCAGTCCATGGGGCACCAAGAGTCGGACACAACTTAGCAACTGAACAACAATAAAACTTAGTATGTTAGAGTCCTAACTCCCAAGGTGATGGTATTAGGAGCTAGGACTTTTGGAGGTTAAATAGGGCCAGAGTAGGTACCTCAGGAGGGGTTAGTATCTTTATAATAGGAGAAACCAGAGTTCACTCTTCCTCTCTACCTTGCAAGGAGACAGCAAGAAGGTATCCATCTGCAAGCCAGGAAGAGCTCTCTCACTAGGAACTGAACCAGCTGGCACTTTGATAATGGACTTGCAAGTCTTCAGACTGTGAGTAATAAATTTATGTTGTTTAAGCTGCCTACTCTATGGTACTTTGTTATGGCTATGATGTGCTTAGTCACTCAGCAGTGTCCAACTCATTGCGGGCTATGGACTATAGCCTGCCAGTCTCCTCAGTCCATGGGGATTATCTAAGCAAGAATACTGGAGCGGGTTGCCATGCCCTCCTCCAGGGGATTTTCCCAACCTGGGGATTGAACCCATGTATCCCGCATTTCAGGCATATTCGTTAATTGTCTGAGACACCAGGGAAATGTGAGCAAACTAACCTGTAAATTAACCATCAAAACATGTAATTATATATAAATAAGGAGAACATGAATGTTTAAAACATCAATATCAGTGGGCTCAGTAGAAAAGTTTCTATGGAGGTCATCTAAGGGCTGAAAATACTGAATTATCTGAGGTTCTAAGCCTCAAACAGAAGATTAAAATTTATAGATTCTTTTGTTTATAAACAGAACATGATCAAAATTCAAACCCAATGGAGTCTTTGATTCAGATTCATTCTGGACTCACTCACAACTGACATAGTAAAACCAGATTTGTGGTACCATTATTAAAACAGGGTCTATATGTAGAAAGAGAGCTATACAATTTGCCCCAGCTTGGTTCCCAGGATGTCTGTCTGCAGGCAGATTTATGCCCCAACTGCATTTTGCATGGCTTGGGATTGGAGAATTTCTTTCTGTGAAAGATCATTTACCAAGGGAAAATAACACCAGAAAACAGCATAGGGGCTCCTCTAATACAAAGGCAAATTCCACTAGTCTTTCCAAGTGCGCAACTAGCATTCTAGCATCTCATTTTTGTTGTTTAGTCAGTAAATCATGTCTGACTCTTTGGGACCCCATGGACTGCAGCACACTAGATTTTCCTGCCTTTCCCTATCTCCTGGAGTTTACTCAAATTTATGTCCATTGATTGGGAGATGCCATCCAACTATCTCACCCTCTTCTTTCACCTTCAATCTTTCCCAGCATCAGGGTCTTTTCCAACAATTCATTCTCTGCATCAGGTGGGCGAAGTATTGGAGTAATTATGACAGTGCTGTTGTGCATTGTTAAACATTTCTTCCTAAACTCTTTTTTTTTTCCCTCTCTCCTCAGCACGTGAGAAGGTTGTATTTTCCTGCTTTGTTGAATTTAGGCACAGCCTGTGACTGCTGTGGTCAATAGACTGTGAGTAGTGGATTTTTTTCATTTCTGGATGGAAACTTTAAGGGCTTCTTTCTACCACTATTGTTGGACATCATCCATCATGCCCCTCAATTCGCCTGGGCCTTAGAGTACACACAAAGAGGACACAGAGCAGATCCCCAAAGCAAACTTTGATAAACAGATAGAAAGAGACAGCAATTAGATTTACTTCCTCATTAAATTGTAGAGACTGGTTTATTTTTTTTCTCATTTCAGTGTAATGGAATTATCCTGTGATATAACCAAGATAATTCCCAAGATATTTGAGGAAAATCTCCAATGAAAGACATATATCAAAGCAAATAAAAGGGAAATTAATAATTTAGAGACAAAAAGCACATATGCTTTGAGAAACACTTTATACAAAAATAGCAATGTTTTCGGAGTCATAGAGAAAATACCACATCTGTGACAAAAAATGATAGGTAATAAAGAATTGTCAGATAACAAAAAGTATATCTTTCAAAATTGAAAGTATCAAAGAAAATGCAAAATATGATTGTATTATATGAGTATAGAATTATATACTTATGTAAAATATATAAAAATATTTATTAAGATATATAATAAATAAGTTGTAAACTGAGGAATTTCACATGGATTATAAAAATATTTTTAAACATAAGAGTAAATTTACAAATGTAACGTTCTCCAATATCTTCATAAATATGTTTCAGAATATAGATTAAAGAAAAGGGAGAAAAAAACAAGACTAATTAAATAAGAAAGCTTTCCTAAATAAAAGAATGAAAATTATACCATACTGAAATAAAATGACAATTTAAAAGTAAAGTCAGATAAACAAACAAAAAAAAATGAATCATATCAAGGCAAACCATTGTGAAATTTGAAATTTCAAAACAAGGAAAACTGATTACTAGGAAAAGGATTAGGATTGGAGGGGCTTCAGATTTCTTCAGAAGACAATAGTAATGAATGTCAAGAAATAAAAACCTCTACCATCCCGAGAGGATATTCTATACCAAACAGAAGTATGCATGCAATGAAATCATTAGCCATTGTGAAGTTGTAAAATTGTTTTATCCAGTGGGTTTCTCAAAGCAGATATGTTACTAATGCCAACGTGAAAGTATTTGATCCCATTGATAGACTAAACTAAGAAAGGGGAGGCTAAGGAGTACTGTCATTGGAAACAAGTGATCCAGCTTCAGAAATGGGCAAGAATATATTAACATCAATGTATAATACATAAATATGTAATAAAATCAAGTAATAGTGGTTAATTAAAAGTATGGAAACAAATAACATAAAAGAAATTTTAAGAGTGATTGTCAGGGAGGAGGATGAATTTAAAATGAGGTAAGATGAAAAAGAAGTTGATGCTTATAATTAATTGTAAGCCAAAAAGTAAATTTTGATTCTTCATAATCTAAATGTATGTTTTTCTGAAAAAATACCAAGTAATAACTAAATGCTAATATAAATAGTTGTATTATTTATGAATATAGAAATAAATATATAAACATATTATTTTATTATTCCTCTTAAGAGATTGTGAGAAAATATAAATAAATATAAATAAATGTACTAGGGAAATTAACAAGAGATTTATTTTTTTACAATTTTTGAATGTCATTATACAATTATTCTAGCAGTGGATTAAATCTGAAAAATCCGTTGGATAAAAACAGATGTAAAATTATTGCACACAAGTGATAAAACAATCTATACAGAAAACCCATAATTAGATTTATTAATTCATAGGCAAAATATTTGGAATTGTAGGTTCCAACTATTAATGATGCTTACAGGTGTTTGAGTACTGAAGTTTTATACTTTTATTAATATTTTGTACAGTTTCTATCATCATGTATATTTCTAACGAGGTAGTTTTACATCTCAAAAAATAATTTAAAATGTTTTAAGAATCAAAAAGAAAACCATAAACTTAAAAGTAAACCTTCAAAATACAGAGAATTTGTGCTCTCCTATAAATATCAAAACTCAGGAAAAAGCAGTGGCCTTGAAAGGATCAATGGACATTCCAATAATGACAGTGGGCCTCTGACTGCAGTCTCAGATATAGCCTTAACCTCTCCTCTCAATCTCTGATAGTCTGTAAAACTCCAAAGCTTAGAGACAATACTGAGGAAAATAAATCTAACCAAGAATGAAACAGAATTATGTTTATATTGTATCCGAAGTAAATTAAATTGTTATAGAAAATAAAGTATAATAAATTATATTTCTTAACCAAACTCTTTTCTAATATAGAATTACACTTGGTAAACTTGGTTCAATTTGATCATTAATTTTTAATTCAAGTTGTTAACAATGGATACTCAGGTTTTGTATAAATGAAACCATGATTGGTTGCAGTGGGATATTCTGGATATAACACATTCAATGTCTACGCCATGTTAAAATTTGCCTGCATGTAGGTACTTATCAAAGTAAATACTGTTTATCAGTTGCATATTAGCAATTAAATTATAAAATGTATATTAGTATTGTAAATGAAGTATTGTCTCAAAGGATTATTACTGATTAACCTGGCTTCAAAATGATATATGCTAAAATGATAACTTTAAAATGAGCACATTCAGTAATTCAGCTAATATTTCCCTTGGTCAGCCTGAATGAGGACAAATACTGTGACTGCTACTGGAATAGTTATATTATTTCCAGTAAATCATTCAATGTGTAAATACACATATTTTAATGGAAAGAATGCAGAGTTACACAATGACTAATAGAAAAAAATAGTAATAGAAATCAGAACACAACAAGGAAATACATTTGTATTTCTAGACCAATAATATTTTTTGCTACAGAGATTCAAAAGTCAGAGTAAACATTTGCTTGTAATGGGTTTTCCAGGTGGCATTAATGGCAAAGAACTTGTTTGTCAGTGCAGGAGACATAAGAGATACAAGTTCGATCTCTGGATCTCTGGATCCCCTGGAGGAGGGCAACCCACTTCAGTATTCTTGCCTGGAGAATCCCAAGGACAGAGGAGCCTGGCAGACTAAATCCACAGGGTTGCAAAGAGTTGAACACAACTGAAGTGACTTAACACATTATTGAGAAATGGTAATCTGAAATACAGAGGCAATATAGATTTGCTTCTGATATGCCTTAAAATATTTTGGTACACAAACATCTTGCAATTGTGTTCTTATGTTTGGCAGGCAAAATTTCAAGAGTTATGGATCTGTTTGGTCAGCACTGGCAATGCAGATAGTTAATACAAAAGACATACTCATCTTTGATATCTATTTTTTCTTTGATCTCTATAAATATATCACAAAATATATTATGACAAGATCCACCAAAAATGTGTTCCTGAAACAGACATTACTCTTCAGTAAATGTATGTGTTTGCTCACAGTTCTCTCCTATTCTCCACTTTGGTATTGTGCTTCTCTTCTCCTTAAAGCTTCCTCAAATGTTTCCAGAAAATTGTCTTTACAGCTTTTTAGTAACATGCAATCAATTAATATTTGAGTTTGAAATGATGGTGAACATTTATTCTGCTTGGGCAGTGCCCATTGGCTTTTAAATGTTCCCACTATTTATTTCATTACATTATGATAGTTTAACAGCCTTATACTATGGTTAATTAGCCAAACTAAGAGTGCCTTAAAAAACCTGTGTTTTTACTTACTCATATCTATGATGTATTTGTGTGTTTTTATGTTTATTCCTATGCATATTCTGCATGTGTTATGTAATATAAACTACAAAATGATATATAAATTTAAGGCATTTATATTCACTTGAAATTAAATATTATTGATTATCGCTCACACCTGATTTTGTGTTTCTAACGCTGAGCTTTTTTAAAAAATTAACTTATTTTAATTGGAGGGTAATTACTTTACAATATTATAGTGGTTTTTGCCATACATTGACATGAATCAGCCATGGAGGTACATGTGTTCCCCATCCTGAACCCCCTCCCACCTCCCTCCCCATCCCATCCCTCAGGGTCATCCCAATGCACCAGCCCTGAGCACCCTGTTTCATGCATCGAACCTGGACTGGTGATCTGTTTCACATATGGTAATACACAGGTTTCAATACTATTCTCTCAAATCATCCCACCCTCGCCTTCTCCCACAGAGTCCAAAAGTCTCTTCTTTACATATATGTCTTTTTGCTGTTTTGCATATAGGGTCATCATTACCATTTTCTGTTGTATTTCAACAGTATTCTATTTATCACCAACTTCCATCTTGCCCATCAGAGTCCTGGAGTGCTCAGTTTAAGGATGTATATCTACTGTGATGCTAGAAAAGACTCCTGAGAATCCTTTGGAAAGCAAGGAGATCAAGCCAGTCAATCTTAAAGGAAATTCACGCTGAATACTCTTTGAAAGGGCTGATGCTGAAGCTGAAACCGAAGCTCCAATACTTTGGCCACCTGATGTGAACAGCTGACTTTTGGGGAAAGACCCTGATGCTGGGAAAGATTGATGGCAGAAGAGTGGAAAAGAGGACGCTATTGTTGGATGGTATCACTGATTCAATGGACATGAACTTGGGCAGACTCCAGGAGATGGTGCAGGACAGGGAAGCCTGGCATGCTGCAGTCCATGGGGTCATGAATAGTTGGGCACGACTTGGTGACTGAATGACAACAACAACAAGAGCATATCTACCTCAAAACAACTACCAATGACCTAGAATGTGGCATAACTGTAACATCTGTTAAAGAAGATAGATTTGTTTCATAGGTTTTCTAAACAATTACTAATAGTAATGCAAAAATATCAAATGAGTGATTAGATTAATATTTATTTGCCTATTACTGAGGAACACTCATGACCTATGGCTTGGAAGGAAGAAAAATAGTCAAGTATTGTCATACCATTGACCCCTATTACCTTAGAGTGTATAATGATACATCTTTGTAATGAGTTAGGGGAGTGCTGTGTTTCAGAAATGGTCAAAAAGTTGCATTCTGATAAAAGGTCAAGGAAGATGATGGCTTGCATTGTTTGTAAATGCTTAATTATAATTATTTGTAACGGCCATTGGATTTAATAATATGGAGACTATTGATAGTTTCAGCTAAAATTTTTTAAAAGAAAGATAGATATAAGAAAAAATCACAAAGTTAATAATTAAGCATGATAATGGCACACTTAATATGTAATATTGCAGGTAGAATTCTGAGATAAGCCCTTAGATTTCTGTGTGCTGTTAAACATATTCTGAATAATCCCTACTCTTTGAATGTAAGAGAAGCCTGGAAACAAGATGCGATAGTCACTTTCAGTTCAGTTCAGTTCAGTTGCTCAGAAGTGTTCCACTGTGACCCCATGGACTGCAGCACGGCAGGCTTCCCTGTCCATCACCAATTCCCAGAGCTTGCTCAAACTCATGTCCTTCAAGTCATTGATGCCTGGGGACCATCTCAATCTCTGTCCTCCCCTTCCCCTCCTGCCCTCAATCTTTCCCAACATCAGGGTCTTTTCCAATGAGATAGTTCTTCTTATCAGGTGACCAAAGTATTGGAATTTCAGCTTCAGCATCAGTCTTTCCAGTGAATATTCAGAACTGATTTTCTTTAGCATTGATTGGTTGGATCTGCTTGCAGTCCAAGGGACTCTCAAGAGTCTTCTCCAACACCACAGTTCAAAAGCATCAATTCTTCAGTGCTCAGCTTTCTTTATAGTCCAACTCTCACATCCATACATAAGTACTGGAAAAACAATAGCTTTGACTACATGGACATTTGTGGGCAAAGTAATCTCTCCTTTTTAATATGCTGTCCAGTTTGGTCATAACTTTTCTCCCAAGGAGCAAGCATCTTTTAATTTTATGACTGCAATCACCATTTGCAGTGATTTTGGAGCCCAAGAAAATAAAGTCTCCCACTGTTTCCATTGTTTCCCCATCTATTTGCCATGAAGTGTTGGGACCAGAATGCTCAAAATTCTCCAAGCCAGGCTTCAGCAATACATGAACCAAGAACTTCCAGATGTTCAAGCTGGTTTTAGAAAAGGCAGAGGAACCAGAGATCAAATTGCCAACATCTGCTGGATCATTGAAAAAACAAGAGAGTTCCAGAAAAACATCTATTTCTGCTTTATTGACTATGCCAAAGCCTTTGACTGTGTGGATCACAAGAAACTGTGGAAAATTCTGAAAGAGATGGGAATACCAGATCATCTGACCGGCTTCTTGAGAAACCTATATGCAGGTCAGGAAGCAACAGCTAGAACTGGACATGGAACAACAGACTGGTTCCAAATAGGAGAAGGAGTACGTCAAGGCTGTATATTGTCACCCTGCTTATTTAACTTCTATGCTGAGTACATCATGAGAAACGCTAGGCTGGAGGAAGCACAAGCTGGAATCAAGATTGCTGGGAGAAATATCAATCACCTCAGATATGCAGATGACACCACCCTTATGGCAAAAAGTGAAGAGGAACTAAAAAGCCTTCTGATGAAAGTGAAAGAGGAAAGTGAAAAAGTTGGCTTAAAGCTCAACATTCAGAAAACGAAGATCATGGCATCTGGTCCCATCACTTCATGGGAAATAGATGGGGAAACAGTGGAAACAGTGTCAGATTTATTTTTGGGGGCTCCAAAATCACTGCAGATGGTGATTGCAATGAAATTAAAAGACATTTACTCCTTGGAAGGAAAGTTATGACCAACCTAGATAGCATATTGAAAAGCAGAGACATTACTTTGCCAACAAAGGTCCGTCTAGTAAAGGCTATGGTTTTTCCAGTGGTCATGTATGGATGTGAGAGTTGAACTGTGAAGAAAGCTGAGCGCCAAAAAATTGATGCTTTTGAACTGTGATGTTGGAGAAGACTCTTGAGACTCCCGTGGACTGCAAGGAGATCGAACCAGTCCATTCTAAAGGAGATCAGTCCTGGGTGTTCTTTGGAAGGAATGATGCTAAAGCTGAAACTCCAATACTTTGGCCATCTCATGAGAAGAGTTGACTCATTGGAAAAGACTCTGATTCTGGGAGGGATTGGGTGCAGGAGGAGAAGGGGACGACAGAGGATGAGATGGCTGGATGGCATCAGCAACTCGATAGACATGAGTTTGGGTAAACATCGGGAGTTGGTGATGGACAGGAAGGCCTGGCGTGCTGCAGTTTATGGGGTCGCAAAGAGTTGGACACAACTTAGCGACTTAACTGAACTGAACTGAACTGATGGGACCAGATTAATGATCTTAGTTTTCTAAATGTTGAGTTTTAAACCAACGTTTTCACTCTCCTCTTTCACAGAGCAGAAGTAGATGCTTTTCTGGAACTCTAATGCTTTTTCAATGATCCAGCAGATGTTGGCAATTTGATCTCTGGTTCCTCTGCCTTTTCTAAATCCATCTTGAATACATGCAAGTTCATGGTTCAGGTACTTTTGAAATCTGGCTTGCAGAATTTTGAGCATTTCTTTGCTAGTGTGTGAGATGAGTGCAATTGTGTGGTAGTTCGAGCATTCTTTGGCATTGCCTTTCTTTGGGATTGGAATGAAAATGGAACTTTTCCAGTCCTGTGGCCACTGCTGAGTTTTCCAAATTTGCTGGCATATTGAGTGCAGTACTTTCACAGCATCGTCTTTTAGGATTTGAAATAGCTCAACTGGAATTCCATCACCTCCACTAGCTTTGGTTGTAGTAATGCTTTCTAAGGCCCACTTCACTTCACATTCCAGGACGTCTGGCTCTAGGTGAGTGATCACACCATCGTGGTTTTCTGTGTCATGAAGATCTGTTTTGTATAGTTCTTCTTGTATTCTTGCCACCTTTTCTGAATATTTTCTGCTTCTGTTAGGTCCACACAATGTCTTTCCTTTATTGTGCCCATCTTTGCATGAAATATTCCCTTGGTATTTCTAATTTTCTTAAAAAAAATTTCTAATATTCATGGACCACAGCCTTGTCTAACTCAAAGAAACTATGAGCCATGCCATGTAGGCCCATCCAAAATGGACGGATCATGGTGGAGATTTCTGATAAAATGTGGTCCACTGGAAAACGTAATGGCAAACCTCTCCAGTATTCTTGTCTTGAGAACCCCATGAACAATATAGTCACTTTCAGAGTTAGGTTATGTTATACAGCAAAGATGATTATATTATGTTATATAAGAATTAGTAGCAAACTAGGAGAAGGCAATGGCACCCCACTCCAGTACTCTTGCCTGGAAAATCCCATGGACGGAGGAGGCTGGTAGGCTGCAGTCCATGGGGTCACTAGGAGTTGGACATGACTGAATGACTTCACTTTCAGTTTTCACTTTCATGCATTGGAGAAGGAAATGGCAACCCTCTCCAGTGTTCTTGCCTGGAGAATCCCAGGGATGGGGGATTCTGGTGGGCTGCCGTCTATGGAGTTGCACAGAGTCAGACACGACTGAAGCGACTTAGCAGCAGCAGCAGCAGAGGGAATTATAAGACTGCCTCTCTTGGTGAGGTAAGCAGTGTGTCAGATTGTAAGTAGTTCTCTGGAGGAGGGTACATGGCAGAAAACTCACTGCAGTCTTAAGAGCTGAGAACAGCTAGAAAACAAAACAAAACAGAACAAAACGGGGACTTAGAATCAAAATCATAAGGGCTTGGAAGAGGACCCCAAACTCAGGTGAAATCCCAACCCTGGTAAACTGTACTTGGGAATTCTAAACCCTTTGTTTTTATAAGGTACAAAATCTGCAATAATTCATCGTGCAGAAGTGGAAAATTATCAACTATCTAATACAAACTATCTAATACAAACAAAAAAAATCTAATACAAACTCATAGGGTGCCTTTCTTGAGAAGAGAGGAGTATTAATCCATTGCTCAAGTGGAAACATTTATTTTAAATTGAAAAAGAAATACAACTTGAATAACTAAACAAGTAAAGGAACATAATGTGTGTACCATGACTTTGTTTGCTTGGGATCTGTAATGGACAAAGGCAGTATAAAGTTAGAGAAAGTTTCCTTAGGTAGCTTCAAGTCTTATTTGTAGCAACCTGGAAAGACTAAACTATCTCACTGAAGCATACATGTAGTAGCAAAAGTCATAGAAAACATCTTATACAATTGAAAAGCAGAAATGTTGGAACTGATGGATTTTTTCCATAGCCCGAGCAGAGAAATAACACCAGCGTAGTAGGCACTGCACCATGCCATCCAGATTCAACTTCAGCATGAAAGCATTATCTTTCCAGCTGCTGAGAATGAGTCTAGATGGCATGCTTAGACTCTCAGTCCTCTTTATGAATTGCCCTTTGTTAAAGACAGTTATTGCCATGCCCTTCTTCAGGGCATCTTTCAAACACAGGGATTGAAACCATGTTTCTTAAATCTCTGCATAAGCAGTTGTTTTTGTTGCTTTTTTTAACCACTAGTGCCACCTTAGAAGCCCTATTTTACATAATTTCCCACTTATTGCTGCATCCAGTGATTGGCCACTGTGAAGTACAAGATCGAGCCTCTTTTCCAACACAGCCAATCCCTGAAGGGCCATCCAGTTTTCAACGTCCTTGTGTCCTTGCGTGCATGCATGATAAGTCATGTCTGACTTTGGTATCCTATGGACTGTAGTCTACCAGGCTTTTCTGTCCAAGAGCTTCTCCAGGCAAGAATTCTGGAGTGGGTTGTCATGCCCTCCTACAGGGGATCATCCTCATCTAAGGATGGAACCCACCTCTCTCTGTGTCTCCTACACTGGCAAGCCAAATCTTTGCCACTAGTGCAGCCTGGGAAGCCCCAGTGTCCCCGCAGGGTGAGTCAAAATTTTATTTATATTACTGCCGATCATCTCACATGCTAGTAAAGTAATGCTCAAAATTCTCCAAGCCAGGCTGCAGCAATACATGAACCGTGAACTCCCTGATGTTCAAGCTGGTTTTAGAAAAGGCAGAGGAACCAGAGATCAAATTGCCAACATCTACTGGATCATGGAAAAAGCAAGAGAGTTCCAGAAAAACATCTATTTCTGCTTTATTGACTATGCCAAAGCCTTTGACTGTGTGGATCACCATAAACTGTGGAAAATTCTGAAAGAGATGGGAATACCAGACCACCTGACCTGCCTCTTGAGAAATCTGTATGCAGGCCAGGAAGCAACAGTTAGAACTGAACATGGAACAACAGACTGGTTCCACATAGGAAAAGGAGTACGTCAAGGCTGTATATTGTCACCCTGCTTATTTAACTTCTATTCAGAGTACATCATGAGAAATGCTGGACTGGAAGAAACACAAGCTGGAATCAAGATTGCTGGGAGAAATATCAATTACCTCAGATATGCAGATGACACCACTCTTATGGCAGAAAGTGAAGAGGAGCTAAAAAGCCTCTTGATGAAAGTGAAAGAGGAGAGTGAAAAAGTTGGCTTAAAGCTCAACATTCAGAAAACGAAGATCATGGCATCTGGTCCCATCACTTCATGGGAAATAGATGGGGAAACAGTGGAAACAGTGTCCAACTTTCTTTTTTGGGGATCCAAAATCACTGCAGATGGTGACTGCAGCCATGAAATTCAAATACACTTACTCCTTGGAAGAAAACTTATGACCAACCTAGATAATATATTCAAAAGCAGAGACGCTACTTTGCCGACTAAGGTCCATCTAGTCAAAGCTATGGTTTTTCCTGTGGTCATGTATGCATGTGAGAGTTGGACTGTGAAGAAGGCTGAGCTCCAAAGAATTGATGCTTTTGAACTGTGGTGTTGGAGAAGACTCTTGAGAGTCCCTTGGACTGCAAGGAGATCCAACCAGTCCATTCTGAAGGAGATCAACCCTGGGATTTCTTTGGAAGGAATGATGCTAAAGCTGAAGCTCCAGTACTTTGGCCACCTCATGCGAAGAGTTGACTCATTGGAAAAGACTTTGATGCTGGGAGGGACTGGGGTTAGGAGGAGAAGGGGACGACCAAGGATGAGATGGCTGGATGGCATCACGGACTCGATGGACGTGAGTCTGAGTGAACTGCAGGAGTTGGTGATGGACAGGGAGGCCTGGCGTGCTGCGTTTCATGGGGTCACAAAGAGTCGGACATGACTGAGCGACTGAACTGAACTGAACTGAACAGTCCAATTTCCCTCTGCTCAATTATCCTTTTGTTTTTCTTCCCCATAGATGTTGATCTCCAGAACACTGGGTAATAAATACACTGTATGTTTATTTTCATCTCAGAATGCATTTCCTTCACTGAGAGTCAGTGATGGTTCCAGTAGTAAGGTGAGAAACAGACATTAAGACAGGATTCAGGAATTGGATCACTACTTGAAGTCTGGTAAAAGACTCTATCAGTAGCAAATCAAACAGGTCCAGTGCTTATCCCTGGGGTGTGTTAGCAATGTTTTGTTAACATTTTAATCAGTGGTGAACGTAGTGGTATGCCTCTGTAAAGACATGTACTACCAGTTGGTCCGTATCATTCATTTGAGAAACTTTGAGAATTATAAAGAAAATGGAATTATAAAGAAAGTGGAAATGGATAGCTGTTGAGAAGACAAAAGAAGGCTGAAGATGTCTAATCATTAATTGAAGCCTTTATGTAGTAACCAGTGATAAAATTGGCAATTTATTAAATAACATCCATCTCCATCAGTTAGAAAACAGACAAAGTTTAGGAGCAGACACACAACTCAGTCACAGAAGGCACTGAGTTCTGAGTTTTCTCAACCTAAGGATAAAGTGAAAACATTTGGTCACTCAGCCATATCAGACTCTTTACAACCCCATGGACTGTGAGAAGCCCAATCTAAGTATTCACACATGTAATGCTGAGGTCCAGTCCATGAAATAGGAAAGAATGAGCCCAGTCTGTGTTGAGAAACAGATATTGGTTGAAACACTTAATACTGAATCCTCAGAATATCTTGAGTCCTCTGAGTCTAGAAAAATGGCTCCTTCTTCTTTTACAGTCATTGGAGTCTCCTTGCTTAAAAACAAAACAAAACAAAAACAAAACCAAAAACAGATGTCTCTGTCCTGAGAGTCAAAATAATTTCCTCGAAATATTCCTCTATTTGCCCTCTTAGCCATAAGCTTTGTGACTGGTTAAGCTAAAACATAACTTGTCTAGTGGGGTGTTGAGTATATTATGGTTACAAAAGACCCTTAAGGAAACCTAAATATAGAAAAATTACCAATTTACAAAGTATAACACCCAAGTGAGGACCCTAGGACACAGGTCAAATATGCTGTTGAAATGTCCTTAAAACTTGGGCAAGGCAATAGCCTACAGGAAATCTAATAGAAGTATGAGGTACTCCACTGGAGAAACTGAAAGTGTTGATCAAAATGTTCAGAGAATAGGACATAGCAGAATGATTATGTTAATACTAGGGAAGACTAGAGTGATTGTGATGATTGTGTCCTGAATGGGGAACCAGGAGATATTATAGTGACCAAGAATATAAGACAAACACTAGTGAGAGTGTCTCCAGTGGCATTGAGAAGTTCAGTGACCAAATGCATTAATTTCCTTGCTTGTGTGGTGTATATATGAGTATATACAAATATATATGTGAGTTTCACTTTGCTCTGTACCTGAAAGTAATAAAATATTGCAAACCAACTATACACCAATAAAAAAATTGAAAAAAAAGTATCACAATATAAAATCACAAATAAATAGTACCCTTAATTGCTAATCATTCAATACAGAATCTTATCCAACCACAGATATATGGTATGTGACCATTTAACTGTGGTATGCAATCTTTTTAAACCCTATGAAAAAGAGGAACAGAAACAGTTCAAATTTATACAGGATATAAAGTGTTTATACAGTCTTGCACTAGGGCTATACAAGACTCTCCTCTCCTCTCTGTTTAGAGGTAACTGTTCTGTTTGTACATCCCCCAGGAATTCAAAATGATCCACTATATTGATGACATCATGCAACTAAGTAAAATGAGGAAAAAATGACAAGTACATTGGAGGCCTTTGTAGGACAAATGTGCTCTAACAGCCTTTATAAGTTTCAGTACTGTCACCTGAATAGAAATCCACTACTCTGGACTATGCAGACCAACGTGAAGAATGAATCACTGTTTCTCACACTTTCATCATATAAAAGAAAGCATAATGCTTTGTGAAACACCTTAGGTTTTAAGGACAGTCTATTTGACAGTCGGGAATACTGTGCTAACTCATATGTAGGGTGTAATGAAAGCAGCTAGGTTTGCTGTGTGCTATGCTGTGCTTAGCTGCTCAGTTGTGTCTGACTCTTTTCGACACCATGGACTGTAGCCCTCCAGGCTCCTCTGTCCATGGATATTCTCCAGTCAAGAACCCTGGAGTGGTTTACCATGCCCTTCTCCATGTTTGCTATAGGTAGATACAAATATAGAGATACAAAATATAGGACATGGACATAGACATAGATATAGATATATAGAATACATGTAAATATATATATATCTCAGAAATGCTAGTATGGAGATGCTATAATAGTCTGTATGGCCAGCAAGCCTAAGTGCCTGCTGTTTATTCATCTAAGATGAATTGTCTACCTACCTCTGTCTACTCTCCTGCCCTATCCTCTCCTGTTATCTTCTCTCCTCTCCTCTCTTCTTTCTCTTTCTCAAAGAGGGTGGGAGGGAGAGGTTGTACAATGGGAGCTTTGTGACCCCCATTGAAAGTTAATTTAAAGCAGACGTAGCTTAGAATTAGGGTAGCAAAAGTAGAAAAATAAAGCAACAAGGAATAGAGTTTTATATTGTTATCATTGCTATTGTTCTGTTTGCTTTAATATTTCCAAATAATTTTTAATAGTCCACCTCCGGTTGTTTTCAATGGTACTAGCATCGCGTTGGAATTTGCAAATTCATAGGCACCACCCCAGACATATTGTATCTGAAACTCTAAAAATGGGGTCTAACAGTCTTTCAAATGAGACCTTCAGGTAATTCTGAGGCAATGCCAAAATTTGAGACCACTTACATAGATAACACAAATTTTCTTACTGTTTATTATTATTTTATGACTAACCTATTTTTTATCCAAATATAAGTAACATTGGTATGAATGATTACATTCTCAATTTAGATTGTTATTCTAAGGGTCTGGTAGTAATTTATGTTCAACAATAAATTTTATTTTTCTGGACAAATATAGTATATAGATCATTGCATTTTAATATAATTGAGAATGTTACTATAATGAGGAATGAATTTCCTCAAAGATCTATGCAGTAATTGTTTTTCTATCATTTTATAATTGGCTGATTCTAGCAACTTAAGTTTTTTTTTTTTTTAATGGTTCATAAAAATAAATGCAATTATATTCAGATAAAGAAACACTTTCTATTACTATCAATACTACCTTGACTTACAAAAGAAGAATAATAGCAATTAAAAGACAAGCAATTTAAATTTTTAGTTTAGCAGTTTAAATATATTTGATGTAAAATAAAACAGAAGTACCTCATAGAAAAATCAAAGTTAGAAAGAATGAGAGTATGTTTCAGTTCTACAACTAGGATCCTCAGCTATACTGTGTATAAATACCAAACAAAGGCAGGAAAAAAATTCACCTTTATTATCCACTGGAAGAAAAATTCATGCTGTGTCACATCAAGACAAGCCACTACTACTCTACAGTAATTGGCAGCCAACAGTGCGATCCTACTGTTTGTAATCTTTGTTATTTTCGAGTTGCTGAGCCTTTTCTGAGCCTTCAAATTATTTAAATTAAAAAAATCTTAATATAATGGTTTTATTGAATCATTATACAGTTTAGGTCCTTTTTAGGTCTATAGATATCATAGAATAAATCACACTTATTTTCATTTTCTTTTTCAAAATATACAAGAAAACTAATAATTTCATTAATACTCAGATTCTTCCAATTCTAACCTAGCTTACAAACATTTTCTGAAACCTTAGGAGGGATTATGTTTAATCCACATTTTTACTTTCACCAATTACTGCTTCCATGTACACCCATGGTGGATTCATGTCAATGTATGGCAAAACCAATACAGTATTGTAAAGTAAAATAAAGTAAAAATATATATATATATATATTTTAAAAAGCAAAACAACAAATAAATAAAGTAAAATATCTTTACAGGTTCATTGGTCTTTTAGCCCAATTAGAAGTTGAACTAGTTTTATGTGGAGCCTACATCTCTGATTGTATTTTTGTATTCCTTATGCTCTTGGTCATTAATAAAGACCATTGTTTGCAAAAGTAAGTAAGTGACAGTCACTTAGTCATGTCCCATGCTTGCGAACCCATGGACTATACAGTCCAGGGAATTCTCTAGGCCAGAATATTGGAGTGGGTAGCTTTTCCCTTCTCCAGGGGGTCTCCCAACCCCAGGGATTGATGCCAGGGCTCCCACACTGTGGACGGATATGGAGTGGGAAGCCTATCCTTTTTCTCCAGTAGATCTTCCCAATCCAGGAATTGAACCTGCGTCTCCTGCACTGCAGGCAGATTCTTTATCAACTGAGCTATCAGGAGGCTGTTTGCATAAAGGGGATAAGCTAAAAGGTGGATTTGTCTGCATTCTTTCCTAAAGTATTTAATTATTGTAGTGTAGGCATTCTTATTCATGGGAAGGAGAGAGGATTCAAAGCTCTCAAAATATCCTCCCAGAAAACAACTAATATAACTAAAAAAAGTATGAATCGCGAGAAGAACCATCATCATCATAGTGATAGCAGGGCTCAGGAGAGGGAGAGGCTGCAGTGTAATTAAGTAGTATTTTCTGGTGCTCTGAGCAAAAGATATGTTGTTACATGCTGACATTCATCTTTGATGAATCCATAGGGAACTGGAGGTTTGCTTTACCATTTTAAATAACCCTTCTCAGATTTGCACATAGATTTATGGCAAAGGTTAAAAAAATAAATAATGATGTAATTGTGAGGGTACAAATATTGTTAAAAACCAAGGAATAAAATTGTATGGTTGTTATTTCTTTATTTTCCTCAAAATATGAAAAGTTTTGGCTGTTTCTTATACTGATTTTCTTTCATAGAAACAAAATAACAACTTATGTTAAACTCACTTAATAAACCTAGCTATTTGAAAATTAGACATATCAGAGAGAAACCATTTTTGAAATGTATCTTAAGATTTGATGATTGGACAAGATCTAAAGCTTTTATCTGAAGTCAAACGTTCTTCAAATATTCAAGATTTTTTAGTAGGCATGGGCTTTATATTGGTTTGAGGCTGAATCCATTTTGAAGCATGTTGTGGCAGTATAGTAATTTCTATGTGGTAATATGACAAGTCCAGTTTTCTAAACTATTAAATCCACAACGCTTAGATGATGAAAAGAATAATTCACTTTTTTATGATCAGACAAGAAATGGCAGAGTTGACTTAGTAGAATGTGGTGCTGATGTCAAAGGTGGTTTTTTCCTGATTTTATTGAGGTATAATTGACATATGTAACATTGTGTAATTGTGTCAATTCAAAGTATGCCAGGTGTTGATTTGTTAATTTCAGTTCAGTTCAGTAGCTCAGTCATGTCTGATTTTTTGCGACCCATTGAACTGCAGCACGCCAGGCTTCCCTGTCCATCACCAACTCCCAGAGCCTATGCAAACTTATGTCCATTGAGTCAGTGATGCCATCCAACAATCTCATCCTCTGTCATCCCCTTCTCCACCCACCTTCAATCATTCCCAGCGTCAGGGTCTTTTCCAATGAGTCAGTTTTTTGCATCGGGTGGCCAAAGTATTTGAGTTTCAGCTTCAGCATCAGTCCTTCCAATGAATATTCAGGACTGGTTCCCTTTAGGATGGCCTGGTTGGATCTCCATGCAGTCCAAGGGACTCTCAAGAGTCTTCTCTGACACCACAGTTCAAAAGCATCAATTCTTCAGTGCTCAGCTTTCTTTATAGTAAAGCATCAATTCTTCAGTGCTCAGCTTTCTTTATAGTCCAACTCTCACATCCATACATGACCACAGGAAAAAACAAAGCTTTAATTAGATTTGTTTTGATTTGTTACCTTAAATATTGCATTTTGATTAGTGGCTTCTTTAAAAGACATCCCTGGAATTCTTTTTGATGAGTGTAGGGACCATCTGATTTAAAGTATTTCGCATAGTATTTATGATGTGGATGAATTTAGAGTTGGGAAAGGCTTTGCAGGGTGTCATTTTCACAGGCAGACCTGCAGGTATGGACTGCAAGCATTTACTGTTCTGTGAATCACTCATTCTCTCATCTGTTGTTTGAAAAATTTGAGTCATCAGTTGCTTCTTCTCAACTACAACCTCCATGGGTAGAGGAGACCTTTGAGACTCATTTCTGAGGTTACAGATTGACGTACTTGGTTCATTTCTTCTAAGCATTTGTTCTAATTTTTTCTAAAATGTATTCTGAGCATCAAGTTTAGTGATCAACTTGGGATCTGAAGGGATTTCTAGTTGTGAAAGTGTAACTGAGCAGGGCTCTGTGGAGCCTTTCGGGGACACTCCTTCCCCAAATCCTCTGCTTTAGCTCCTCTCTGAAGTACCTAGAAAATAGTATTTTATGCATATTTCCTGAGTTTTTCAGATGCTAATGCCACCACCAAATGGAAGAAATTAACTGCTGTATGATTGTGAGCATGTAACCCCCTGCATCTTCTAGTACCAAGGATGAATCACCATTATCGAATCAGAGATAGTGCACGAGCTGATCACAGACCTTAGGATACACTTCTTTCATCTTATCTTTATAAATGTTTTGCTGAAACCCTTAAAGGAGTTTGGGGTTTTGGAGTACAAGCCATTGTTACAGGGGGAAAAAAAAACCTGACTCCATGTTGGATCTGTTTCTTTTACTTTAAACTTTGCTTCCCATTGTTTTTGTTCACTAAAAGGATATTGTCCATACATAATGGCTGTGCTTCAGAGAACCTGACTCATCCCTTTTGACTAAATGCTAAACCAAAATGCCTTTGTTCAGGACCCTGTCCACCTGTGTAAGGCTACAGGAAGGAAGAAGTAAACATATCCCCTCCCCAAGGTGAGTCATTTCAGGAGATATTTGTAAGATCAATGGCCTTTTTATTTTACTCCCTTATCTCTCTCTCTCTCTGTTCTATAAAAGCACCTGGCCTCCAGACCTCAACAAGATGATTGTTTTGAGACACTAGTCTGCCATCTTCCTGGTCAGCAAGCTTTCTGAATAAAGGCATATTCTTTGCCTAAACACCTTGTCTTCAAATTATTGACCTGTTGTATGGTGAACAGAGCAAGCTTGGACTCAGTAACATCATCTGTTACACTTGCTTGACCATGCAATAAGCCTTGAATATGAAAGTGAAAGTGAAGTTGCTCAGTTGGGTCTGACTCTTTGCGACCCCATGGACTGTAGCCGATTTTTCAGGGTGCTGGAGTGGGTTGCCATTTCGTTCTCCAGAAGATCTTCCCAACCCAGGGATTGAACAGGATCTCCTGCATTGTAGGCAGATGCTTTACTGTCTAAGCCACCAGGGAAGTCAATAAGCCTTTCTCTGTTCTAAACCCCAAGGATTTGGTTTGTTAAGCTTCACTGTGCAATAGGCACAGGTACTTGCATTTGGTAACAAAAGGTTTTATGATGCATCAGTTCTCCTGAAAAGTACCTAGAGGCTATTATCTGCAGCTGTCACCCAGAATCCTGGTGTGTAGCGTCACTACTACTTCCCTGAGTAGCTTCAGCAGAGACCAAGGAGCACATATCATATTAATCTCATATTAGTCTCAGTGGACTGAAAAACTACACACAACCTTAAAGTTGAGAGTTATATTTTATTTGGTGAAAATTTTTAGGTCTTCAAGCCCAGGAGACAGTATCTCAAGCAATTCTGAGAGAAGTGATCCAGGGAGGTGAGGGGAGGAGACAGGTTATATAGAAGTTTTGCAACAAAGCATAGGTAGACTGAACATCAAGAAATTATTGTTAATGAAAGAAAATAAGATATCCCAAGTTAAGAAATTACTGCTTTTCTATGTTGGAAGATGCAAGAATCTACATTCACTAAAATCACTCCTTTAATATGTATTTCAGCTATTTGGGGCCAGTATCCTTTTTTTTCACATTCTGGGCTCTCTTTGGCTCACTTAATGGCTGTAGTTTAATGGTTATTAGACCCCAGATATTTTTTTCCTTTTATACAGTTCATGAAATTCTCATGGCAAGTATACTGGGTTGATTTGCCATTCCCTCCTCCAGTGGATCATGTTTTGTCAGAACTCTCTGCTATGACCTGTCTGTCTTGGGTGGCCCTGCATGGCATGGCTCACAGCTTCATTGAGTTATATAAGCCCCTTCACCATGACAAGGCAGTGATCCATGAAGGGGAAGAGGGCATCAGGGGATGAGATGGCTGATTGGCACTACTGATGCAATGGACATGAACTTGGGCAAATTCTGGGAGATGGTGAGGTATAGGGAAGCCTGGTATGCTGAGTCCATGGGGTCATAGAGAGTTGGACATAACTGGGCAACTGAACAAGAACATTCATCTCCTACCTAAGTGCCATTAGGGCTCACCACTTCAAATTGGAGGGCTGGAATCACTGGTGATTGTGACATCCTTGCTTACTGATATGGCATGAACTTTCCATTTGTCAGCTCCTATGTGATTTCATAGCTATAGCAAATGTTTTATTTCACTGTTCTAAATCTGTATTAAGTGAAGTAAGAATAATTAGTTCATATTCAGTATATCATTTATTTTCTATTAATTAAATGTATGGTAATGCAGGGTACCCAGGAGTCATTAAAAAAGAAAAAAAATAAACAACAACTTGGAATCAAGAAAAGGCAAAACTCTCATTAATGTTGGTTGTTGTGAAAAATAAGTATGCTTCAAGTACTATTAGGGACAGCAAGATAGATATTCAATGAGCTATTTAAAGCCATCTATTATAGCAGAAAAAACTGATGAATTGTTCCCTGGAAATTATTATGGAAAGATAAAATGTGTGTATGTGTGTGTGCTTGTGTATATATATGCTAAATCACTTTGTGTCTGACTCTGTGCGACCCCATAGACGGCAGCCCATCAGGCTCCCCCGTCCCTAGGATTCTCCAGGCAAGAACACTGGAGTGGGTTGCCATTTCCTTCTCCAGGAATATATATATACACACACATATACACACACACACATATATATACATACTGTATACTGTATATGTGTGTGTGTATATATATATATATATATATACTGAGGAAGACTTTCTTATCTCTCTTTGCTGTTCTTTGGAACTCTGCATTCAAATGGGTATATCTTCCTTTTCTCCTTTGATTTTCACTTCTCTTCTTTTCACAGCTATTTGTAAGGCCTCCTCAGACAATCATTTTGCCTTTTTTGCATTTCTTTTCCTTGGGGATGTTCTTGATCTCTGCCTAATATGCAATGTCAGGAACCTACGTCCATAGGTCATCAGGCACTCTGTCTATCAGATCTAGTCCCTTAAATCTATTTCTCACTTCCACTGTATAATTGTAAGGAATTTGATTTAGGTCATACCTGAATGGTCTAGTGGTTTTCCCTACTTTCTTCTATTGAATTTGCCAATAAAGATTTCATGATCTGAGCAACAATCAGCTCCCAGTCTTGTTTTTGCTGACTGTATAGAGCTTCTCCATCTTTAGCTGCAAAGAATATAATCAATCTGATTTTGGTATTGACCACCTTTTGATGTCCTTGTGTAGAGTCTTCTCTTGTGTTGATGGAAGAGGGTGTTTTCTATGATCAGTGTGTTCTCTTGGAAAAACTCTATTAGCCTTTGACCTGCTTTATGCTGTACTCCAAGGCCATATTTGCCTGTTACTCCAGGTATTTCTTGACTTCCTACTTTTGAATTACAGTCCCCTATAATGAAAAGGACATTTTTTCCTTCAGTGTCAGTTCTAGAAGGTCTTGTAGGTTTTAATAGAACTGTTCAACTTCAGCTTATTCAACATTATTAGCTGGGGCATAGACATAGATTATCATGATATTGAATGGTTTGCCTTGGAAATGAACAGAGATCATTCTGAACTTTTTTATATTGCATCCAAGTACTGCATTTCAGACTTTTTGACTATGATGGCTACTCCATTTCTTCTAAGTAATTCTTTCCCACAGTAGTAGATATAATGATCATCTGAGTTAAATTCACCCATTCCAGTCCATTTTAGTTCACTAATTCCTAAAATGTTGACATTCACTCTTGCCATCTCCTGTATGACTGCTGCCGACTTGCCTTGATTCACAGAACTAACATTCCAGGTTCCTTTGCAATATTGCTTTTTACAGCATCAAACTTTGCTTCTATCACCAGTCACATCCACAGCTGGGTGTTGTTTTTGCTTTGGTTCCATATCTTCATTCTTTCTGGAGTTATTTCTCCACTGATCTCCAGTAGCATATTGGGCACCTACCGAACTGGGAAGTTCATCCTTCAGTGTCCTATCTTTTTGCCTTTTTATACCAATCATGCAGTTCTCAAGGCAAGAATGCTGAAGTGGTTTGCCATTCTCTTTTCCAATGGACCACAGTTTGTCAGAACTCTCCACCATGACCTGTCCATCTTGGGTGGCCCTACACGGCATGGCTCATAGTTTTATTGAGTTAGACAAAGCTGTGGTCGCTGTGATCAGATTGGTTAATTCTCTGTAATTGTGGTTTTCAGTCTGTCTGCCCTCTCTGGAGAAGGATAAAAGACTTATGGAAGTTTCTGATGGGAAAGACTGACTAGGGGGAAAACTGGGTCTCATTTTGATGGACTGGACCACGCTCAGTAAATCCTTAATCCAATTTTCTGTCAATGGGTGGAGCTATGTTCCCTCCCTGCTGTTTTCCTGGGGCCAAACTATGGTGGATGTAAGGAAGATAATGGGGCCTTCTTCAAAAGTTTCCATACATGTACTGTACACTCACTGTCCCCAACCCTGCAGCTGGTCACCACCAACCCACACCTCCACCAGAGACTCCTGGACACTCCCGTGAAACTCTGGATCAGTCTCTTATGGGGTCGCTGCTCCTTTCCTCTGGGTCCTGGTGCACACAAGGTTCTGTTTGTGCCCTCTGAGAGTCTATTTCCCAGTCCTGTGTAAGTTCTGGCAGCTCTATTGTGGGGTTACCGGAGACCTCCTCCAAGAGGGCTTATGCCACAGCCAAGTCTGCTGCACACAGAGCCCTGTTGCTGTAGCAGTCCACTGCTGACCTGGACCTGCACAGGAGACGCATAAACACAGTTCTGTCTCAGTCTCTATGGGGTCCCTGGTCCAGAGGTACACAGGGTTTGTTTGAGCCCCCTGAGTGTCTCCTCGGTGGAAAGAAAGTCTTCCCCAGAAATCAGTGCAAAGAGGTAGAGAAAAACAACAGAATGGGAAAGACTAGAGATCTCTTCAAGAAAATTAGAGATACCAAGGGAAGATTTCATGCAAAGATGGGCTCAATAAAGGACAGAAATGATATGGACCTAACAGAAGCAAAAGATATAAAGAGGTGGCAGAAAATACAAGAACTATATAAAAAAGGTATTCACAACTCAGATAATCACGATGGTATCATTACTCACCTAGACCCAGATATCCTGGAATGTGAAGTCAAGTTGGCCTTAGGAAGCGTCACTACGAACAAAGTTAGTGGAGGTGATGGAATTCCAGTTGAGCTATTTCAAATCCTGAAAGACGATGCTGTGAAAGTTCTGCACTCAATACACCAGCAAATTAGGAAAACTCAGCAGTGGTCACAGGACTGGAAAAGGTCAGTTTTCCTTCCAATCCCAAAGAAAGGCAATGGCAGAGAATGCTCAAACTACCACACAATTGCACTCATCTCACGTGTTAGCAAAGTAATTCTCAAAATTCCCCAAGCCAGGCTTCAACAGTACATGAACTGTGAACTTCCAGATGTTCAAGCTGGTTTTAGAAAAAGCAGAGGAACCAGATATCAAATTGCCAACATCTGTTGGATTATCAAAAAAGCAAGAGAGTTCCAGAGAAACATCTATTTCTTCTTTATTGACTATGCCAAAGTCTTTGACTGGGTTGATCACAATAAACTGTGGAAAATTCTGAAAGAGATGGGAACACTAGACCACTTGACCTGCCTCTTGAGAAATCTGTATGCAGGTCAAGAAGCAACACTTAGAACTGGACATGGAACAACAGACTGGTTCCAAATCAGGAAAGGAGTATGTCAAGGCTGTATATTGCCATAAAATTAAAAGATGCTCCTTGGAAGAAAAGCTATGACCAAGCTAGGCAGCATATAGAAAACAGAGACATTACTTCACCAACTAATGTCCATCTAGTCAAAGCTATGGTTTTCCAGTGGTCATGTATGGATGTGAGAGTTGGACTATAAAGAAAACTTAGCACCAAATAATTAATGCTTTTGAACTGTGGTGTTGGAGAAGACTCTTGAGAGTCCCTTGGACTGCAAGGAGGTCCAATCTGTCCATCCTAAAGGAAATCAGTCCTGAATATTCACTGAAAAGACTGATATTGAAGCTGAAACTCCAATATTTTGGCCATCTGATGTGAAGAACTGACTCATTGGAAAAGATCCTGATGCTGGCAAAGATTTAAGGCAGGAGGAGAAGGGGATGACAGACAATGAGATGGTTGAATGGCATCACCAACTCAATGGACATGAATTTGAGTAAATTCTGGAAGTTGATGATGGACAGGGATGCCTGGTGTGCTGCAGTATATGGGGTTGCAAAGAGTCAGACACGATTGAGTGAACTAAACTGATTGTGTGTGTGTGTGTGTGTGTGTGTGTATAAGGGTAGTTTGTAATTTCCTTGGTTCTGTCTCATCACAACAAAAGTTTGAAGTGAGGGACAGACCAGGGTTACAGCCCTCAGACAGATGACTCTTACAACTCTCAGTTTTAGTTAGAAAGTAAAGGAAAATACATCCTCGAGGCATGAGGGCATGCCAACCCAAAAGATGGGAAGAGAATAGAGGCCCCCAGGCCCAATTTTGGCACCTCTTTTTATATGATTTTTTTCTCTTTCCCTTGAGCCTTCCCTATGTAAATTGGGCTAGACAGGAGGGCTTTTTTTTTTTTTTTTAACCTGAGGTTCTCTCTCTGGTCCTAGGACCTTCCTTTGTTCTGTTTTCATGAGCTTTTCCATTCCTTGTCTTTTAGCCACTGCCATTCTGAACTCCTGTTTCCTATTCTAACTGCCTAATATATTTATACATTGTCAATCTAAGCATATTATGTGATCCAAATTTTAGAAAATATATTACCTTTCATTAATCTGACAATTTTACTTTTTATACTTAACTGCTTATTATATTGTCAACTGAAAAAAAAAGACATATAATCTGAAAGTTGAGAATTATATTTTATTTGGCAAATTTGCTGAGGACTTAAATTTGGAAGGCAGCCTCTCAGACAGATGTGAGGGACCTTTCCAAGGGGTAAGTGAGGAGCCAGAATTTTGCAAAAAAAAAAAAAAGCAGACTTTGCAAACACACACACACACACACGTAGTTGAACATCAAAAGAGTACTGATAATTAAAAAAAAAAAAAACTCAAGTTAAGGAATTTAGTGTGTTTCTGTGTATGGGGAGATGCAGTCTGAGCTTAATAAAATAATTTCTTTGATATGCACCTTAGCTATCAAGGGCTAGTATTCTGTTTATCTCCATCCCCTCAGTGTGCGCCATTCAACGTGGTTGCAGTGGTTGATGTCTTGATGCCACAATATCTTTTGTTTATTGACATGACAGGTGACATTTTTTTCATCCACATTATGCACACCAATTTCATCCAACTTCTAAGAAATGCTTTGTTGCCTAATAGTTATGGAAATGAGGTCAGAAAGTTTACATATAATATTCATTATTATGTTATTAAATGGGTTTTCTATAATACTAGTAACTCCTGAGGACAGTTTGCATTGTCTCTACTTGTCTTTTCAATATTATTTATTTTATGTTTATGTACAGAAATCTTTTTATACAAAAGTTCAAGTTTGTAATATTTGAGGCAAACATATAATTCAGTTATAATTATTAGATAATTTAAAAAATTTAATGCAAACATTATTTCATGTTTTAATATACTTTCAAGTTAAGAATTCACTGTTACCATGACTGAAACAGCAAAAGAATTGGTAAATTTGTCTTAAAAATAAAGTAAAACAGTCCATGTACCACTTAATGAATCATAATTAAATGTCAGGAAAATTCATAGGTTTTAATATAGCCAACTCATCTTGAAAGTTGATATTTATTCAACAGATAAAGAGAAGAAACTTGAATACAATATATGTATTTTTAAAAACTTAACATGTTTATCACCCACAAAGAATAACGTGAAAACATCATTTCCAAGAAGTGGCTCAAACTACTTCCAGATTAATAGAACTCTAAAATATAACTTTATTATGCCTAGTGCAATAGTTGGAATTTTAAAAAGTGAAATCATCTTTATGGTGGTGAACAGTTGCACCTTAAATGAACTTTTTATTCAAGAGCAGTCACCATTGCAACACAAGGACCATTAATGCATTAAAGCTTTTTCCTTCCAGAAAGCTTTTTCTGTGAAGCAGCATCCAAGTTCTAGTGAATAAGATTAACAGCAATGTTCTTATAAAGAACAACATTAAAAGAAGAAGTGCTGGGAGAGATAAGTGGCAACTTTTTTTTTCCTATAGTAATACATAATTTCATTATGTAATGTGTTCCTGAAGATATAAACACTGGGAAACAGGACAAAATGTTTAGCAATGATTTTTGTGTTTTCTTATATAAGGATCTGTATTTAATATAATTTAATTATAAAACACTAACCACTTTAAAACAATGTTTTGTGTTGAATGAAGGGTCTATTAGTGGCTCAGCTGGTAAAGAATCTGCCTGCAATGTGGGAGACCTGGAAGCAATCACTGGGTTGGGAAGATCCCCTGGAACAGGGAACAGCTACCCACTCCAGTATTCTTGCCTGGAGAATTTCATGGACAGAAAAGCCTGGAAGGCTACAGTCCATGAGGTTGCAGAGTCATACATGGCTGAGCAATATCACTCACTCATTCATTTTTAGTATGTCTATTATTGCTTCCTAACCTTACACAGAAATGGATGTATAGACACATAAGCCGTTCATTTAAAAAATTGCACATACTTTAGAATATTGTTTTTTTCCTTTTAATAGCTTTTATTTTTAATATAGATTTATTTATTTTAGTTGGAGGCTAATTACTTTACAATATTGTATTGGTTTTGCCATATATCAACATGAATCCACCACAGGTGTACACGTGTTCCCCATCCAGAACCCCCCTCCCACCATATTGTTTTCAGAAGCAAATGTAAACATTTTGAAGACACATTTAAAACTTTGTTATAGGGTATAGTCAAGTTCTTGGGTTGCCTTATTTTTAATGCCTTCCCAATTTATAGCCAATAGAACTCTTCTATATATTAAAGGTAAGTTTTTATACTAGAATTACAGTTAAAATTACATCAAATGATAAATAATAAATGACATCAAAATTGGATTAAAGACACATTATTAATATGTTTCCAAATAGCATGCTATTTGTAATTGAGCTGAAAAATGGGCATAAAACTCCTGAACACGGTGAGTGCCATTTGTTCTAACAGCAGTAAATGTCATTACTTGAAATATCTAAAGAAGACACTGGGAAGAGAATGATAGAATCCTTCTGTGAAAACCAAGATTTATATTAGCATAATAATGTTGAAAGTCTTCTCAGAAATCTCCTACCTAAGCACAATACATTTATAACAAAGTGTTGATAGACTTGGGAAGGGAAGTCCCTTTGGAAGACTCAGTGTGTCAAGTTCCAGAGAGAGCTAATGGATTACAGAATGAGTCCTGTGTCCAGCATCTTAAGCCTCTAATTTTGAAAATGTCTTATCAATCATTTTTAGACTTTAACAGTTTCATCACTGTCAAAATCAAGTCATACTTAGATTAAATGGAAAGCCAGGGCCCTCAACAGAACACAGAATTCATTCAATTCATAAATGACAAAAAGGTGATTTCAATATGGCCTGATGGACTAAAACTTAAGAAATCAAGAGAAATAGATGGGTAAGTATCTGTCTATCAGTGGCTTTAAAATAAAAATAGGGCATTAAAAAAAAAAAAAAAAAGAAGATTCCCAGGATCGACTCGCAAGGATACTGTTTTGCAGTGGGGCTCAGGAATTTGCATGCTTAAAAATCATCCTACGTAATCCTGATGCGGGTGCCCATTGGTAACATCTTGAGGAATGATAGATGATATATGTATTGAAGTTAAAACAACTACTTTATGTAAAATTCTGTCTGTACAAAAATCCCTCGTTAGTACCTCTATTCCTTCATTCATCACTTTTCTGAAACTCATTGCTACCTTTTTTGCTCAAGATTTCTGAAATCAAGATGGTTTTTCTGTATAAAGTTTCCTGAACATTAACAGTGGAAGTAAAATTGATAAAACTTATGACATTTGGAAGGGAGAGTGTCATCTCACAGAGAACATAAAAGAGAGGGGCCTGGGAAAAGAGACAAAGGGCAAAATAGATCTTAAACCATAATATAAAGAGATATCAAGAGAAATAGGGCTTCCCTTGAGGCCCAGCTGGTAAAGAATCCACCTGCAATGCAGGAGACCTGGGTTTGATCCCTGGGTTGGGACAATCCCCTGGAGAAGGGAAAGGCTACCCACTCAAGTGTTCTGGCCTGGAGAATTCCATGGACTGTATAGTCCATGTGGTTGTAAAGAGTCAGACATGACTGAGTGACGTTCACTTCACTTAAAGAGAAATAAATTCAGAAGGTATTAAAAAGCTCTAAGCAAAGACCTCCCCATATGCAGATAGAGACAGGGAAAAAACAAAAAGAGGCAAACTCTATCCACTGGCCTGTTGCAGTGGATCTGCCAGTATTTGTTGGGAGAAGCAGTTAGAGTGGAGGGATCAGTGATATGTGTCCTGCTTCATCCACTGAACTTCATTGGCCTAAGTTTATTCATATTTGTTCATCAATTAAAAAACAAGTTCTGGCAAGTGTATAAAAAAATGCAATATATATACTCCACAGCCCAGGTCTGAGAATACTTTAAATCTGCTATGCATCATTCAGAATTCACTGTCTTTTAAATAATCAATAATATTTAATTTCAAGTGAAATTAAATGCCTTAAAATTATATATCACTTTTCAGTTTGTTATATAACACATGCATGGCATGTGCATCAATAAACATAAGACACATACACACATGTACAACAAAGATATGAGTAAGCAAACACCCAGGTTTTCTAAGGGACTTCTAATTTAACCATTGAATAAGACTGTTAAACTATCATACTGTAATGAAATAAATAGGGGAAGTATTTAACAACCATTGGGCACTGCCCACACAGAATAAATGTTCATCATCACTTTGAATTCAAATATTAATTGACTGCATGTTACTGCAAAGTTGTAAAGACAATTTTCTGGAGAAATTTGAGGAAGCTTTAAAGAGAAGCACAATACCAAAGTGGAGTAATAGGAGAGTACTATTTGCAAACACTTAAATTTACTGAAGAGTAATGTCTATTTTGGGAACACATTTTTTGGTGGATATACTCATATTAATATGTTTTGTGCAGTGGTCATGAAGCTAAGTGAAGTGAAGTCGCTCAGTCGTGTCCTACTCTTTGCGACCCCATGGACTGTAGCCTACCAGGCTCCACCATCCATGGGATTTTCCAGGCAAGAATACTGGAGTAGGTTGCCATTTCCTTCTCCAGGAGATCTTCCCAACCCAGGGACTGAACCTGGGTCTCCCACATGGTAGGCATTGTAGGCAGACGCTTTTACCGTCTGAGCCACCAGGGAAGATAATGGTCATAGATGGTGATAAATCAAAACTGACATCTCATTGAGTCTTCACATTAAGCTCAGAGGAAGGAATGGAAAAATCCTATGGAGGGAGAACACTGATGGATCATGCTTTGCATTTCAACAGGAAGGAAGTAAAAGAAGAGACATAAAGGAAAGTGGGACTTATACTTCCAACTTTTCCATATGCCATCACTGATCTCCCAGGAGGAAAAGGGATGATTTTAAGGACTTCCCAGGTGGCACCATTATATCTATTACTGTGGGATAGAATCCTTTAGAAGAAATGTAGTAGCTGTCATAGTAAATAAAATAAAATAAAAGAGTCCAAAATGCAGTATTTAAGTGCAATCTCATAAATGACAGAATGATCTCTGTTCCTTTCAAAGGGAAACCACTCAATATCACAGTAATCCAAGTCTATCCCCCAGCCAGTAATGATAAAGAAGCAGAATTTGAATGGTTCTATGAGGACTGAAAAGACCTTCTAGAATCAACACCAAAATTAGATGTTCTTCTCATCATTGAGCTTCCCTGGTGACTCAGATGATTAAAGCTTCTACTTCTAATGCAGGAGACCCAGGTTCCATCCCTGAGTCAGGAAGATCCCCTGGAGAAGGAAATGGCAACGCACTCCTGGAAAATTCCATGGATGGAGGAGCCCGGTAGGCTACAGTCCATGGGGTTGCAAAGAGTCAGACACAACCAAGAAACTTCACTTTCATCATAGGGTACTGGAATTCAAAAGTAGGAAGTCAAGAGATACCTGGAATAACAGGCACATTTCAACTTGGAGTACAAAAAGGAAGGGCAAAGGCTAGCAGAGTATTGCCAAGAGAATGCACTGGTCATGGCAAACACCCTCTTCCAACAATACAAGAGAAGACTCTACATATGGACATCACCAGATGGTCAATACCAAAATTAGATTGATTATCTTTGCAGCCAAAGATGGAGAAGCTCTATACAGTCAGCAAAAACAAGACCAAGAGTTGACTGTGGCTCAGATCATGAACTACTTATTATAAAATTCAGACTTAAATTGAAAAAGTAGGGAAAACCACTAGACCATTCAGGTATGAGCTAAATCAAATCCCTTATGATTATACAGTGGAAGTGAGAAATAAATTCAAGGAATTAGATCTGATAGAGTTCCTGAAGAACTATGGTGGGAGGTTCCTAACATTGTTCAGGAAGTGGTGATCAAAACCATCCCCAAGAGAGGAAATGCAGAAAGGCAAAATGGTGGTCTGAGGAGACCTTACAAAGAGCTGAAAAAAGAAAAGAACTGAAAAGCAAAGGAGAAAAGGAAAGATATATCCATCTGAATGCAGAGTTCCAAAGAATAGCAAGGAGAGATAAGAAAGCCTTCCTCAGTGAATGATGCAAAGAAGCAGAGGAAGACAATAGAATGGTAAAGACTAGAGATCCCTTCAATAAAATTAGAGATACCAAGAGAACACTTCATGCAAAGATGGGCACAATAAAGGACAGAAAAGGTATGGACCTAGCAGAAGCAGAAGATATTAAGTAGAGGTGGCAAGAATACACAGAAGAAATATACAAAAAAGATCTTCATGACCCAGATAACCATGATGGTGTGATCACTCACCTAGAGCCAGACATCCTGGAGTGTGAAATCAAGTAGGCCTTAGGAAGCATCACTACAAACAAAGCTAGTGAAGGTGATGGAATTCCAGTTGAGCTATTGTAAATCCTAAAACATGATGCACTGAATATGCCAGCATATTTGGAAAACTCAGCAGTGGTCACAGGGCTGGAAAAGGTCAGGTTTTGTTTCAATCCCAAAGAAACGCAAAGCCAAAGAATGTTAAAACGACCACACAACCTCACTCATCTCACCCATTAGCAAAGTAATGTTCAAAATTCTCCAAGCTAGATTTCAACAATACTTGAACTGAGAGCTTCCGGATGTTTAAGCTGGATTTGGAAAAGACAGAGGAACCGGAGATCAAACTGACAACATCTGCTGGATCATAGAAAAAGCAAGATAATTTTTTTTTAAAATCTACTTTATTTTCATTCACTATGCTAACACCTTAGACTATGTGGATCACAACAAGCTATGGAAAATTCTTAAAGAGATGGGAACACCATACCACCATATCTGCCTCCTGAGAAATCTGTATGTAGGTCATGAAGCAACAGTTAGAACCTGACATGGAATAAAAGACTGGTTCCAAATTGGGAAAGGAGTACGTCTATGCTGTATATTGTCACACTGTTTATTTAACTTACATGCATAGTACATCATGTGAAATGCCAGACTGGATGAAGTACAAGCTAGAATCAAGATTGCTGGGAGAAATATCAATAACCTCAGCTATGCAGCTGATACCACCCTTATTGCAGAAAGACAAGCAGAACTAAAGAGCTTGAGGAAGCTGAAAGAGAAGAGTGAAAATGGCTTAAAACACAACATTCAAAAAAGAAGATCATGGCATCTGGCCCCATCATTTCCTGGAAAATTGATGGAGAAACTATGGAAACAGTGACAAACTTCATTTTCTTGGGCTCCAAAATCACTGCAGTTGGTGACTGCAGCCATGAAATTAAAAGACACTTTCTCCTTGGAAGAAAGCTATGACCGACCTAGAGAGTATATTAAAAAGCAGAGACATCACTTTGTCAATAATGGTCTGCCTAGTCAAAGCTAGTTTTTCCAATAATCATGTATGTGAGATTTGGACTATATATAAAGATGAACATTGAATAATTGATGCTTTTGAAGTATGGTTTTGGAAAAGACTCTTCAGAGTCCCTTGGACTGCAAGGGGATCAAACCAGTCCATCCTAAAGGAAATCAGTCCTGAATACTCATTGGAAGGACTGATGTTGAAGCTGAAACTCCAATACTTTGGCGACCTGATAAGAAGGGCTGGTCATCAGAAAAGTCCCTGATGCTGGGAAGATTGAGAGAAGGAGGAGAAGGGGATAACAGAGGATCAGATGGTTGGATGTCCTCACCAACTCGATGGACATAAGTTTCAGCAAGCTCTGGGTGTTGGTGATGGTCAGGGAATACTGGCAGGCTGCAGTCTGTGGGACTGCAAATTGTTGGACAGGACTGAGAGAGTGAACTGAACTCAAACAGGTGGTACAGTGGTAAAGAATCTGCCTGCCAGTGGAGGAGATGCAAGAAATATGGGTTCTATCCCTGGGTCAGGAAGATAAAGACAATCCCCTGGTGGAGGAAATGGCATCCACTCCAGTATTCCTGCCTGATAAATTCCAAGAACAGAGGAACTTGGCAAACCCCAGTCTAAGGGGTTGTAAAAGCATTGAACAGGACTGAACATTCAAATCACTGACACTGAATACAGAAGACCAACTCAGAAAAAGAATCCATTCTCCAGGCACGTACTTTGTAGCTTCTTTTCTTTTATGGGTGCTAATGTAAACTTGCTGGATAAGACTTTGCATTAGAAATAATTGTAATGTGATGGAGTTGACTTTAATTTAGAAGAAATTGTTAGCACATCCATTTGAAAGAGTTTCTAAAGCTATTTCATTCAATTAAATTTATTACTAGTATGAATTACACTTCATCAACATTTGCCTCTTCTCATAAATCTTGATTGAGTTTAAACTAGAAAAGAATTAAGTAATGGTACATATTGACTCCTGCAAAGTTCAACAAATGTTATTCTTGTTTTATTAATGCAGAAACAAACTAAGATCACCTCTCCTATATTCCAAAAAGATTGGACTTGAGCATATGTCTTCTGCTCCTGGTTGGTTTTCAGAATAATGAAAAGTGTATAGAGCAATAAAACCACATAAATTATTCAAATAAAGATGAACTTCATATGCAAATTTTTCATTCAGAAAAAAGTCATATTTACAAGTATCATCAAAAATCCAAAAGTAGTTTTAATGTGTGTAACATTGAACTCTCATTATAAAGTATTTTATTGAACTGACAAATAGATTACAAATAGTCACGAGGTTTCTAACTTTCAAACAGGACCTCAAAATTACAGTAGTTTCAGAGAGAATTAAGTTGTAGGGACAAATATATTTCACAGAGTGGTCACAAGCAATATGAAACAGCTTCTAGTCTTTCCTTGTCATTTGACTTTTACTATGTTTGTGACCAAAATTAAGCATATTGTGCTGTGTTTGCTTTGTTTTTGAAATTAATCAAATGAGTAAAGTGAATTCTCCTGAAAATATACACCAGTTTATTAATTTGTAATATATTGATAGCTCAGGGGTAAATAATCCACCTGCAGTGCAGGAGACTTGAAGATGTTGGTTCAATACCTGGGTCAGGAAGATCTCCTGGAGTAGGAAATGGCAAGCCACTCCAGTATTCTGGGAAATCCCATGAACAGTGGAGTCTGCCAGGCTACTGTCCATGGGGTCACAAAGGGTAGGCCATGACTGAGTGACTCAATAAAAACCACAACTATAAAAGTTAGTCACCATCTTTTGAGAACATTTGGAAGGCACAAAGGGAAAAATACACCTATAATCCTCACTGCCTTAAGGTCGCCCATTATAACATAATATATTGTGTTAGTATAATTTCTTTGTATTGCCCTCCAATAATTAATATAAGGTACTCAGTAACGTATTACACACATCCATATGTAAAAGATAGTGTATTTATAGTCTATATCTCTTTTAATGGAATACTTTACAGTAACCATTTTTGCTTATTGTTAAATATTACTCAAAACTTTAAAGCTTGTATTATATTACTTTCTGTGGTTGATTGAATAATAGATTCCCAAATATACGTCCCATGAATGTGACATTATTAGGAAAAAAAGTCTTTACAGATGTAATTTAGTTAAGAATCTTGATATGAGATCATCATCAATTAACTGGACGAGCCTCAAATTCAAAAGACACATGTCCTAGAAGAAAGAAGAAAAGACACAGAGACACACATGAGAGGAAGCATTGTGAAGATCAAGGCTGAGATTGGAACCATGCATCTATAAACCAAGAATTATGGAACAGGTTTTCTCTGGGCCCTTGCAAGGAAGCATTCCTGCCAATGCCATAGTTTCCAGGGTTCCAGACATTTGAGAGAATAAATTTCTGTTGTTTTAAGCTACACAGTTTGAGATGATTTGTAATAGCAAACTCAGAAAATTAATATGCATCCTATGGATCGACTAATATTTGTTGTAACAATTATTTTCAAGACGTTATGCATTAACCATACAAAATTATCTATAAAACCTTTATGAGCATTCCTGATGATGCCTATAAATTAGATACCTAAAGACTGAATTTGAATATTTTTTTAAAAATTGAGATTTTTAAAATTATCCCTCAAAATAATTTTACACTCCCACTATTAGTTAATTATGGTCCTTCAAAAAGACCAAGCAGTTTTATTTTAAATAGTTTGTACAGATTAGAAATAATAAAGGGTTGCTTTTGGAAATGAAAAGTTGACATTATGCAATTTAATATTCATAATTCCATCAATATCATGATTTTTAAAATTTTTTCCTATTCCTATAATGTAGAATATCAGCTGAAAGCTGATTATTAAGGAAAGAACTTCAGTGAGAGCTTATACTTCAGAAGATATGATTCCCACTAATGTTTCTCTTCATTAGCTTGGATGATCAGAAATTACCAGTAAAATGTATGTACCTTTGATTAATCTCATAAGCATGTAGAGATAATAGAGATAATAGAGAATTTAAGTGTGTTTTTCATAACTTTTCCCTAATGAGATTCCAGTAGTTAAAATTTATATGACTAGATTCACAGTAATTATATAATCAAATCCATTTGAATAACTTTCAACAAGATTATCAAGATAAAATTATAAAATTCAGATATTTATTTCAAATATTAATTAGTAGTAGTAAAAAGAAACTTATAAAAATGTTATTTTTAAATATATACTATCTTTGCTGAATTCTTTGAATTAATTTATATAGGCAAAATAAAATAAAGGCAGCTAAAAAGAAAATTTTAATTTTATGTTTTAAGATATTATTAATATGGTCAAAGCCTTTGACTGTGTGGATCACAATAAACTGTGGAAAATTCTGAAAGAGATGGGAATACCAGAACACTTGACCTGCCTCTTGAGAAACCTATATGCAGGTCAGGAAGCAACAGTTAGAACTGGACATCAAACAGACTGGTTCCAAATAGGAAAAGGAGTATGTCAAGGCCGTATATTGTCACCCTGCTTATTTAACTTCTATGCAGAGTACATCATGAGAAATGCTGGGCTGGAAGAAGGACAAGCTGGAATCAAGATTGCTGGGAGAAATATCAATAACCTCAGATATGCAGATGACACCACCCTTATGGCAGAAAGTGAAGAGAAACTAAAAAGCTTCTTGATGAAAGTGAAAGAGGAGAGTGAAAAGATTGGTTTAAAGCTCAACATTCAGAAAACGAAGATCATGGCATCTGGTCCCATCACTTCATGGGAAATAGATGGGGAAACAGTGGAAACAGTTTCAGACTTTACTTTTTTGGGCTCCAAAATCACTGGAGATGGTGATTACAGCCAAGAAATTAAAAGACGCGTACTTCTTGGAAGGAAAGTTTTGACCAACCTAGATAGCATATTCAAAAACAGAGACATTACTTTGCCAACAAAGGTCCATCTAGTCAAGGCTATGGTTTTTCCAGTGGTCATGTATGGTTGTGAGAGTTGGACTGTGAACAAAGCTGAGTGGTGAGGTGAAGAATTGATGCTTTTGAACTGTGGTGTTGGAAAAGACTCTTGAGAATCCCTTGGACTTCAAGGAGATCCAACCAGTCCATTCTAAAAGAGATCAGTCCTGGGTGTTCTTTGCAAGAAATGATGCTAAAGCTGAAACTCCAATACTTTGGCCACCTCATGCGAAGAGTTGACTTTTTGGAAAAGACTCTGATGCTGGGAGCTATTGGGGTTAGAATGAGAAGGGGACGACAGAGGATGATATGGCTGGATGGCATCACCGAGTCGATGGACGTGAGTTTGCGTGAACTCCGGGAGTTGGTGATGAATAGGGAGGCCTGGCATGCTGTGATTCATGGGGTCGCAGAGAGTCGGACACCACTGAGCAACTGAACTGGACTGAATATGGTCCCACAAGGAATAACATATAGAAGTTTTGGTTAGTTTTTGCTTTTTTTATTTATTATTCATAGCAACTAGTGAGTTCACATAAAGTCCTGTCTCTTAAACACTTTAAGAGTAGAAGGTATATCTAAGAATTTGTTTCTTAAGGGAAAAAGTTCTTAAGGACAATTGCTATGCTTGTAAATTCAGAAGAGATTGAAATTTTGTATATGGTGACAAGACATAATATAATAACAATCTCAAAATCTTCTTAGTTTTGTCACTTCCATAGAGAGAAAAGAGAAAGTTTGTCATAGGCAAATACAGAATTATGTCATTTAAGATGGACTGTCATTTATGAAGCCCAAAATTATTTATTTTTAATAGTATTTTAAGATATGTCAAATATAAAGGCAAATTCACTAAACATCTGTAAATTAATATATTATTATTATAGTTTGTAGCACTCTAAGAAGTTTGATCTCTATTGAAATAGTTTTCTTTTTGTAGAATATATTTAGCCATTGGCCAATATTTTAGCCATAATGGAAGGGAGTCATTCAAAACCAAAGTGACATGAAACCACAGAAGCATGACTGGAGATATATAATACCAGAGATCCTGGTTGTTTAGATTTACATTTGTTACAATAGGTTGATGGGTTTTAACACCAGAATGGACATTATTTTAGAAAAGATAATATATTTTCTTTGTGGTAAATGTTATATATATATATTGATCACTTCTATAGTTTAATGAGATTTTGAATTTTGTGTGTTTTAGTTAAGTATAACTCATAGTTCTGCTTTTAAGAATACCAGAAATGCCCTCGTTTGAAAAAGAAAATTGATTAATACATGTGATCAATTAATTCATCTAACAAAAGTTAGAATTGATAAAGGTATTTATACTCATCAAATAAGGGTAATATTTTTAAATGTTACAACTTAAAAAAATTGTTTTTATAGCAGACAATGTTCATATACAATTACTAACAGCTTGTTTGTAGTTAAAGTGTTCTTACTGTGTGTCAGGCACTATTGAAGTAATGTTTCTGTGTTATGTTATTTAATTATTGTTCAAAAGCAATCAGGTTAATAGGACTTTTATTAGCCTCATTTGAAAAATAAGGAACATGATAGAATGAATGGAAAGTTATTCATTTACTTTAGGTAATAAAACTAGAAAAATTTAAAACTAGGATTTGAACTCAAGAAGTATAACTAAAGAGCTTACATTCTTATTATCACATTATCCTGGTACATACTTCTAGAAAGAATTACTAAGTTGAGCAGATGTTTATAAAGTAGTATAAGTCATTGTGAAAACAGATTTAATGCAGTAACTGTCCAGTTTCTGAGGAAAGGTAAGATTTATATCCTTCTTTAGTAAGATGTTGTGTATATTAATGATGATCTTTATTTAAACTTGTGTCTTTAGATATATGCTGCTATTCATGGGGTCGCAGAGTTGGATACAACTGAGCAACTGAACTGAACTGAACTGATATATACTTCTTCTCTCTTCTAGAGTGAAGCTTTTAGCAAATCTCCCATTCAAGCATGAACATCTGGAAACCCTGTTTAAAATATACAAAATATTTCTTTTAACTCATCAGGGAGCTTCTAAGATATTTGTCTCATAGATGGTAGGTAGCAAGAGCATCAAAAGAAAGAAAGTGGAAAATAAGTTCAATCTCTATTTCCCCTGGAGGAATTCACTGATCTACAAAATGCCCTGAAAGCCTGAGAAGACTAACAGGGCTTTCAGAGGCACATGAAATCTAAAGTTAAATTTCAAGATTCTCTAAGAATAACATGCCTGGATGTTGCTTTGTTGTTTAATAGCTAAGTCATGTTTGACTCTTTGAGACCTCACGGATTGCAGCACACCAGGCTTCTCTGTCCTTCACTATTTGCTGCAGCTTGCTCAAACTCATGTCCATTGAATCCGTGATGCCATTCAACCATCCTCACCTCAGTCTTCCCCTTCTCCTGGCTTCAATCTTTCCCAGCATCAGGGTCTTTTCCAAAAAGTCAGCTCTTCCCATCAGGTTGCCAAAATATTGAAGCTTCACCTTTGGTATCAGTCCTTCCAATGAATATTTAGAATTAATTTCTTTTAGGATTGACTGGTTTGATCTGCAGTCAAAGGGACTCTCAAGAGTTTTCTGCAGCACCACAGCTCAAATGTATCAATTCTTAGTCACTTAGCCTTCTTTATGGTCCAACTCTCACATCTGTACATGACTACTGGAAAAACCATAGCTTTGACTATATGGGCCTTTGTTGGCATTTTAAGATTCTGTCTAGGTTTGACGTAGCTTTCCTTCCTAGCTGCAAGAATCTTAATTTCATGGCTGCATTCACTGTCTGCAGTGACTTTGGAGCTCAAGAAAATAAAATGTGTTACTGGTTCCAGCTTCTCCTCTTCCATTTGCCATAAAGTGATGGGACCAGATGCCATCATCTTAGTTTTATGAATGTTGAGTTTTAAGTCAGCTTTTTCACTCTGTTTTATTCTCATCATCAAGGCTCTCTAGTTCCTCTTTGCTTTCCGCCATTAGTGATATCATCTGCATATCTGAGATTATTGATATTTCTCCTGGCAATCTAGATTCCAGCTTGTGATTAATCAAGCATTTCACATGATGTACTCTGCATAGAAGTTAAATAAACAGGGTGACAATATAAAGCCTTGACATACTCCTTTCCCAATTTTGAACCAGTCCATTTTTCCATGCCCAGTTCTAACTGTTGCTTCTTTACTTGCTTACAGATTTCTCAGGAGATAGGTAAGGTGGTCTTTATTTAGCATAGTCAATGAAGCAGAAATAGATGTTTTTCTGAAATCCCTTTGCTTTCTCTATGATCCTAAGAATGTTGGCAATTTGATCTGTTTCCTCTGCCATTTCTAAATCCAACTGGTACATCTGGAAGTTCTCAGTTCACGTACTGTTGAAGGCTAACTTGAAGGATTTTGAGCATTACCTTGTTAGCATGTGAAATGAGTGCAATTGTATGGTAATTTGAACACTCAAAGAAGGCATTGTCCTTCTTTGAGATTGTAATGAGAATGACCTTTTGCAGTGCTGTGGCCACTGTTGAATCTTCCAAATTTGCTGACATATTGAGTGCACACTTTCACAGTATCTTCTTTTAGGGTTTTAAATAGCTCAGCTCGAATTCTATCACAAAGTTCCTAGTACACAACAGCAAATGAAAGTACTTTTGCTTGAAAATAAAGCAAGCTAAGCGAATTAGAACTAGACAAGCTCCTATGAAGACTGAAACCCAAATCTGAATAATGCCAATTGGTGATTAAATGGATTTGGTCTACTTTTAGCCTAACTTCCTGATTTTTAAACTTCTTGGCAGAAGCAAAGACAGATTCAAAAATTTTGTGGAGGAAGATACCATTCTCAGAGTCTCATTATTGATTTGTCTCCATACTTAATTCCAGATTTTGATTTAAAAAAATCAGTAAGTTCATATTGTTAACACTGCTCACAATTTCTCAAATGCTGCATGTTATATGAGTCAAAGCATTCCTATCTGAGTATATCACAACCCAACTGGTTCTTGTTACTTTTAGATTCACTACATCTAGCATTCACTAGCAGCAATATGGTCCTTGGTCCTATCTGACCAACAAGATGTGTGCAATTCCAAAATTCGTGACATTTTTCTCTCTAAGACCACTTCCTTTATTGATTGTCAAGGTCTAGATTTTCCCAGAATCAGTCCTTGACAAAAGGATTGAAATAGTTCATTAAAGAACTGTTTTCAGAAAACACCAGCAGGGAATGAGAAATGAGATATGTAAATCCAGGAGCAAGTGCAACTTTATCTAGTGGAAAAAGTTAAACTGGAGCTTAATCTCATTGAGCAAATCTGTTAAATGGTTTAGAACATCCTTCTCAGAGTTACTATACTGAGAAGCAATAAAGATGGAATATCTATACATGAGCCATTATATATTATTGCCTGTGGGCTGCTCCCAGAGAATGTTAATTCCACCATGTCTGGCTTGCCTCAAATGGAGACTGAGTGTCCTTCCACAGCTGATGAAGACCTCAAAGGAGGTGCTGGCCATTGAAAGATGGGCAGCGTGTATTACAACAGCAATGGAAAGTATTTGTGATAGAATGGTAGAGTCTGCTCCATAGTCCCAAATCTCCTTTATTCCAGATTCTTCCACAATACATCTGACTTAAGGACTTAACTATGTTTAGTCAACTCTATTAAAAAGAGAGACAATGAGTACACGTGTGACTGTCCTCTCTCTCTTTAATATTTTTCCCCAGAATTTGTTGTGTTTATTTGGAAGAACCACAACATTAGCTTCTTTTCCATAAGCATTGTACCTAATTGATATAACTTACTGGAAAGAAACAATCTATTCATTAATGTTTTCAATGGGTGTGATGGCCATGAGGCTTTTCAGGTGGTGCTAGTGGCAAAGAACATGCCTGCCAATGCAGGAGACATAAAAGACAGGGGTTCGATCCCTGAATTGGGAAGATTCCTTGGAGGAAGGCATGGCAACCCTCTCCAGTGTTCTTGCCTGGAGAATCCCATAGACGAAGAGCCTGGTGGTCTACAGTCCATAGGGTTGGAAAGAGTAGGACACAACTAAAGCAACTTAGCAAGCACAGACATGATGGCCACATGATTTTTGGATTCATCACAAGGCTTCATCACAGAGCTCAAAGAAATTCTCAGCTTCACCTTTTATTGAGTGGGTTAAGAACTGGTCTCCTTTTTGAAACCTGCATATCTAGATTTCTCTACTTCCTTCCTACCATGCCTGATACCAAACTGTGTTCTTTTATTCTCAGAGTTCCCTTTTTTATTGCACCATATTGTATAAACTGACTGAAGTTTCAAATGATGCTAAAATTCTGATTTTCTACCCTTTACCCTCAAAGTTCTGTGGAAAATTCTGAAAGAGATGGAAATACCAGACCACCTGACCTGCCTTTTGAGAAACCTATATGCAGGTCAGGAAGCAACAGTTAGAACTGGACATCAAACAACAGACTGGTTCCAAATAGGAAAAGGAGTATGCCGAGGCTGTATATTGTCACCCTGCTTATTTAACTTATATTCAGAGTACATCATGAGAAATCCTGGGCTGGAAGAAGCACAAGCTGGAATCAAGATTGCCAGAAGAAATATCAATAACCTCAGGTATGCAGATGACACCACCCTTAAGGCAGAAAGTGAAGAAGAACTAAAAAGCCTCTTGATGAAAGTGAAAGAGGAAAGTGAAAAAGTTGGTTTAAAGCTCAACATTAAGAAAATGAAGATCATGGCATCTGGTCCCATCACTTCATGGGAAATAGATGGGGAAACAGTAGAAACAGTGTCAGAATTTATATTTTTGGGCTCCAAAATCACTGCAGATGGTGATTGCAGCCATGAAATTAAAAGACACCTACTCCTTGGAAGAAAAGTTATGACCAACCTAGATAGCATAGTGAAAAGCAGAGACATTACTTTGCCAACAAAGGTCTGGCTAGTCAAGGCTATAGCTTTCCCAGTGGTCATGTATGGTTGTGAGAGTTGGACTATAAAGAAAGCTGAGTAGTGAAGAATTGATGCTTTTCAACTGTGGTTTTGGAGAAGACTCTTGAGATTCCCTTGGACTGCAGGGAGATCCAATCAGTCCATCCTAAGGTAGATCAGTCCTGGGTGTTCATTGGAAGGACTGATGTTGAAGCTGAAACTCCAATACTTTGTCCATCTGATGTGAAGAGCTGACTCATTTGAAAAGACCCTGATGCTGGGAAAGATTGAGGGCAGGAGGAGAAGGGGACGACAGAGGATGAGATGGTTGGATGGCATTACCGGTTTGATGGACATGGGTTTGGGTGAACTCCGAGAGTTGGTGATGGACAGGGAGGCCTGCTATACTGTGGTTCATGGGGTCGCTAACAGTCGGACACAACTGAGCGAGTGAACTGAACTGAACTGAACTGAACCCCCAAAGTTACAATTTCTTCTTAGTTTAAGATTCAGTATTTGCCTTCCAATTTAAATCAGGCAAAAATATAACCAAATATTTCACCTTGGCAGGCTTACCATTTTTTAACTTTTTTAGGATAACCATTCTTCTAGACACACTATTATTATCCTTGCTGCCAAATTCATCTTTGCAGTGAATTAAACACTTTCTTCTGATGTCATGCCACTGCACACAAGAAGGTGAAATAGACATAACCACGTAATAAGATATGGGAATAGTATAAGCTGGATACAAGGGAATTTTGAGTTAAACAAAGAACAGAGGAGGTGATAAGACACTCCAATGTGAAAAGTTTCCAACAGAATTTGTTAATTAATTAAATTGTAGGAGAGGGAAAGAGAGATGTTAAGTGACTTTTGGGTTTTTCTTTGGCACCTCAAAGGACTGTCAATTACAATAATGGGGAAGATTGGAAGAACAGTGAGAGCTGAAGGTGTGGAAAAATACAGAGAGCTTTTTGGAGTTCTCAATTTTGGCAACTGAACAGATAGTTCAATTAAGTAAAGATAGAAGTTGAGAGCTCAAGAGAGAATTGAAACGTAGGCACATAAATTTGACAGTTATGACTAATAGAGATCTCTTTAAGGCTATGTGTATTTATGAGACCTTGAAAGGAAAAAAGTATAGGTGGAGGAGGGTAGTAAACCAAATCTCAAACCTAGTCCTTTAAAATTTTTAGTTCTATCAGAGAAAAATGATATATGAAAAAAGAAGCTATAATAAATTGTCATTGGAATAGTAGGAAAATAGAGTGTTGAGAAATGTTATTATCTTTATTTTCTCAGCATACCTGTACCAGAATGTACAATAAAGAGAAAAATACCTTTACTATTCAGCACAATAAGGTATTTTCCAGTAGTTGTGAAATTTTAAATTTGTCATAATTCTCCTGTAACAAAAAATTTGCTCTTCCTGTAAAAAACTAATTGTTATCCATTTCTACTAAACAGAAAATCATTTGAAAATGAATTGTGGGACTTCCCTGGTTGGGAGAGTGGTTGGAAGCACACTTTGCCGGGAACCTGGGCTCCATCCATGGTCCCCATCCATGGTCCGGGAAGACCACAGATGCCACTGCACAACTGAGCTCATGTAGAGAGCTGTAAGCCTTTGCTCCAGAGCCTGCAGACCACAACAACTGAAGCTCGAGTGCCCAAGAACCTGTGCTCTGCAAATAGAGAGTAGCCCTAGCTTCTCTCAACTAGAGAAAGACTGTGGACAGCAGCAAAGACAGAGCGCATCTAACAAATAATAAACATTTTTAAAAACTGAATTGCAGAATATGTAGGAGTACATTTGACCAGAATGAAAAGCTTCACTAAATTTTTATTTTGGAAAGATAAAACAATAGAGGCAATCAAGGGAAATTTTATAAGGTAAAATTTGTTTTCATAGTTATGTATAATTCCATAATAAATTTTTCGATTATGGTATAGTGTGATGTCTGAAGTGAAGGGTTAGCCACTCAGTCATGTCCAGCTCTGCGATCCTTGGCTCCTCTGTCCATGAAATTCTCCAGGCTAGAATACTGGAGTGGGTTGTCATTCTCTTATCCAGAGGATATTCCCAACCTAGGGATCGAGCCTGGATCTCTCAGATTGCAGGAGACTTCTTTACTATTTGAGCCATGATGATAGAGCGTAGCACTTCTAAATACTCAAAAATTGCAATGTGCATAAGTACTCAGAAACTACAAGGCTTTAGGTAAATACCGATATCATAAAGGTTTATAATATGTTGGGAGAATAAATCCAATGGTATTACAGTACACACAATATGCAAGTAATAATAACAAATATATACGTGTGCAGGTTTCCCTGGTGGTTCAGTAGTAAAAAATCTGGCTATCAATGCAGGAGATGAGGGTTGAATCCCTGGGTTGGGAAGATCCCCTGGGGGAAGAAATGGGAACCCACTCCAGTATTCTTGCCTGGGAAATCCCATGGACAGAGGATCCTGGCAGGCTGCCATCCATGGGGTCACAAAAAGAGTCAGACCCAACTGAGTGACTAACCAAAACACAGCACACCACATATATGTACACATATGTATATAAACGTATGTGTGCGCATTCATTTGTGTATACATGCACATGCATAGACGCGTAGTTTCACTTCTCTTTGTGTGGTCAGTTTTGCCACAACTTCAAAACCCAGATGAAAAGTCCTGTCTCTTAGTTTTCTGACTTTCCTTCCTCTGCTGATGATGCACATTTTTTTTTTCTTTCCTGTTCCCTTTAGAATCCAGCTATCTATGGTACAAATATGCTTCAAGGTAGTAAATGCAACTGATTGTTCTCTATTAATTCATTAGCCAGATAATGTGTTACATCTCCAAGGAAATGTAATACCTAGCTCTCTATATACATCTCCTGTAAAAAGCCCACAGGGAGAAGCACTAATGCTGGAAATTTAGAAAGATCCAACTGGGAGTTAATTTATTCAGGGGAGACTTTCTTAGAGTCCCTTAAATCTCATTAATAGAGCAGCTGCCTAACCTAATAATGCATAAATCAATCCCACATGCTAAAAGTTGCTCAAGGAATGGGAATATTTTCAGTTCAATTTCTTCAAGAGTGACAGCAAACAAAATGCCTCTTGTCATTTGGGTGATAGCACTTTTTCCACTACTAAGGTTTTAATACATACAATTAGACTTGAAATTTAAGTGATAAGGCAAATTTGTAAATAAGATCCCTACTTTTATAGTTATGCACAATAATCTATGCATAATGTTTTATGTGGGAAATATTAAATGAAAAATAAAAACATACTTAATTCATTTTTGTTTAATAGATAATGTGTAACCAGTCTCATGGTCACAAGATTTACATATATTAATTACTTTCTGTGAAAAATGGCTGGACCCCAGGAAGATAGCTATATTAATATTCTTGTTTGGCTGTTTAAATTCTCTATTGTCAGAATTTCAAAACTTATTAATCATCTCTATGCAAATGACCACTCATGTGAGTTCAGGGTATTTTTTTTCAAATTGTGGCTGGACAATCTATTTATGTTGCTCATCAGGAACTTTACACAATATGGATAAAACTTGTATCATGTTTATTAAATTCATTTTAAAATCAGTTTTGTTCTTTTGCTATAACAATCAAAGTTATTCATTGTTAATTTTTTATTCTACTTTCTTGGCCATGTTCTATACCCAGGCAGTTCTTAAATCAGATTGAAATTATGGTTTAAATACTTATTATCCATCTTTCCTCTCTCTTCTATTTCAATTACCATTTCCTATGTACTCTACATGCATATTCCCTACTGACATGTTTTCTCAATCAGGTATGCCTTTCATACTGTAGTCTGTAACATAATCAAGTGTGAGCTCTTAGATCAACATTTCCCAGATCTAAAAAGAGAAGTGTATATGTAAGTCCTGTTTAATAATTAAGATAATTAACACAGCACTGGGAGGAAAAGATGGTGTTTTCAATATGAAGTCAATTGGATATCCATCATGAAGGAGTATCTATCTTGGCCACTACTTTATACCATATGAAAAATTAATTCAAGATAGATTTAGATCTAGATGTGAAAAGTAAACAACAAAAACTTAGATAAAAATAGAATTTTTGGACCTTGGAGTGGGCCAAGTTTTCTTAGGAAACAAAAAGTGCTAACCTAAAGAGAAAAAAATATGATAATGTGGATTGCGTTGAGACTGAAACTTCTATTTCTGAAAAGACATAATTAAAAGAGTACAAACCAAGTCATGATATTAGAGATAATGATACTGTGCATAACTTCAATAAAGTGTGTTCATTCTGTACAAAGAATTTCAACACATGGGAATGAAAAAAGAAAGTATAATTTGTACTTGGACAAAAGACAAGGAATTGACAACTTTATGAAGAAAAGACAAATTGAAACCACAACGATATACTACTACCCGCTCAATAGAATAGCAAAATGAAAAAGAAATGCCAAGTTTGGTGAGGTGGTGGGAGACCTGGAATCCTCTGTGATGGTGGGAGAGTACACTGATGCAAGTACATTGGGAAGGTCATTGTATGTACCTAATGAAACAGAATATAGGATCAGAAATTTCACACTGAAGTATGCATCTTTCAGAAAAAAAATTACCATGAGACATAGCAGTAATAGTCATAGTGGTCCAAATTTGTAATTTGCCCAAATGCTCAACAGTGAAATAAGAAAATATGCTATTTCTATGAGGGAATACTTTATGGCAATCAAAATAATTTCTACTAATGATATAGAAATACAGCCAGATATCTCAAATATAATATTGAACAAAATAACCAGACACAAAAGAGAAAATTAGTATGCATACAGTGGAACATTAATCAGCCATGAAAGGGTGTGAAATTCTGAGACATGCCCTGAAATATGGATGAGCCCTGAAAATGTTAGATTAAATGCAATGAACCAGACAGAAAAGGACAGATATTGTATGATTGTACCTATATGAAATATTTAAGCTAGTAAAATACATAGAGATAGAGAATAGATTAGAATCTACCAGAGGCTGAGGGGAAATGCAGAATGAAAAATATTTGCTAAATGACACAGAGTTCTATCTGGTGTGACAAAAACTTTTGGGAAATGAACATGAGTGATGGTTGCACAACATTGCAAATATATTTAGTACCATTCAATTGTATTTTGTAACATAGTTAAAATAGCAAATCTCATCCCATATATATATATCATGGAGTGTATATATATATATATATATATATTTTACAATAAAATAATTTAAGAAGAAAAGAATAATCAAGAAAATATTGATGCTTTTGAACTCTGTTGTTGGAGAAGACTCTTGAGAGTCCCTTGGACTGCAAGGAGATCAAACTACTCAATCCTAAAGGAAATAAGTCCTGAATATTCATCAGAAGGACTGAGGCTGAAGCTGAAGCTCCAATACTTTAGCTACCTGATGTGAAGAACTGAATCATGGGAAAAAACCCTGATGGTGGGAAAGACGGAAGGCAGGAGGAGAAGGGGATGACAGAGGATGAGATGGGGGATGACAGAGAATGAGATGTTGGATGACATCACAGACTCGATGGATATGAGTTTGAGCAAGCTCTGGGAGTTGGTGATGGACAAGGAAGCCTGGCCTGCTGCAGTCCATGGGGTCGCAAATAGTCGGACACGACTGAGTGACTGAACTGATGCTAAGATTTAACTACCAAACGGTCATTATGAAATATTGTTAAATGTAATACCACTGTTTTGTTTTACAAATTAGATGCACATCATTAAAACAGAAAGATTTATACCAGAATATTTTTCTAGGGAGTGAATTTTATTTCCTTTCATCATTTATCGTATTTTCTCCATTTTCTACAACACAAAGGAGTATTATTTTTCTATGCAAAAAAACACAAAAGTTTTAGAGTCAGACAAGCAAACAAACAAGTTCTATGCTTGTAAATGTGTGCCTAGTTTATCCATGGACCTAGATAATGAGCGAAAGAAAGCATAAGAAGTGATATTTTGATTTTGCTTTTTGATGGGTATTGGTCATTCAGGGATATTTATTTTCAACCATACACTTATGTATTTTTATGTATGCATATTGCACTTGAGTATTTTTAAAATAAGTAGGGTATTCTCTGTTAATTTAATAAGGGGCATTCATAAATAATGAAAAGGTTCTAATTACATTTTAGATATATTGATTCCTTTTGTAATAAGTAGCCTTTTCATTTTTCAAAGGAGATACTCTCTAAAAACATCTTTGCTCATCTTTCTGAGCTTATTTTCATGGCAGCAAGGGAGACCCGTCTCAGAGAACAGAATTGTGAACACATGGGGGGATGAGAGGAAGAGACAAATTGAAAGAATAATATTGAAACATATATATTACCATGTGCAAAATAGAAAACCAGTGGAAATTTTCTATATGGTTCAGAGAGCTCAAAACCAGTGCTCTGTGACAACCTAGGGGAGTGCATTGGGGTGGGGGGTCAGAGTGAGGTTCAAGAGGGAGGAGTCATTCATACGCCTATGGCTGATCCATGTTGATATATGGCAGACTAACACAATACTGTAAAGCAATTATCCTTCAATTACAATCTTTTTAAATGATAATACTTATGTATATTTTGCAGAATGTTAAGAATCGTCAATAACCTGACTTTTGTGGGCATTCAATAAATACTGATTGAATGAGAAAAATCTTTTTTCATCTTTTAAACAGAAAGTTCTCTTAAATACTGTGTGTCTCATTTTACTCCCTTCTCTCTACTTGTCTATATAATTTTAAAAGTTCTGACATATGATGGGCAGATACTGCATCAGTTTCAAGACATAAAGGTTAATGATTTGCCCCAATATTGTCTTTACTGGACTCTCACATTAAAAAAAAAAAAAAAAAAAAGAAAGAAAGAAAAGTTAGAGCTTAACCTCCAATAGCAGAAAGAGACAAAACTTCAGGTTAGTTATAAGAAAGCAAAGCTTTGTATATTAAGAGAGATGACAGAGGCAAAGCATATTGGTACATTAGCAGGAAAGCTTTTCTAAAAAGTATTAAGCTACAGTTTAAAAGTTAATAATTAGTTGTCATGAAAAGAGTATGATGAGAGTGGGGTGGGAACATCTGGATAAAGATACTTCACATGATCAAGTGTGACAAGAAAAGAAAATCAACTAGAGGACAGTTACATGAGAGGTGGGTCAAGGGTAAGGCAGGAAACTAGGTCTCATTGAAGAGTGTGATTTGTCTGGAAGATCTTTAATATTTTAATAATAATAATAATAATATAATAAAGACAAATTATTAATAAATGAGGGCATGGCAACCCACTCCAGTATTCTTGCCTGGAGAATCCCATGGACAGAAGAGCCTGGTAGGCTACAGTCCATTGGGTCCGACAAAGGGTTGGACATGACTGAAGAGACTTGTCATGCATCACTCACATATTAAAAATAATAGTACTACACACACTAACATTTTTCTGAATAATGTATGGAGAACAGATGTAAGTGGACAAGTGCAGATCATGGAGAATCAATTAGAAAACATTGTGCCTATGTAGCTAACAGCGATTGATGTCATTGACTTTGCTAGTGTAGATCCAGAGAAATATGTATGCTCTTAAAGCATTCTCAAGTATATGTGTTTAAGGTATTTGGGGTGAGGTTAAATGAATAAAATTAGTGACAAAATAGAGGTTTGATAAATCATAAGTTGATGGCATGGGAAGATAGCTGATAATGGAAGACCAAGAAAGGAACAGATGTGACAGTCAAAAGTTTAATAATAATAATAATAAAATCGTAGTTAAATCAGCACCTCTCTAAAGACTTGTGAATGCTTGTCTTGCATCTAAACAGAGATGTCAAATATGAAGTTCGCTGTATAGGTAGGATACCCCAAAAAAAAAGATTGAGTTTATATCTACATCTATCTATCTATCTATAGAATTATACACAATTTTAAAGAACATGGTCTGGATGATATAAGCTAAGAAAGACAGCAGAGAGATAAAAGTAGAGGGCTCACAATCCAAAGTGTATAAACAGCAAAACAAAAATATAAACAAACCAGAAACTAAAAACATTCATTGGTCAAGGAGAGACAGAAAAACAAGAAAAAGAGAAGTGACTAGAGAGGCAAAACTCAAATTGAAGAGTACTGTTGTCATAGAAACTTAAGGGGGAAAAAAAAAAAAAAAACCCACTGTGGTTCAAGATAGAGCTAATGGCCCTCTGCTGTGAAAACTCTAAAGAAGTCAAGGAAAAGGAGTGTGCAAAGCAAAACAGAAACTTCCTCTGGTGTTTTCATGGATGGTTAAGTGTGCACATAACATCTCAGAGTCAGCAACCCCAAATCCACACCTAAAACAAACAAAACACATGGTCCCCTTGTCTAGTTATGTGTAGTTGTTCAATCAAAGCAACTCAGAGTCTTCTGTCTTACTTCATAAACTTATACTCTGACTTTTGTAATGCTGATCTCCAAAGATATGTGACCACTTATGCAGACTTGAAAGGGCTTCCCAGGTGGCTCAGTGAATAAAGAATTTGCTTGCAATGCAGGAGATGCAGATTTGATCCCCAGATTGGGAAGATGACCTGGAGGAGGGCATGCCAACCCACTCCAGTGTTCTTGCAGGGAGAATAGTATGAACAGAGGAAACTGTCAGGCTACAATCCATAGGGTCACAAAGAATTGGACACAACTGAAGTAACTAAGCACACACAAGCGTGCAGATATAATAATAATGTGAATCTTTTCTTTTTTTTAAATCATGAACAGAATTCTTATAAATCTGGTAATTTAAGTAGTCTTGCCACTGCTACTTTAAATAAAGATTGTATTTTTTATAATTTTTTTGGTACCAGGTTGTTACTACACTAAAGCCTTTGACTGTGTGGATCACAAGAAACTGTAGAAAATTCTTGAAGAGATTGGAATGCCAGATCATCTTATGTGCCTCCTGAGAAACCGGTATGCAGGTCAAGAAGCAACAGTTAGAACTGGACAGGAAAGAATGGACTGGTTCCAAACTGGGAAAGGAGTATGTCAAGACTGTATATTGTCACCCTGCTTATTTAACTTATATGCAGAGTACATCATGAGAAATGCCAGGCTGGATGAAGCACAAGCTGGAATCAAGACTGCCAGGAGAAATATCAATAACCTCAGATATGCAGATGACACCACTGTTATGGCAAAAAGTGAAGAGGAGCTGAAGAGCCTCTTAATGAAAGTGAGAGAGTAAAAAAGTTGGCTTAAAGCTCAATATTCAAGAAAACTAGTATTATGCGATCTGGTCATTTCACTTCATAGCAAGTAGAAGGGGAAACAATGGAAACAGGGACAGATCTCATATTCTTGGTTTCCAAAATCACTGCAGATAGTGACTGCAGCCATGAAATTAAAAGACTCTTGCTCCTTGGAAGAAAAGCTATAACAAACTTAGACAGCACACTATAAAGCAGAGATATGACTTTGCCAACAAAGGTCCATCTAGGCAAAGCTATGGTGTTTCCAATAGTCTTGTATGGATGTGAGAGTCAGACTATAAAGAAAGCTGTGCACTGAAGAACTGATGCTTTTGAACTGTGGTATTGGAGAAGATTCTTGAGAGTCCCTTTGACTGCAAGGAGATCAAGTCAGTAAATCCTAAAGAAAATCAACCCAAAATTTTCACTGCAAAGCCATACTGAAGCTGCAACTCCAATACTTTGGCCATGTGATACGAGGAGCTGACTCATTGAAAAAGACTCTGCTTCTGGGAAAGGTTGAAAAGAGAAGAAAAAGGGAACGACAGATGATGAGATTATTGGATGCCATCACCAACTCAATGGACATGAGTCTGAGCAAACTCTGGGAGATGATGATGGAAAGGGAAGCCTAGCATACTGCAATCCATGGGGGCACAAAGAGTTGACATGACTGAGTGACTGAACAACAAGTCTTATTACTATTCTGATCTTTCTCTGTAGGTAAATCTCTGCTTGGTGTCCTTTCTGTCAATAATTTTTCATTTTCATTGACAGTTATACAGGGTCTTCCAAAAACCCATGTGGACTCATCTATCAGAGTTGATTAAACTCTCCTTTTTTAGCAATTACACTCATGAACTGGCTATGGAACTATTCTAATGTGACCCCTTCTTTAAATTGAGCCATTCTATTTAGAATTAATGTGAATATTTATATCCAAGAAGCCCTAAGCTAATATTTAGTGATTGCAAAACAGTTGGTAGTAACTGAAAATATACAACAATACAATTTTACAGGATGCCCTTGACTGGCTTTCAAATATTTTGAAGTATAATAATTGGCAAAGTTGAAAATTTTCATATTCATTGGCATAAAACATTTTATTGAATAAACATTTCATTACCTGTGCCAATAAATATTAAGAGAAATCTGCTTTTAATTTTTAATTTTTATTTTTAGTAATGGTACTTTGCTCTGTTGGGTTAAAAATATTGTGACACTTTCTTCTACAAAAATTACTATTCACTGCTCCTAAGTATTTTTTGCTTTCTGTTATGTATTTTAAAAATTCAGTCTTAAAATTAATATTCAAAGACATATTGCAAACTGTGAGGCAATAGTTTCTGTTCTGTCTTGCAAAAATATATGCTGCATTTTGGGTTTTAAAGGTGTGAAAATAAAAAAGGTCTAAAATCTTCTCCAACAAGTGAATATGTAGCAAGTAATAGTCTTGAGGTTAAATAGATATTTTTTAACCATCATGTAAACATTGTCATTTGTGATGGGAAGTCTTTTTCCAACTTTCAAACATAAAAAGAAAACAATATTCTCTGATAATAATTTATTGCTATTTCCGTCCATGTTTCAAAGCATTTTCGGAAAGTAGTCTCTTTCTTCCTCTCTTTTTTGCTAAACTGCAAAATAACTCCCAGAAAAAACAGAATAAATGCTAATTACCCAACATTATCAGTAGTCTAAAACCCTAAGCCTACTAAATAAAGTGCTTTTTCTCTGGCTATGCTGATCCTAGTCTAATTATAAATACATACATACATTTATACACACACTTACATACATATATACATACATATATACATAATGTTTTAGTCATTATTCCCAAAATATTGTATTAAAGAAACATCATCCTCATCATGCTAGGAGGAAAAGCCCCTTAAAATAGCCCCTTAAAATGGATTTAACATAATTTGAGATGAAAAGTGTCCTTAAGTTTCAGGCATGATCTGCATGGGAATCTACTCACTGTTACTGAAATTTTGTAATAATAGACTATGAGATTTAGTACATCACACTTCTTTCTTGTAAAATATAAAATGAAATTGTACAATTTAAATGAGAAATATCAGATTTCATTGGTTATAAAGCTTTGCTTGTATAAGGCAATAGTAATATTAATTTTAAAAATAACAACAAAGTATTCAGATGGAGGAAAATCTGTGGGAGAGGAAGATGATACATAAAACATTATTCTCTTTTATTAAAATGATTCTTCAATATAAGAAAATTATTTCTGAGACATTTATTTATAGATCTGTGCACCTACTTTCAAGAAATGCTATTTGCTTGTTACTGGGTAGATTTTAGAAGACACCAAGCTTATATTAATCTTAAACCTAACTTTTTAATCTAAGAACACCAGCATCACAAAACAAATGTGGCTTATTGTGTATTAATTTCAAGAAATCACCCTCCTCATACAGTGAGCATGTCACGGCTGCATATATTTCTATGTACAAATGCAAAAGGAGGCGAAAACATTCAAACTTTTGAAACACAAGCAGTAGCAACAAAAGCTTTGGCTACTTCTACTTTCAGGTATATGGATTATGAGCTGCAGCAAGTCATTTGAAATACGCTGTGTGATTTGTTAGGGCCATCATGGCTTGTAACTACCAGAAAGTTAATGTTCCAATTTCCTGTGGTTTAAAACCACCTTAAAGTTGTCAGATATCAAATGGTTCATCTGATTCAGTGAGTTACTGGCATTTAAAACCTTCACTGTGAGTTCAAAACTAGTCTTGTACTTAACACTGATGTCTTTTTAAAATTTTACTCTGAATTGAACATCACAGAAGCAACTAATCTCGATATTTAATAGTTAATTTATTTCTATCCATTACACCAGGAATACGAGTTAAATTTGTCTTGTGAAGCCTGTACATCCATTAAAAATTTTATAAAGTGCAAATGTCTAATAGTGGCTGATGATGACAAGCACATTATTGCACTGCTGGTCAGAGAAATTACAAAACAGGATTTCATACGCGAGTTCTGTGTGAGCTGCTTAGAGATTCAGCTATCTCTACTTGATGAGTCTGCACTGCAGAATTTTCTTTGTCCAAAACTACAGAGTGCTAATGTGTGAACTTAAGATTTTTAATGCAAAGGTATTTGGGAGTCTCCACCTTTCATGAGAAAGAGTTCAAAGACCTCACTTATTGATCTGAGCAATCGTCAGTACTGGTGACTCAACCAATACTAGTGATAAACATGGGCTTCCCTGATGGCTCAGTGGTAAAGAATTTGACTACCAATGCAGGAGACATGGGTTCAATCCCTAGGTCAGGAAGATCCCTTAGAGTAGGAAATGGCACCCCACTCCAGTATTCTTGCCAGGAAAATTCTGTGGACTGAGGAGCCTGATCGGTTACATTCTATGGGGTCAAAAAGAGTCTGATATGAGTTAGCGACTGAGCACAACATAGCTATAATAATTCAATATTTCCTTACTAACATGCCAGGCATTATGCAGCTTAACAACATTATCTCATTCAAGTCTTCATACAGTCCTACAGATAGATTTTATTACTGTTACCATTTTATAGATAAGGAAAATAAGGCTTAAAAATTAAGTAGCATTCCAGTGGTCACACATCTGATAAACTGTGTTTCCGGATTACAGTTACACTTTGTTTCCTCTAAAATAAATTGACTGTGCTTGCTGTACTTCTCAGAACTCCATATTAAGATCTAATCTATTTATCTATTTTATTAATTACCAGACAGACTTCTATAGCATGTATCTTCAAACACTACAATTGACTTAATCATAAAAGATTTAAGGCTATTTTTATATTGGAGTAAAACTCAGTAATAAAATATTATCTAGAAAAAAGCTTGGATTTAAACATTATAAAGTTGAATGAACAGAATACCTGAATATGCATAGTAGAATGTTTAGGTAGAATATGTACATACATCAAACTACCCTATTTTTTTTTTTAGTCTACCCTGAATTGGAAACATGTATGCACTCGGATGGACATTTATAATTTCTTCCACACTTATTGTACCTCTAACATGTTATAATCATATTCTGTGATTTTTTGATACATTTGAAGCATAAATATTGTATAATAAAAATTTAGACCACTTAAGAATATTAGAGCATCCTAGAGAGGATAGGTTTCATATACACTACAGAAACCATATGTATAACAATTATCTTTATATCTATATTTATATTTATAGATCATGCAAATTATCTGAACTGAACAAATCTTTCAAAAATCATATATTGAAATGTTACTGCCTAAGGAGATGATGTTAGAAAGTGGAGCTATTGGGGGTTAATGAGGTCATGAGGATGGAGGCTTCATGAATGGAATTGTAAAAGACACCCCAGAGAGCTCCCTCATCCTTTCCCTATGTGAGGATAGGATAAGAAAATGGCAGCATGTAACCAGAAAGAGGGCATTCACCAGAAACTGACCACACTGGTATCTGGAGTTTGCACTTTCAGCTTCCAGAAGTATGAGAAAGAAATTTCTGCTCTTTATAAGTCATCCAGACAATAGTACTTTGCACCCAGAACTGCCAAAGTTGATGTCTATGTATACACAGATATACTACTTCCACAGTAACCTATTGGTGAGTTTCAGTTCAACCCCCATGCGACCCCACGGAATATACACTCCTTGGGAGTTTCCGGGCCAGAATACTGGAGTGGGTAGCCTTTCCCTTTTCCAGGTGATCTTCCCAACCCAGGGATCAAAGCCAGGTCTCCCACATTGCAGGCAGATTCTTTACCAGCTGAGCCACAAGGGAAGCCCAACACATGTACTAGTGATGCATGATTTACAGTTAAATCACATGATTTGACTTGGTTCAACCATACTCTGTCTTTTCCTTTTGGGAAATTTCAGTTGATCTTGACATGAATGGGAAGCATTTGAAGATGAGTCAGTACCTAGAAGAATACAGACATGAATTTCTTTCTCACAGAGTTTTTATGTCCTTTCTGAAAAGTGTATTTAATAAAATGCATCTATATTATTTGAAGGCTTTCCTATTTATCATTCCACTACTTTCTTTTCTTTTCTGGAAGCCATATTTTCTGCTATTTAAACCCCAAATATTCCACTGACACAACATACCATAGAACACAATTTTACTGTTTTCAATAAAATATTCCTCGAATTCCTTTAATTAACATTTATTAAACACTCATATAGGCAAAACTACCAAATAGAAATCCTTTAATTAAATCCATTCATTGAGCTTAAATCCATTCATTGAGAGTAAGACCTGAGACTAAAATGAAAGAAGCTTATACCAACAAACATGTTAATTAGGTTAACAGGCAATTACTAAGCCCCTATTTTGCGCCAGTTGTATATTTAACCTATACTTTTGTGATAAAGCAATTTATTTATAGAACAGATAATTTGCATTAAGGGATGTTCTGGAGATCAATGATTATGAAGTTAGTTTATGCAGGTATAAGTTTAGTAAGCTTTCAGTTAAAAATACATTATGTCAGCAGGTATTCATTAATTATCTACTGTATAGCCCAGAATTTTAAATGTAGCTTATGAGAAAAGCAGACTGCAATTCATTTATTAAAGTATGTATTTAGTGTTTTATGGAAATTTCTTCCATAATCCTGTAATGTACACCACACCAAAGTATAGACACCACATATCGATTACTTTTTATATCTATAATTATATACATTTTGATGTTGTTGTTTTGCATGATCAGAGTTAAAGGAAAGTGAGGGCTGCTTGCAGCATTGAGACAGATCTCAAAGTGGGAGCAAATAAAAAGCAGCAAGCACAGTTAAACAAACCTCATTTTGAGGTTATCACAGTACTTCCCTGTCCCTGAAGTCCTGAAATCCACCCTTCTAGGGGGAAGGGAATGTGAGGCAGCCACCAGGCACGACTTTTCCATTCAAGGATTTGCTCTGAGGAAGATGAGAAGCTTGGAAGCTGAGCAATAACCTTAAATTGAGAGACTGACACACTTAGCAGAGTGTTAGAAGTCGCCTAGGGTTGATGAGAGGGTACAAATTAGAACTCAAGGCCAACCTTGGAGGAGGGTGCAGGATTACACATCAAAATGGAAGGTGGGACACTGAACCAGAAATAGGCCAGCACTCATAGTTATTAAAACTGACTTTAGACCAAGGTAGTCTCACTTCAGCTTATCCACTGCTGCTAAATTGACTCTCAGAGCAGACATTTTTGGAGAAAAGTAAATCAGAGTTTTAAACTGTCACGCAATGTTTCACACATAATTTCTGGATCTTATGCAAAAATAATCAGGCATGCAACAAGAAAATACTAAAAGCAAACCAAAAGGGAGGAAAAAAAAAAAAACCAGAAACAGAAATATCATAGTAAAACTGCCAAAAAAAAAGACAAAGCAGAAAATTATAAAGGCAGCCAGAAAATAATTTAAAAGAAGCCAGAGAAAAAGGCATATTGGCTTCAAAGAAAGACTCCCCAAAGAAACAATAGCAGCTAGCAGACAATGGACTGACATCTTTGAAATGCCGACCTAGAATTCAATAGTCTATGAAAATATCATTCATAAATGAAGACAAAGTAAATTTTCAGAAAGACACAATTGGGAGAACGCAGCTGTGTGTGATTGTGATTAAAAGAAATGCTGCTGCTGCTGCTGCTAAGTCGCTTCAGTCGTGTCCGACTCTGTGCCACCCCATAGACGGCAGCCCACCAGGCTCCCCCATCCCTGGGATTCTCCAGGCAAGAACACTGGAGTGGGTTGCCATTTCCTTCTCCAATGCATGAAAGTGAAAAGTGAAAGTGAAATCGTTCAGTTGTGTCCGACTCTTCCTGACCGCATGGACTGCAGTCTACCAGGCTCCTCCGTCCATGGGATTTTCCAGGCAAGAGTACTGGAGTGGGGTGCCATTGCCTTCTCCAAAAGAAATGCTACAGGAATATCTTCTTGTATTGAAAACACTCAAAGAAAGAACCATGGAGATAAAGGAGAAATGTCATAAGTAAATATGAAGGTAGTTCAAATGAAATTTAGCTTGAGAAGTATTTATGTTTGTGTACCTTTATATATGCTATTTATGCATATAATACATTAAATACACATACATATGTGTATCAAGAGAGAGAAAAAAGATTAAGGTGTATGTACACAATAAAACAAAAGTTATAGGGAAATAATTGGATACAAATTTTTCTACCAATTTCTGAAATTCTTACATTTCTATAGTGTGGAAGCATTCTAATTTCATTTTACGTTTAATGAGTCAAAGGTGACTAAAATTTTAGATGAACAATCAATTAAAATAAAACAAATAATAACTCAAATTATCAACATCTATTTTGATTATAAACCATTAAAATTGCATACTTGCAATTTTATTATCTGGATTTCTTTTTCATTCTCTACCTTTTACAATGTTTATCTTTTCCCCACATTGCTTATTCCAGAATATTCTCATTCTAGAATTATCTGACATTGATGTAAAAGTTGACATTTTTTTAGACTTCTACAATGATATGTTTCACAAGAAACCCCAAATTTCAATGGCGTACAAAAATAAGTATTTATTTTTCTTACTTACAGGTAAATAGTGGATTAAGGTGTACCTCACAAGTCACTCATTCTGCAATTTACAGCAACGTGGGTTACACTCTTTTCAAGGTACATGGCAGAAAGGTAAAAGCTGAAAGTATAAAATTATAGCTACAAAAGCACATTGTAAGTAGAGGCGCCTGTCACATCTCCTAACATCTTATTATTTGCCACACTAAGCATGTGGCCATACCCTCTTCAATGTGGTTCTACTTTAAGATCTTCATTTTCTTCATGAGGCACTTTAAAGTCCCAGGCAAAAGATGCAAATATATAATATTATTTTTAAAAGGGAGTAGTTGATTCAATTTGCTGTACAGCAGAAACTAACAAAACATTGTAAAGCAACTCTACTCCAATAAAATTAATGAAAAAAAGAAAGGAGCAAAGAGACAATAATACAATCTATCATACAGTTCAAACTCACATGTATGTACACTTGATTCCTTGTTACTTTCTTGAGGAATCGTACCCAGGATTCCACAGTCTAAGTACTATAATTCAATATATTCAAGTAGTTAGCATTTTATCCTCCGTTAAAGCCACATACCATTTTATCACAGATGTTTTCTTGTTTTCCTTGCCCATTAATATATGCTTCTTTAGGACAAGCTCTCAACATGTATATGTATATGTATATAATTTATATATAAGTTTGTATAAGTTGCATACATTCAAAAACTGAGTTGAATATGTGACTCAAAATAAGTATTAATTTAATATTTGCTGAAGGAATGAATGGAAAAATACTGGGTTTCTACCTCAATATGGACATCTGTAGAAACTTGCACTCTAATGTAACATTTTCCTTTTCTTAACTTACAGAAATATCTATACTATGAGACACATTTGCTATCCTAAATTTAGGGGAAAACATTGAAAATCTGAGCAGACAATCCAAACATATAAAATAAAAAACATAATATCAAAAATTAGAAAGATATAGATTTTCTTATAATGAATTATCTCATTATACTTTTCATAGCTTATAGGGATATTTGGAGAAAATTATAGTATACTATTATGAATATATGGGCTTCCCAGGTGGTGCAGTGGTAAAGAATCGCCTGCCAATGCAGGAGACACAAGAAAAGTGGGTTCAATCCCTGCCTCGGAAAGATTCCCTGGAGCAGGAAATACCCCACTCCAGTATTCTTGCCTGGAAAATTCCATGGGGAGAGGAGCCTGGTAGTCTACTGTCCTTGGGGCCATAAAGAGTCAGACATGACTGAGTGACTGAGCACATACATACAGAGAAAGTAAATAGTTAAGAATCAAATAGTTAATATTTTAAAGCGTGTCTTTAAATATTTTGTCATAATGATGGAATGAAGTTCACAAAAGAAGACTGGAGAAGGAAATGGCAACCCACTCCAGTATTTTTGCTTGGGAAATCCCGTGCACAGAGAGTGGTGAGCTACAGTCCACGGGGTTGCAAAGAATCAGAAACAACTGAACAGCTAAGCGCACATGCACACCCCCACACTCGCAAACGTCATGTACGTATAGTATCCCTGAATTACAAATAAAAGCCTAAAAGCTCTCATTAGAAGACTAACAATATAAAGTAATAAAATTAACATGTCTGCAGTTAGAAAAATAAAAATTTTGAAATATTTTGCAATCTGCTGGAATTGCTTTAGCATATCTATGCACCCAGAATTTTTTAGTTGATTAAAAGGCCTGAAATTCTTAGGAAATGAAACTTTATTTGCCACAATAATCTAATCCTGTACATTGCACTTTTTACGTAAAATATTTTCTTTATTTTTTAGCTTATTTTCTTCTGTTGTCCTTACCATTTGACCCAGAGAGTACCTAAATACATGTGTACGTACAATTGATTAGTTCTCTCAAAGATCTATATGCTTTAAGAAGTGAAGTCTGTGTCAACTTTCAATAATTTATTTCTTTATATTTGAGTAACTTCCAAATTTAATAACTGTCTTGAAAACATGGTGAATATAAACAAATAAGGATCATATTTCCTATAGGTATGTATAGACCCTTCAGTTTATATTTATATACTTCTGAGATTGGTAATTAACATCTAACTCTTATACTATTAGGCTCTCCTTTACACTCATAATCTCATTAGAGCAGGGAAGAGTTATGTCTGGTGCATCCTTAATGCCTAGCACTGAGAAAGGGGCATAGCAGGGACCCAGTAAATATTTCAAAAAGGATTAAATCTGGCTGCTTTTCCAACATGAATTTTAAAAATTCCTGAAACTGTGGGCATTCTTAGGTGTCAATGAATTTTATAATTCATAGAATTAGCAACATAAAACTATTACACATATTTTCCTTACCTATTTTCATTTTATAAAAATATTTGAATATATTTTTGAATTTTTACCACATGCATTTTTTGTTGCAGCTGCCAATGGTGTGACAGATCATTTTTTAGTTTGGTGGTAGTGAGGTCACTGAATGACCAATCAGAATAGTCCTGAACTTGACACCATAATTACAGAAATCAGATCTGAATAAGAGCAAACAGATATTTTTAACACATATAACTAGCAAAAGCTGAGCTTTCATGATTCATAAATAGCTCTTCAAATTGATTAGAACAGTAAAAACTGTCTAACATAAAATGAGAAAGGAGTGTGAAAAATAAATTTATATACATGGAAATCTGAAATTTTAATAAACGCATAATAATTTTTCATCAGCAATCAGCAAACTGTCAACTAAATGAGATATCATTCCATATCAGATACTCAAAAACTTCAAGTCAGTCAAAAGAATATCTTTGTGAGTTGTAGCAATGTCAACTCATATACTGATTGAAGCATAAATGTATATAATTTTGGTAACCATCAGCAATATTTAGTAAAGATGAATTTCTACATATTTTTGATATAGAAAATCCATATATATGTATATAAAGATGGATTTATGATATGCAAATTGTCCATGTATCAAATTCTGCAATAATTAAAAAGTGGAAACAACTTAAAATTCATCAACTACAGAACTGAAGAGTGTGTTGAACTTTTTATACAAAGGTGACACAAAGCCATTCAAAGGAATAAACAGTAGCTCTTTATATGAACATGGATACATAAAACATGATAAAGAGAGAGACTAAAGTGATCAATGAACACATTTTTTATATCAAGTTGAAACATTTTTTTGTGGATAAGCTCACATAAATGATCTATATGAAAACACTCATGAAAACCATACATCAGACACTGAGAATCGTTCTTGAGTTCTGTGTTCCATGAGAGGTGAAAGGCATTGGGAAGAATAGGAGAAGCCTACTGTCTCTACAATTGTTCAACAATCAGTTGAATCATCAGTAGGACATATGTTGAGAGCTTCAATTCAATAAAGTTATGCTGGGTAGTCAGTATTACATACTTTTGTCAGATAATTTGAATAATAATCCTTTCCTGATTTGGAACCAGTCTGTTGTTCCAGGTCCAGTTCTGTTGCTTCTTGACTGGCATACAGATTTTTCAGGAGAAATAGAGGGAAAAGAGGAAAGAAATAGAGGAATACAATAGAATGGGGAAAACTAGAGATCTCTTCAAGAAAATTAGAGATACCAAGGGAACATTTTATGCAAAGGTGGGCACAGTAAAGGAAAGACTTGGTATGGACCTAAAAGAAACAGAAGATATTAAGAAGAGGTGGCAAGAATACACAGAACTATACAAAAAAGATATCATGACCCAGATAATCATGATGATGTGATCACTCACCTAGAGTCTGACATCCTGGAGTAAGAAGTCAAGTGGGCCTTAAGAAGCATCACTATATACTCAACAACAGGATTTTTAAACTGTGGCACTGCAGTTTAGGCCGGATAATTCTTTTTGAAGGTTCATCCTTTGCCTTGTTTAGCAGCATCCTTAGGTTCTACCCAAAAAATGCCTTTGGCACCCCTCCCCCCATGGCAGCCCCAGTGACACCATATATGAAATGTCTTCTGGAGGACTTGTCTGTAGTCGGGCCATGTTGTAGGAAAATTAACCAAAAACAGGTTAATATTCATGTTAAATAGATTTGGGTTATGGAATATGTGTATATTATTATTATTTGAACTGTACCTTGACTAATGGTACTTTTTTAAACTCTTGCCACAGATTTTTCACATTTGAGACCTTGAGACTGCTTTGTTATCCTTGAATGCTATTAATTTCAGGCAAAACTGTAGCAAATGTTAACTTTATCTAACAATAAAAATAAACATAAATTACACACACACAAAAAAAGAAGCATCACTATGAACAAAGCTAGTGGAGATGATGGAATTTCAGTTGGGCTACTTCAAATCCTAAAAGATGATGCTGTGAAAGTGCTGCACTCAATATGCCACCAAGTTTGTAAAACTCAGCAGTGGTCACAGGATTGGAAAAGGTCAACTTTCATTCCAATCCCCAAAAAAGGCAAAGCCAAAGAATGTTGAGACTACCACACAATTGCACTCATCTCACACGCTAGCAAAGTACTGCTCAAAATTCTCCAAGCCAGGCTTCAACAGTACGTGAACTGTGAAATTCCAGATGTTCAAGCTGGTTTTAGGAAAGGCAGAGGAACCAGAGATCAAATTGCCAACATCCGTTGGATATTGGAAAAAGCAAGAGAGTTCCAAAAAAAAAAAAACATCTACTTCTGCTTTATTGACTATGCAAACACCTTTGACTGTGTGGATCAAAACAAACTGTGAGAAAACATCCACACATGACTACGGGAAAAACCATAGCTTTGACTATGTGGACCTTTGTCAGCAAAGTGATATCTCTGAATATAACCATATAATACTATCACACCCACAATCACCACCATCACCAGCAACAAACAACAACAAAGGTTTCAATAATTTCAAGATAAAAGCTACAAGAAATTTTAAAATGCAGCCCCAGGACCCATAAGTGGGGCTCGAGGGGTGGAATGAGGTCAACAACATGAAAACCACTTGGCGTCAATAGTATGAAATGAAACGAAGTAACAAAGTGGAGTATGGAGAAGATGGTAAAAATCCAAGGCTGGTACTACATAGTGTGGGCTACAAGCACAGAAATTCCTAGTGAGCCCCAACAGCTAACTGAAGATTTTATTTTCATTTCATCCTTCTTGCCATCAGCTGAATAGTTCCTAGTTTCCTTGAAAAAAGTTCTTTTCTGCCTGTGCTTTCTAGTTCTAATCTCTGTCTCTCTTTATCTCTCTTTCTTTCCCAAGACTTCAATAGTGTCTATCCTCTATCAACTGAACTTTGATAGGAAATTATAATTCATGTACAAGACTTATCCTCCTCTCTCCAACTACAATTTTCAAGAATTTAAAGCAACTATTTCATTAAATTTATGTGGCAGAGTAAAAACGTTCATAATCTATCAATCCTTATATTTTCATGTTGTATAGCATTATAAATTGTATTTATTCATGTCTATAATTCAATAATTAGCAGATTTTCACTTTTACAACTGAGAATTTGGAAATGTTATATTAGTTTTGTTTGTGCTTGAGCAGTATTAGGGCAACAGCTGGGAGGAGCAACATCACGTCCAAGGAGTGGTGGCTGCGCTAGCACAGGAGGGCCTAGAGGGCTATTTCACGTTCAAGGTCAGGAGGGGCGGCAGTGAGGAGATACCCCCCGTCCAAGGTAAGGAGCAGCAGCTGCACTTTGCTGGAGCAGCCGTGAAGAGATACCCCACGCCCAAGGTAAAATAAACCCAAGTAAGACGGTAGGTGTTGCAAGAGAGCATCAAAGGGCAGACACACTGAAACTATAATCACAGAAAATTAGTCAAACTAATCACACTAGAACCACAGCCTTCTCTAACTCAATGAAACTAAGCCATGTCCGTGGGGCCACCCAAGACGGGCGGGTCATAGTAGAGAGGTCTGACAGAATGCGGTCCACTGGAGAAGGGAATGGCAACCACTTCAGTATTCTTGCCTTGAGAACCCCATGAACAGGATGAAAAGCCAAAATGCTAGGATACTGAAAGAGGAACTTCCCAGGTCGGTAGGTGACCAACATATTACTGGAGATCAGTGGAGAAATAACTCCAGAAAGTATGAAGGGATGGAGCCAAAGCAAAAACAAAATCCAGTTGTGGCTGTGACTGGTGATAGAAGCAAGATCCGATGCTGTAAAGAGCAATATTGCATAGGAACCTGGAATGTCAGGTCCATGAATCAAGGCAAATTGGAAGTGGTCGAACAAGAGATGGCAAGGGTGAACATTAACATTCTAGGAATCAGCGAACTAAAATGGACTGGAATGGGTGAATTTAACTCAGATGACCATTATATCTACTACTGTGGGCAGGAATCCCTCAGAGGAAATGGAGTAGCCATCATGGTCAACAAAAGAGTCTGAAATGCAGTACTTGGATGCAATCTCAAAAACGACAGAATGATCTCATTCGTTTCCAAGACAAACCATTCAATATCACAGTAATCCAATTCTATGCCCCAACCAGTAATGCTGAAGAAGCTGAAGTTGAATGGCTCTATGAAGACCTACAAGACCTTTTAAAACTAACACCCAAAAAAGATGCCCTTTTCATTATAGGGGACTTGAATGCAAAAGTAGGAAATCAAAAAACACCTAGAGCAACAGGCAAATTTTGCCTTGGAATACGGAATGAGGCAGGGCAAAGACTAACAGAGTTTTGCTAAGAAAATGCACTGGTCATAGTAAAGACCCTCTTCCAAAAACACAAGAGAAGATTTGACACATGGACATCACCAGACGGTCAACACCAAAATCAGATTGATTATATTCTTTGCAGCCAAAGATGGAGAAGCTCTATACAGTCAACAAAAACAAGACCAGGAGCTGACTGGCTCAGATCATGAACTTCTTATTGCCAAATTCAGACTTAAATTGAAGAAAGTAGGGAAAACCATTAGACCATTCAGCTATGACCTAAATCAAATCCCTTGTAACTTTACAGTGGAAGTGAGAAATAGATTTAAGGGACTAGTTCTGATAGAGTACCTGATGAACTATGAATGGAGGTTCATGACCTTGTACAGGAGACAGGAATCAAGACCATCCCCAAGGAAAAGAAATGTAAAAAAAGCAAAATGGCTCTCTGAGGAGGCCTTACAAATAGCTGTGAAAATAAGAGAAGTGAAAAGCAAGGGAGAAAAGGAAAGATATAAGCATCTGAATGCAGAGTTCCAAAGAATAACAAGAAGAGATAAGAAAGCTTTCGTCAGCGATCAAAGCAAAGAAATGGAGGAAAAGAACATAATGGGAAAGACTAGAGATCTCTTCAAGAAAATTAGAGATACCAAGGGGACATTTCATGCAAAGATGGGCTCGATAAAGGACAGAAATAGTATGGACCTAACAGAAACAGATGATATTAAGAAGAGGTGGCAAGAATACACAGAAGACTATACAAAAAAAAGATCTTCATGACCAAAATAATCACGATGGTGTGATCACTCACCTAGGGCCAGACATCCTGGAATGTGAAGTCAAATGGGGCTTAGAAAGCATCACTATGAACAAAGCTAGTGGAGGTGATGGAATTCCAGTTGAGCTATTTCAAATCCTGAAAGATGATGCTGTGAAAGTGCTGCACTCAATATGCCAGCAAATTTGGAAAACTCAGCAGTGGCCACAGGACTGGAAAAGGTCAGTTTTCATTCCAATCCCAAAGAAAGGCAATGCCAAAGAATGCTCAAACACAATTGCACTCATCTCACACACTAGTAAAGTAATGCTCAAAATTCTCCAAGCAAGCCAGGCTTCAGCAATACATGAACCGTGAACTTCCTGATGTTCAAGCTGGTTTTAGAAAAGGCAGAGGAACCAGAGATCAAATTGCCAACATCCACTGGATCATGGAAAAAGCAAGAGAGTTCCAGAAAAACATCTATTTCTGCTTTATTGACTATGCCAAAGCCTTTGACTGTTTGGATCACAATAAATGTGGAGAATTCTGAAAGAGATGGGAATACCATCTTGAGAAATCTGTATGCAGGTCAGGAAGCAACAGTTAGAACTGGACATGGAACAACGACTGGTTCCAAATAGGAAAAGGAGTGCGTCAAGGCTGTATATTGTCACCCTGCTTATTTAACTTATATGCAGAGTACATAATGAGAAACGCTGGGCTGGAAGAAGCACAGGGTGGAATCAAGATTGCTGGGAGAAATAACAATAACCTCAGATATGCAGATGACACCACCCTTATGGCAGAAAGTGAAGAGGAACTAAAAAGCCTCTTGACAAAAGTGAAAGAGGAGAGTGAAAAAGTTGGCTTAAAGCTCAACATTCAGGAAATGAAGATCATGGCATCCGGTCCCATCACTTCATGGGAAATAGATGGGGAAACAGTGGAAACAGTGTCAGACTTTATTTTTGGGGGGCTCCAAAATCACTGCAGATGTTCACTGCAACCATGAAATTAAAAGACGCTTACTCCTTGGAAGAAAAGTTATGTCCAACCTAGATAGCATATTGAAAAGCAGAGACATTACTTTGCCAACAAAGGTCCGTCTAGTCAAGGCTATGGTTTTTCCAGTGGTCATGTATGGATGTGAGAGTTGGACTGTGACGAAAGCTGGGCATTGAAGAACTGATGCTTTTGAACTGTGATTTTGGAGAAGACTTGAGATTCCTTTGGACTGCAAAGAGATCCAACCAGTCCATTCTGAAGGAAATCAGCCCTGGGATTTCTTTGGAAGGAATGATTCTAAAGCTGAAACTCCAGTACTTTGGCCACCTCATGCAAAGAGTTGACACATTGGAAAAGACTCATGCTGGGAGGGATTGGGGGCAGTAGGAGAAAGGGACAACAGAGGATGAGATGGCTGGATGGCATCACTGACTTGATGGATGTGAGTTTGAGTGAACTCCAGGAGTTGGTGATGACAGGGAGGCCTGGGGTGCTGCGATTCATGGGGTCGCAAAGAGTTGGACACGACTGAGTGACTGAACTGAACTGAACTGAACTGAAATATAAACATGTTCTTTTAATTTCCTAGCTCAGTGCTTAACAAAATTGCTCCATGGTGTTTCTTCGAGAGTGTTTTGACTTTTAACCTTCCTACTAGCTGTATAAGTGGTTGATCCAAAACCTCTACTGTTTACTTGAGACTTGTAATTTCATAATGAGGTTTCTTGGACCCCATGCTAGAGAGTATAAATCAGAATCTTTGAAGAATACATTTTCTTTTGTTGCATTTTAAAGCAGCATCCTCAAAGATCCCTGTGCACAGAGGTGTGAGACAATTGTTTTAAGTCTTGAATTTAAATTTTTATTATATCCTATTTATACCTTCAAAATTATATTCACAAACTTGTATTGATTATTCACCTTGCCAGTCTGCCACATTCACTGAGATAGTCACATAATTTGCTATTACTAGGACTATAAATGTAATTTTCTCAACATTTTAAAGAGATATTTTCAAGCAGATTGCTCTTTCCTGGGCTTCCTCAATTTTCATAATATACTTATTATACTAAGGTGGCAAGAATTTCAAATAGCTTTTCAAATGTGACTTCAATTACTTGTCACCTATGTGGCTTTCAGTAAATTTTCAACAAAGTAGATTTACTGTTGCACTTTAAAAAAATCTGTCATCAAATGAGTTTGATTATATTTATTGCTTTTTAAAAGAAAAGAGAACAGTGGCCTTTAATTAGTATTATGTCAATACTACTTTATACATACAATTCCTAAACAGTCTATTAGAATCATAGCAGAGAAGATGGAGTATTTAGAAAATAATTGCTTAGAATAGCTTGCAAAAAGAGCAAGGGAAATTGTAAAATAATATTTAAACATTAACTCTATTGTACTGTGTGTGTATGTGTTTTAATTATTTGTACAAATCTTTTAAATATTCAGAAGGTAACAACAAAATGTTATGACAATAACTAACAAAATATGCAAAGCTTCTACCAAATGAAAAATATTTAAGTATTAAATACTATCTATTTTTTTCAGTATTGAGATATATATATATATATTAAATTTATATGAATTTTAAAGTTATTTTCTATTGATATCCCCTCTTCAGGCAATATAATAATTTTGTTTCTGAGCATATAATATAAATATATCAAATGATATTTCATATTTGAATGCCTAAAGAAGTCATTTAAAGTTTGTGTTGTTGTGGTAGTCAGGTGGGGCACATTTTGTTTCACTGGTCCATCCTTGGCTAGAGTGCCCGTCTTGGTATTAAATCCCTTTTCTTCTCTAATTACACTCTTTACCACATTTCTCATCCACTTATACTTAAAACATGATCTAGATAACACTCTTTTGTTTAAAGTCATTCCAGTACTTTCCACACATGCCCAGAAAAAAGTAAAATAGACTCCTTGTTTCAGTTTAAATATTCCCACATGAATCTAAAACTCACTGACTTATCCAATTCATCTTTTTTCACTTCCTCACTCATTGTGATATTATAGTCTCATGGAAGTTTTTCATATTCTCTTTTCAAAAGTCACTTATTTCTGCCTTAGAGCTTTCACATTAGATTTTCTTCTTTAAAAGGTATTAGTGCATTCCATGTACTGACTTTCATATCACTATTTATCTTCCTTATCATTCACATATCAGCTTAAATGACATCTCTGTTATGAAGGCTTCCTTCACCATCTTTCACTTGTTACTTCCTACTTGATTATTAGCATCCCATCTAATGATTTTTGCTGCTGTTGTTGCTTAATCACTAATTTATGTCCAACTCTTTGAGACCCCATGGACTCCAGCTTGCCAGGCATCCCTGTCCTCTACCGTCTCCAGGAGTTTGGTCAAATTCGTATCCTTTAACTTGGAAATGCTATTGAATCATCTCATCCTCTGCTGCCCCCTTCTCCCTTTTCCTTCAATCTTTCCCAGCAGTTCAAGGAACCCTCAAGAGTCTTCACCAGCACCTTGGTTTAAAAGCATCAATTCTTTGGCATTCAATCTTCTTTTGGGTCCAACTTTCACATCTGCACATGACTACTGGAAAAAAATATAGATTTGACTATACAGACCTTTGTTGACAAAGTGATGTTCCTGTTTTTAACACAGGTCTAGGTTTGTCATGAATTTTCTGCAAGGAGCAAGAGTCAATTTTGTGGTTGCAGCCACCATCCATGAACCCAAGAAAATAAAATATGTCACTGCTTCCACTTCTTTCCACTTCTATCTGCCATGAAGTGATGGAACCAGAGGCCGTGATCTTAGTTTTTTTAAAAAATGTTGAGTTTCAAGCCACCGTTCTCACTCTCCTCTTTCACCCTCATCAAGAGAGTTCCTCTTCACTTATGACATTAGAGTGATATCATCTGCATATTGAGGTTATTGATATTTCTCCCTGCAATCTTAATTCCAGCTTGTGATTCATCCAGCCTGACAATTCACATGATGTACTCTACAGATAAGTTAAATAGCAGGGTAACATTATATAGTTTTCATGTACTCCTTTTCCAATTTGGAATCAGTCCCTTGTCCCATGTCCAATTCTAACTGTTGCTCCTTCACCTATATACAAGTTTCTCAGTAGGCAGGTAAAATTGTCTGGTATTCCCATTTGTCTAAGAATTTTCCATGGTTTGTTGTGATCCACACAGTCAAAGGCTTTAGCATAGTCAATGAAGCAGAAGCAGGTGTTATTCTGGAATTCTCTTACTTTTTCTATAATCCTACAGATGTTGGCAATTTGATCTCTGATTCCTTTGCCTTTTCTAAATCCAGCTTGAACCTCTAGAAGTTCTCAATTCACATAGCTTTGAAACCTAGCTTGGAGAATTTTCAGCATTACCTTGCTAGCATGTGAATCTATAAGCCCATCACTACAGAAAGTAAGATCTATTAAAAAAGAAAAAGGAAAAAAAAAACACTCCACCTGTCTCCTTAACCTTCATATTCCTGGACCCTTCAATAATGTAGTATTAATAAAGATTGTGAATAAATAAACAATTATTTAGATTTCCATTCTCACCTCAAATATTCATAAATAGTCATAATATAAATATTTATAAGCACAGACATGTATATATTAATTGAGCTATCAATAGATACACCAGTTTGTTAAGATATTGATCCATTTCAATGCCAAAAAGCATGAAGTGCTTTCGTGGGTAGATCAGTATTATAAAGAATCTTTGGAAGTCAGAACACACAGGAGGTTAGTGTGGTAGGACAAATTTCTAAATGAGTCATTCAAAGATTCCCCATCCTAATCCCCATAATGTGCGAATGTGGTATTACTCCTATGATCATGTTTTTAATATTATATTACATAGCCCATCATAAAACAGGAAGATATGCATGGTGGGCCCATTGTCATAATCTGAGCCCTTAAAAAGAGTAACTTTCTTCTGATAGGGGCAGAAGACAGTATTAGAGAAACTGGAAACACAAGTTTTCCAGGTACCATTACTGGGTATGAAGATGGAGAGGGGCAATTCAATGAATGTGGGTGATCTCTCAAAGTTGAGAACAACCACGGCTGATATCCTAAGAGGCAATGGGGGCCTCGGTCCTAAATCTCACAGAGCACCGTTCTGCCAACCACCTGTGTGAGTGTGGAAGCTGATTCTCACTCAGAGCTCTCAGAAAGAACACGATGTAGCCAACACACTACTTTAGCGTTGTGAGACCGTAGGCTGAGGACCCAGTTAAATCTACTCAGACGTCTGAATTAGAGAAATGTCAGAGGATAGATGGATGTTTTCTAAGTGACTAGAACTGTTCCTTGGAATAGACCAGTAGAAAATAATACAGTCAAATCTAAGGAAGAAACCACTCTCCAGGAGAATCAGCTTCCACACTCACACAGGTGGTTGGCAGTTGTTCATATAGGATCACAAGGGTGCCCTGGGGAAACTATCAGTATTTATCTGAGGCATTGAATATGGAGCATCAAAGATGTTTGGCCTTATTTTATTTTAAAATTTTTTGTTGGGGTATAGCTGATTTACAATGTTGAATTAGTTTCTATTGTACAGGAAAGTTAATCAGTTATACATATACATATATTCACCTTTTTTAGGTCCTTTTGCCATGCAAGTCATAGTTCCTATGAGTTCCTTGTGCTGTACGGTAGCCCTGACTATTTTATATATTGTAATGTGTATATGTCAAGCACTATCTGACTTTATTTTAGCACCTATTACCATTGCTAAAGTGGCAGACTCCAGATAACACATGCCCTGTTCTTGAGAAACCAATATAAAATTGTGAGATAAAGAGGGAATCTCGGACTTTAAATGGCTGAAAACTGCAAGAAAAATAATGTACCTGTATCAAAAGAACAGTTAGTCACACGGATATTCCTCATGTGAACATGGCATACCTCTGCTTTTGTAAATGGAAAACAGACAGTAAGTTGAACAATGTCAAAGTCAGTGACACATATAAAACCATGAATCAGTAAGGAAGCAATTACCTTAAAAGAGAAGCAGCGATTCCCCCTTTGCATGCTCAGAGAACTAAGATTAAAGGAAACATCAATTGTGTGCTTGTCTTTAATAAATTATATCTTTAGAAGCATACTAAAGAGTATTGCATCCATGAAAGTGTAATAGGTTGTAAGAAAGATAACTAATTAGAAATAACACATCAGAAATGATTGCCAGGATCAAAGAGGGAAAAAAAAAAGACAGCATATAGACTGACAGGCAGATTGTTCTCAGAGACATGATGAAGCAACGATAATGTGATGCTAAGCCAAATTATGCTAAAACCACAAGATAGCACATAAAAGCAGCAGATGGAGAGAATTCACAAGAGGAGAGCTAGGAAGGAGAGGGGTGAAGTAGGGTGTATTCCTTTGTGGGAGACTTTGTGGGTGCAGTCTTGGAGACTGTGTGATCAAACTTTGATAATTTCATGGTAGTACCCACCCACAGAAGCTTCTCCATGCATGTATCTGGAAAATGCTTCACTTGGCATGGATACAAGTCACTAAGAGCCAGTATCATTCACCTGAAATACTTTATTTCCCTAGAGTTGGAAAAGTTGCAAGGTGAAGTTTCTTTGAAATTCCACAGTGAGGATGAGGAGCGGCTAAATCATTATCACTTCCCAATTAGCCTAGAAAAATTCCTTGATCGCTATGTAATTCTTTTCACAATTATCCTTCACATGATGGGTATTTGGTCACTGCAGAATGTGCTGGAAGACATTAATGCCTTTCCTGGGTGGGCATTCTTACCAATGGCCTCCCACACAAACTGATATCTTACCCATGATGAATGGGCTTCTCAGATGGCTCAGTAGTAAAGGATCCACCTGCCAAACAGGAGACGTGGGTTCAATCCCTGTGTCGGGAAGATCCCCTGGAGTAAGAAATGGCAGCCCACTCCAGGATTCTTACCTGGAAAAGTCCATGGACAGAAGAGTCTGTCATGCTACAGTCCTTGGGGCTGCAAAGAGTCAGACATGACTAAGCATACTTGCTGTGATGAATATTGGGTATGTTTGATATAAAACTTTGTTTTCTGAAATTTCTTTTCAGGTGTCAGTTCAGTTGCTCAGTCATGTCTGACTCTTTGCAAACCCAAGGACTACAGCATGCCAGGCTTCTCTGTCCATCACCAGCTCTCCAAGCTTGCTCAAACTCACATCCATTGTCAGTGATGCCATCCAACCATTTCACCCTGTGTCATCCCCTTCTCCGCCTGCCTTCAATCTTTCCCAGCATCAGGGTCTTTCCAATGAGTCAGTTCTTTGCATTAGGTGACCAAAGTATTGGAGCTTCAGCTTTAGCATTGGTCCTTCCAATGAATATTCAGGACTGATTTCCTTTAGAATTGAATGGTTTGATCTCTTTTCTGTCTAAGGGACTCTCAAAAGTCTTCTCCAACAAAACAGTTTGAAAGCATAATTTTTTCTATATATTTTCAGATATACCCTAGTAAAAACTTTGAGGCAGCTTTTTTAGTTTTAACTGTTATGTAATAAAATTTAATGCATTTCCAGTCAACTCAGCTATTAAGTTTGTCATGTATCTATCAATCCCTTTTCTTGCATGAACTAAGTTAACTGAAGACTAAAAGGCCCATTGTAGGTAATAGTATGCTACTAAAGCCTTTTTTGGTAATAGCTTAACATCTCTTGTAACAAACATAACTATAACCTGTGAATAAAAATATAATAGAGAGAAGTAAGGATTCAAATTTACCAAATACAGATCTCTAAAAAAGTTATCACAGGACATACTCCAGAAAAATAAGATAAAACATGTGAAAGATAAATCACAGGGGAATTCATGAAATATAGGGAATGGTTTTGAACAGACATTAAATTCAGTTCAGTCACTCAGTCATGTCCAACTCTTTTTGACCCCATGGACTGCAGCATATCAGACTGTTCCTCCATCACCAAATCCCAGAGCTTGCTCAAACTCGTGTCCATCTTTTCCATGATGCCATCCAATCATCTCATCCTCTGTTGTTCCCTTCTCCTCCTGCCTTCAATCTTTCCCAGCATCAGGATCTTTTCCAATAAGTCAGTTCTTTGCATCACTGGGCCAAAGTATTGGAGCTTCAGCTTCAACATCAGTCCTTCCAATGAATATTCAGGACTGATTTCCTTAGAATTGACAGGTTTGATCTCCTTGCCGTCCAAGGGATTCCCAAGAGTCTTCTCCAACACCACAGTTCAAAAACATCAGATCTTGGCACTTGACTTTATTTATAGTCTAACTCTCACATCCATACATGACTACTGGAAAGACCATAGCTTTGAGTAGATGGACCTTGTTGGCAAAGTAATATCTCTGTTTTTTAATATGTTGTCTAGGTTTGTCAGCTTTTCTTTCAAGGAGTAAGAATCTTTTAATTTCATGACTGTAGTCAGCATCTGCAGTGATTTTGGAACCCAAGAAAATAAAGTCTGTCACTGTTTCCATTGTTTCTCCATCTGTTTTCCATGGAGTGATGGGACTGGATGCCATGATCTTGGATTTTGAATGTTGAGTTTTAAGCCAGCTTTTTCACTCTCCTCTTTCACTTTCATTAAGAGGCTCTTCAGTTCCTTTTCACTTTCTGCCATAGTGTTGTATCATCTGGGTATCTGAGATTATTATATTTCTCCTGGCAATCTTGATTCCAGCTTGTGCTTCACCCAGCCTGGCATTTCAAATGATGTACTCTGCATATAAGTTAAATAAGCAGGTTGACAATACACAGCCTTGATGTATTCCTTTCCCAATTTGGAACCAGTCTGTTCCATGTGTGGTTCTAACTGTTGCTTCTTGACCTGCATACAGATTTCTCAGGAGGCAGGTCAGGTGGTCTGGTATTCCCATCTCTTGAAGAATTTTCCAGTTTGTTGTGATCCACAGCATAAATACTTCCTTAGTATGTCTAATTTTTTTGAAGAGATTTCTAGCCTTTCCCATTCTATTGTTTCACTATTTTTTATTTCTTTCATTGCTTACTGAGGAAAGCTTTATCTCTCCTTGCTATTCTTTGGAACTCTGAATTCAAGTGTGTATATCTTTCCTTTTCTCCTTTGCCTTTAGCTTATCTTATTTTCTCTGCTATTTGTAAGGTTTCCCCAGACAACCATTTTGCCTTTTTGCATTTCTTTTTCTTAGGATGTCCTTGATTACTGCCTCCTGTAAAATGCCACGAACCTCTGTCCATAGTTCTCCGGGCACTCTGTTTATCTGATCTAGTCCCTTGAATCCATTTGTCACTTCAACATTATAATTGTAAGGGATTTGATTTAGGTCATATCTGAATGGTCTAGTGGTTTTCCCTACTTTCATCAATTTAAGTCTGAATTTGGCAATAAGGAATTCATGATCTGAGCCACAGTCAGCTCCTGGTTTTTTTTTTTTGTTTGTTTGTTTGTTTGTTTTGTGACTGTATAGAGCTTGTCCATTTTTGTCTGCAAAGAATATAATCAATCTGACTTTGGTATTGACCATCTGGTGATGTCCATTTGCAGAGTCTTCTCTTGTGCTGTTTGAAGAGGGTGTTTGCTATGACCTGTGCATTCTCTTTGCAGAACTATGTTAGCCTTTGCCCTGCTTTGTTTTGTACTCCAAGGCCAAATTTGCCTCTTACTCCAGGTATCTCTTGATTTTCTATTTTTGCTTTCCAGTCCCTATGATTAAAATGACATCTTTTGGGGGTGTTAGTTCTAGAAGGTCCTATAGATCTTCATTGAACAGTTCAATTTCAACTTCTTCAGCATTACTGGTTGGGGCATAAACTTAAGTTACTGTGATATTGAATAGTTTGCCTTGGAAAAGAACAAAGATCGTTCTGAACTTTTTTATATTGCACCCAAGTACTGCATTTTGGTCCCTTGTTGACTATAATGGCTACTCCTTTTCTTCTAAAGGGATTCTTGCCCACAGTAGTAGATATAATGGTCATCTGAGTTAAATCCATCCATTGCAGTCCATTTTAGTTCACTGATTCCTAAAATGTCACTCTTGCCATCTCCTGTTTGACCATTTCTAATTTACTTTGATTCAGGGACCTAACTTTCTAGATTCCTATGCAATATTGCTGTTTACAGCATCAGATTTTATTTCCATCACCAGTCACATCCACAATTGGGTGTTATTTTTGCTTTGGCTCCATGTTTTCATTCTTTCTGGAGTTATTTCTCCACTCTTCTCTGATAGGTAGCATATTGGGCACCTACCAATCTGGGGAGTTCATGTTTCAGTGTCATATCTTTTTGCCTTTTCATACTGTTCATGGGGTTCTCAAGGCAAGAATATTGAAGTGGGTGCATGATTCCCTGGAAAAGGGATAGGTTACCCACTCCAGTATTTTGGGGCTTCCCTGGTGGCTTAGATGGTAAAGAATCTACCTCCAATGAGGGAGCTCTAGGTTTGATCACTGGTTGGGAAGATCCCCTGGAGGAGAGCATGGCAACCCACTGCATGATTCTTGCCTGGAGAATCCCTATGAACAGAGGAGCCTGGTGAAGTTGCAAAGTGTTGGACATGACTGAATGACTAAGCACAAAACAGCATGAATTGTTCAGTGAATAAAAAAATCTTCATAAACATATAAATAACATGACTATATTATTATTATAATTCTATAATATATATGTGTCTGTAAGTGTAGATATAGGTACTTACAGATAGATTCATTGATATAGGAAAAAAATCTAGATATGTATGTAGCAAATTGTGATCTGTGGATGTCATTGACCATAAAATTAAAGATTAAAATGTGCTTAGGTACATATTTTTAAAATTTTAATTTTGTGCATTATAAAAAGTTATAGTTCAATTTTTATGCAATATATTTTAATTTTATTATTCTACTATAGTCAATATTTTTTTAAATGTGGAGAGCAATTCTTTAAAAATATATATCAGATTATATGGCTTATAATAAAAAGAATTATATCTCTGCTTGCTTCATCTGCTTCTCCACTTAGAAGAGAAAAATAAAGTTTTGTATGGCGATTGTCTGTGGTGGTTGTTTAAACTATGTAGAAGTTTAGAGCAGAAAATTATATTGAGGGCAAAGAAAAAAGAGAAAAGGAGTAGATTTGGCTAACAAAGGATAATATTTTCTTTAAAAGAAAATTAAATATAGGAGTTGAAAGCTTCATATCAAATATATAACTTAAAATATAAAGCACTAAATATCCACCAACTTGGAGAAAAATACATATATACCTTATTTAGATCAGACAGTAGCCCGTGAATCTCTTGGGATCAGAAGAAACTCTAAAATGAGTTAAAGATTATATTTAAGTTGCACATACAGTTATTGAATAAAGCAGGCCATATGCAAAATATATACATATTTTGAAACATATTTTTCAATTACTTAACATAATAACATTTGAGAATAAAATAGAAATTGAAAAGAATAAAAAAACTAAATGTTGGCCAAATTAGCTTTCACTAGTTCAAAGAATCTATTCACTTTGTATTTTAAGTAAAATAATTAAATTAGATTATTTCAAAGACTGACCTTCCAATATGCTAAGGTTGACTTTGTGTTTGTTTAAACTTCCAAATCACTAAAACTATAATTTATTGCAAGATATTTATGTATAAAGAGCCAAATTGTTATGGGATTCCTTCATTTGATGCCAAGAAAAATACTTAGCCAGCATACAAATGTAGGTAATTTGTAGTCCTCTGATGAAAGATTTCACCACCACTCTACAGAGAATTGTTTTCCTGTTTTAAAGGAGAAATTCCTGCTTCTTATTGGAATACCTTTCAGAAATGAAATTATTTTTTTGAGATGTACTATAGATTTTTTTCTTGATTTAACATAAAAATTATTAGATTAATACACTTGATTGAAATATATATACATATATCTTTATATATCATATATAATAGATATTAATATGTGAATAATCTCTCCTATATACATTATATATAAATATGTACTTATATGAGAGAGAAGAATTTTGTCAAATCAAATAACTGACACCTGGACATAGCTTGTTAAAAAATGTTTTAACAGGAAGACCATTATGACTATCTATCCTCATAACTTACACATTCATTTAGAAACAGTGAAAAATTTAGTTTATTCTTAGTTTAGTGCTATTCATTTAGTTAATCATTGTAATCTCACCTTCATTTCTGCGTCTGCGTCTGGAACTTCCAGATCACTTTGAGAGTTCACCTCAGAGTTTGATGTCATCCGTTCTCACAAACCAAACTGTCCTGCCTCTCTCCTTTGATGTCTGTAAGTCTTCTGTTGAATGGATTTTGATACTAAGCTTGTTATTATATCTCTGAGAGGAACCACATATTCCTATTTATTCTTTTCATTTTTAGTTTGAATAAAAGTCATGCTAGTTATAGCATATCATATTGCTTTAGTTTAGTAAATATAACATTTATTTCTTTATTTTTTCTAACTGAATTTTGATTTTCTTTAAAGCACTCATCAGACATGTATTGTTTTTACTTGCTGTAGCATTTCATTCAGTAGAAACAGAAGGGTATATAAATGCCTTTTAAAATTGCAATTCAAATTTCTTTAGTTGCAATTCAGATTATTTTATTATGACTTTACTGTGGGTGCCATAATCCCTCCAGAAGAAGAAGTAACTAATTTCATATTTTTAAATAATGATTTTACCAATGAATTTTGTTTTTGCTAGTATTGCCAGTTGAATTTAAACAGTCTAATGTCTCTCACTAGTTTTTGTGTCATCGATACTCATTTATTTATGTTTTGGTTTTGAAATTAATTCAGATTTACAAAAGAAGCAAAAATATTACAAAGAGTTTCCCCTATTCTTTATCCATTTTCTTCAAAGTTTAACCTGCTATACAACCAATTATGAACTCTTGGAAAATAAACTAAAACAGTATTACCTAAGAATTGATGCTTTTGAACTGTGGTGTTGGAGAAGACTCTTGAGAGTCCCTTGGGCTGCAAGGAGATCCAACCAGTCAATTCTAAAGGAAATAAATCCTGAATACTTTGGGATTAGAAAAGACAATGATATTGGGAAAGATTGAAGGCAGGAGGAGAAGGGGGTGACAGAGGATGAGATGGTTGGATGGCATCACTGACTCGATGGATATGAGTTTGCTCAAGCTAGGGGAGATGGTGAAGGACAGGGAAAAGTGGCAGTGCTGCACTCCATGGGGTGGCAAAGAGTCGGACATGACTGTGGGACTGAACAATATCTAATCTTCCAAGATTAATTTAATTGTCCAGTACTTTCTTTTTGAGCGAGCTCCGGGAGTTGGTGATGGACAGGGAAGCCTGGAGTGCTTCAGTCCATGGGGTCGCAAAGAGTCTGACATGACTGAGTAACCAAACTGAACTGAACTGAATTTCTCTTTTCTGCTTCTGTATCTGCTTCAGGATCAAATAAATCATTTAGTTATTATGTCTCCTTAAGAGAATTCCACTGCAATCCCTTATCATTTCTTTGCTTTTCATGACCTTACATCTTTTGAATAGTATTGGTCAGGTATTTTGCAAAATGCTTTCTAAACTTTATGTTGTGTATTTTTAGTAAGAATAACAAAAGATAGAAGTAATGGTGTACCTTTCTTTCATAAACTATATCAGCAGAGAGATAATGTCAGTATGAGTCATTGCTAGTTATATTTACCTTGTATGCATGGTTAAGTTGATACAGGACAGGTTTTGCAACTGTGAAGTTATATTTTACCTTTATAATTAATAAATATCATATGGCAAAAAACTTTTAAGATTATACAAGCATACTGTTTTTTGTTATACTTGTGATAACTAATTTTGGAAATCATTGATCTCATGCTGGTTTCTTTTTCTATTTTATTAAACAAAATAGTATTTTATCTTTCTTCATTGAATCACTTGATAATAAGACTATCACTTTGGCACGTTTATGTCTGTACATTTGTATCATCTGATAAAAAAATCAATAGACTGGACCAATATGTCCAAGATCAGTGAGACAGAGGGTACAGCTTATGGTTTTAGACAACTGTATAGAGCATGTCTTAAAGGGACATTTTGAGAACTTGCTAAAAATAGACAATAAAGAGTCTTAATGAGGAAGAAAATTGAAGGTTAGAATCCATATGTTATGAAAGAAAAAAAAAATTTTTACTATATTATTTCTGGGGCTTTCCAAATGACTCAGTGGTAAAGAATCTGCCTGCCAATGTAGGCAACATGGGAGACATGGGTTCAATCCCTTGGCTGGCAAGATTCCCAAGAAGAGGATATGGCAATACCACTCCTGTATTCTTGCAGGGATAATCCCATGGACAGAGGAGCCTGGTGGATGACAGTTCATGGGGTCACGGAATCGGCCATGACTGAAAAACTGAACATGCGTGCACGTTATTTCTACTACCCTATGGAACACTAACAAAACCAAATTACCTTATAAAGAGAATAATGACTTTAAAATGTCTATGGGAAATAAGATGTTCCATAGTTTTCATTGCAGGAATTTGTTTCTAATAATGAATATAAAATTTTCATATTTTTATATTTAAAATGATAAGATGCCAAATTCTGTGTATAGTTCAACAATATTATAAAAGAAAAAGTTTTTAAATCGATCTGAAATGTTAAGATCTGGAATTATGTGTATGGCTATAATCAAACATTAAAGAAGTATGACAATATAACTGCAACTTAGTAGAGCAGCTGAAAATTACCCAATATACATATGCCCTCAGTAATAATGATATTCTTCTAGACAGCAATTCAAATTGCAGATGTTAACATTTCTCATACTCATGAAATGAATATCAACATACAATTTGATCATTCTAATTACCATTAATTTTTTCATTAAATTCCATCTTATTGAAAGCAACTAAGGAAGTTAGGATGCACTTGGCTCCCTTATGTTCATTGGGAATATGATCCATATTTTGCCCTTTTACTCAAAACTTAAGGAAATTATTGGGGTAATTTCCTAAACTATTCAAGTCGAGAAAAGTAAAAGAGGAGACATCAGAAGCAGTGTACAAGGAATGCCTAGCTTTTACAAATTATTCATATCTCTATTTTCAAGTCCGAAGAACTCTTGGCATCTCATTTCATGTCAGTGGCTTGAAGCAACAGCATAGACACACGTGAGGGACATACTTTTCAGTAAGTTGTTTTTCATCACACAGTTAATGCCTGCTTTGCCAGCATAGACAGGTGGTTCTTGGCCATACCCTGACTGTGTTTTCTCTGTGAAGGTTTAGGACTTAGTGTTGTAAAGTAAGTTCATCTATTCTGTAAGAAAGTGAATGCCATAGAAAACAGACTAAATAAAGGTTGCATATGGAACAGAATTAAGATGGATTAGAATAAGATGGATAATGGATAAAATTCATATGAGAGAGAATAGATAATTAATTATGTTATTTTAAACATTTGACATTTTGAAACAAGGAATTTCATAGGTTGTTTCCATGAAATATATTTCTATAATTTTGTAGTAGGTTGAATAGTGTCCCCCCTAAACTCATGTCCACCCAGAACTCCAGAATGTCACTTTATTTGGAAACAGATTCTTTGCAGAGGTACTTAATTAAGGATTTTGAGGTGAGATCATCTTGGATTTAATATGGGCCGTAAGTCCAAAGAGTTGGACATGACTTAGTGAATGAACAACAACAACAACTAAATCCAACGATGGGTGTCCCTACAAGAAGAAAAAAGTACAAAACATGACAAAAAGAAGACAATTTGAAAAAGGAGACAGAGATTGGATATTGCAGCTATGTTGCCACAAGCCAAAGCATACCTGGGATCACCACAAGCTAGGAGAAGCAAAGATTCTTCCCTAGAGGCTTGAGAAGTAGCATGGGACTGCTGGTATCTTAATTTTGGACCTACAGCCTCCAGTGATGTGACGGAAGAAATTCATTTTATTTTAGGCTACTCAGATCTTGGTGCTTTTTTACTAAGAAACTGATGCTGAATTTGGTACCGAATGTGGGGCACTGCTGTAACAAATGCCTGAAAATGTGGAAATAACTTTGTATTTGAGCAAAGAGTAGAAGCAGGACAAACTTGGAGGCATTTGATAGAAATAACTTAGATTGCTTACCAAAGTCACTTAGTAGAAATATGGATGTTAAAGGTGATATTGACAAGAGTTTGTTGTAGGAAATGTGGTAGAAAATGCCTCTATTATCTTAGAGAATATATATATATCTCACCCCATGAACAGAAAACAGAATGCTCATGGAAAATAAATGAGTTTCTGCTGAGATCTCAAAAGAAAGTGAAAGTGAAGTCGTTCAGTCCTGTCCAACTCTTTGCAACCCCATGGACTGTAGCTACCAGGCTCCTTTGCCTGTGGGATTCTCCAGGCAAGAGTACTAGAGTGGGTTGCTGTTTCCTTCTCCAGGAGATCTTCCCAACCCAGAGATCGAACCTGGGTTTCACGCATTGCAGGCAGACGCTTTACCATCTGAGCCACCAGGGAAGACAAAAGAAAGTGAGAATCATGTTATTTGAAACTTGAGGAAAGGAGATCTTTATTATTACAAAATGGCAGACAACTTGGCTGAAGTGTGTTCTACTATTAGATGCAACATGGAACTTGTAAGCAATGCACCTAGATATATAGTTAAGGAGATTTCCAAGCAAAATTTAGAGATATGGCTTGATTTCCTTTTGTTGTCATATGTATGTGGTCTTGGGACCCTAGGTGGAGGTTTTAAGAATTTTATTGTAAATTGATGAAAAGATGTATAAAGGCCAAGTCTATGGGGACTAATAAAGACAATAATATATCTATTTAAAATATAGAGAACCAAGTTATTAGAATTTAGATTAGGTTTTCTTTACTCTTAATGAATGCTAAATTAATTATCAGATAAAAAAATTTCTGAAAGTTACTTTTTACTTTGTCGTGAAGAAAGGATTTTGTTAGAGTGTTTTAAATAACATTTACAAACCTTCAGTATGAACTGTAAAGATTCTTTTTTCTTCAATACACTACATATAGCATTTGCTTCAGCAGCACATATACTAAAATACACTACATATTTAGGAGGCTGAAGAAATTATTTGAGAGATAGTTATCCATATGTACAATGTGAGTTGGAGTTCATTTGCAATATTCTCACCTGTTTTGGTACCATAATGGTGGAATAAAGATATGCCCATGCCCTTAACTAAAACAAATATGTCTGAACATGGAATTCACAACTACTATTTTCTAAACTACCTAGAATATACAGCATACTATTTGCACTAAGACATATACATCTACCATTTCTCAACTTGCTTAGTTATTATATGTTAACTAAGAAGAAAATCTTCATGTGCAAAACCAAATAAAAAATATAAGCAGTATTTGGGAACAATCAAACAATACAGAAAAATTATTTTTACATATTGGTTTGAATTAACATATTTATTTTGTTTCCTCCTTAATTTGAACCATCATAAGAGTTATAAAGTCTCAAAATACATGAATCACTTATTTAAATATGTTTTCAGTTATCATTTGAACTTACTAAATCATTTGCTCATATTTCATTCTCTTATTTTTCCTTTTGGTAAAATACATGTTTAATCATTCAGTCTGTGAGGAAATGGAGGCGATAAATATCTTTGCTTTTGTTTTAATATGTCTCAAATATCTTTATTTCATCATTACTTGAGATTTGAGTTTAGTTGCTTTTGGATTTCCCATTGGACAAGGCTTAAAATTCATTATTTTATTAATCCCTAACATTTACTGTTCTGGATTACAAATCTGTTACTGCAACATACATAATCTGTGTATATTATTGCAGTATAGCACTTTCTTCTATTTTGGGGTATTATTTTAGTTTAGAATTTATATTCAATTAAAATCAACTTTTGTTTAAAATTTTTCATTAAGGATAGATGGATCTCAAATCTGGAAAGAGAGAGCTAGTTGCTCACCAAAGCCTGTTTTATTTTTCTCAATGATACATTGTACAGTGCATTTCCCATACTTGACATCAAATGTAGCCATGTATCTGATACAGTCAATCAGCAATGTACAGAAAATACATCCACAACTTGCAGGCCTCGGCCATCAAACCTTCCCATATTAATTACTTTACTATATTGCCTTCTGTCAGCTTAGTAGATGTGGACAGTGAATTTCCATGCCATGTTTTGAAGAATGGCCAAGCCCCAGAATAAAAAGATTCTTAATTTCTGAATCACCACTAGGAGAGTAAAACAGTTTTAAACATTGTGTGCCAGAAAAATAAATTTCTTGGTTTTAACCACTAAACATTTTGCTGTTTGTGGAACTGGCTGACACTACTAAGTACGGTTCTTTCCAACAGCTATAACGTAGTGATTGACTGAACAGGAAAGGAATTTCCTCAGATATGTTTAACTCACAAGTTGTCTGGAAGTTGCAAGAGCACATATGCTACTATAGAAGTGATATTTTTAAAAATGTAAAATTTAATTTTTTAAAAAACTAAAATTAAACAAAAATAGTGCTGATAATTAAATACAGACATTATAATATGAGTGATTATTTTTACTATAATTTAAAAAATACCAATATTAGGATATCTCTATTTGCTATCCAACAGTTACTTTGTATCCATTATACCTTTCAGTTCAGTTCAGTTGCTCAGTCGTGTCCAACTCTTTGCAACCCCATGAATCGCAGCACGCCAGGCCTCCCTATCCATCACCAACTCCCGGAGTACACTCAGACTCACGTCATTCGAGTCAGTCATGCCATCCAGCCACCTCATCCTCTGTCGTCCCCTTCTCCTCCTGCCCCCAATCCCTCCCAGCATCAAAGTCTTTTCCAATGAGTCAACTCTTCACATGAGATGAACGAAGTACTGGAGCTTCATCTTTAGCATCATTCCTTCCAAAGAAATCCCAGGGCTGATCTCCTTCAGAATGGACTGGTTGGATCTCCTTGCAGTTCAAGGGAATCTCAAGAGTCTTCTCCAACACCACAGTTCAAAAGCATCAATTCTTTGGCGTTCAGCTTTCTTCACAGTCCAACTCTCACATCCATACATGACCACTGGAAAAACCATAGCCTTGACTAGACGGATCTTTGTTGTCAAAGTAATGTCTCTGCTTTTCAATATGCTATCTAGGCTGGTCATAACTTTCCTTCCAAGGAGTAAGCGTCTTTTAATTTCATGGCTGCAGTCACCATCTGCTGTGATTTTGGAGCCCCCCAAAATAAAGTCTGACATTGTTTCCACTGTTTCCCCATCTATTTCCCATGAAGTGATGGGACCAGATGCCATGATCTTCATTTTCTGAATGTTGAGCTTTAAGCCAACTATTTCACTCTCCACTTTCACTTTCATCAAGAGGCGTTTTAGTTCCTCTTCACTTTCTGCCATAAGAGTGGTGTCATCTGCATATATATATGTGGTGATTCTTCTGTTAATCTCACCTTTAAAACTAATAAGGATTTTGTATATGGAGCATATCAGCATAAGTACCTCACTTTCCTAAAAAGGGAATCTATTCTTTTTTTATTCTCACATACTTAGACAGGTAAAACAGCATTATTGGCAGAGATACAAATAACAGAAATTTTAACAAGTGACAGTATGCAATGGAGAGAATTCTTGGAGTTTTTGTTTGTTTGTTTGTTTTGCTACGACTTGACTAAAAATTATGTTCCAGCTTCCTTCTACCTAGGTAGTGATACATAAAGTGCTCACAGCATTGGAATGTCTGCAGAAGTAACATGGCTTATCCAAGGTCAAGTGAGTAAAAAGCAAGTGTGTCTTTTTCTTCCTGTTCTTTTTCATCAGCCAGTTTCCTGTAGCGGGAGATGGTACCTAAGAACTTAGAAAATCTTCAGATAAGAAAAGTTTTAGCCTCCCGAATTATTACTCTGGACAGTAATCTTCTGGCTCCTTCTAGTACTGAACTGCACAGGACTGCAACACAAACAAGAAATAAAATCTTTCTTGGCGAACACACTGAGATTCTTAGAATGTGCTTATTTTAGTGCCTAGAATAACTTAACCAATAGATTACACAGTGCTTTGTTATGATGTAATCATTCAAAGGATAATATTGAATGCTCTATGACTTTTTAAAAATTAAAATCTAATGAAACCAGAAAAGTTAAAGTTTTATAGAAAAAATTACATGTATGTATGGGAAGAGCTGATATTGGATATAAAGCAGAAAATGAGACTAGACTTAATAGTTGAAAATTGTAGAAAAGGGAAACCTCTTTCAGATTTTCCCTATAAAATGAATAAAAATTATTTAATCACATTACATAAGAAGAGAAAGACACAAGACCAAACAGAAAGAAACTGAATCCATTACAGAAAACTGAATAAACATTTCATACAAAACACCAGAGAGCATAAAGTCAAATTTATAAGGTACAATAAGGAGAGCTCCTGGGTTACTGGACACTTTAAGATGCTGGATAGGCAGGCAGTGTGTTTGCAGAAGACACTGAACTCTTGCCCCTTCCCCAGTACCTCCCCTTACACATCCCTTCCATTAGGCTGTTCCTGAGTTGAAGACTTTGTAATAAACCATGAAGTTGGTCAGAGAACCAGGGCTGCAACCATAAGTGCCAGGAGCAAGGATGATTGCTAAGCAGAATACTTTTTCAATCAAGGCTCACAGCTGTACTACTCTGATTTCCAGGGTAGGTTGCATCCTATGGGCAACCATTCTAACAGTTGGACAGTAGTTGACTTGTACCTCATGGGGAAGACAAAAATAAGCTTTATGTGGAAGACCTCTGCATGCGTGCCTGGGGTGCATCATCATATTATTGGGCATTTTCTTAATTATGGATAAACAAGAAAAATCCATTCCACTTGAGCTATATATTTCCAAGGATCCCATGCCAAGAATGCAAACAAGCACAACAAGGAGATGGCAGATCAATTTGACCTCAAAGCTTCTTTTTCTTACAGCATCTTCAAAAAAGACAGAGCTCTAATGTTCCTGCCTCACTGTACTTCTTCCAAAAGGGACATGACTCCAGAAGTGCCTCCGAGGTTCCCTTCAGCATCCTGGAACATGCCAAGAAGGAATGAGGCATGCTGAAATAGAATCCATGGTTTATAATTGTTCAAGCCCTGCTAACACTGTTGAACCCTTGATTCCAAAACTTGTTTCCAAGTCTTTTCTTTTTTCTTTTTTGACTGAGAATTCATGGATGTTATCTTCCTCTTGAAAAATTCAAACCATGGCGATAGCAAGGTGGGGGAAATGAAAGCAATATTCCGTGTGGGTAGTATAGAATTCAGTCAGGTTTAAACCAGTGAAATTTAGAAAGCATCCTTGAAATTGGTAGCTGAGCATTCCCAGTTAATGAATAGAGCTGGACATATTCTTCAGACCCAAAGCAAAGCTGGGATTCTACTCTTACTTTCCAAATCCAGTGAAAAGTTAGAGAGCTCTGTATCTAATCTTCCTCTACCTCAGTGCATGCCTGATCTATACACGTCTTACCCATGAGCCCATATTTGGGATAAGATTTCTATAACTGCACACGAGATAGTGGGCCTGTCCTGGGCAGAACATTCTATCATTCACATGAAGGAAATGTATGTTTGCCTCTCTTTTGATGTTCCCTTGCCTTTCTGGATGGGCTTCCCTGAGAGCTAAGGTTGGATTCCTGGGTCAGGAATATCTGCTGAAGGAATAAGCTACCCACTCCAGTATTCTTGGGCTTCCCTTGTGGCTCAGCTGGTAAAGAATCTGCCTGCAATGTGGGAAACCTGGCTTTGATTCCTGGGTTGGGAAAATTCCTTGGAGAAGGGAAAGGCTACCCACTCCAGTATTCTGGCCTGGAGAATTCCAAGAACTATATATATAGTCCATGGGGTCACAAAGAGTTGGACAGGACTGAGTGAATTTCACTTTCACTTGCCCTACTGATAGAGATGTGCTTGATGTGTTTATATTGGATCTACTCTGAAGATTAATTTGTTTTTGGTTGTGTGAACTACTTTCTGGCTTTTTTTGTCTCCCAAGGAACTGAGAAGTTAAGAGAAAAAAAGAGAATAAAAAGGATAGGGTCAGAAGTGATATTTCAACCCATAAAGACAGAAAAATTTATTGTAATCTTACAAAAAATAAATGTATCATTAATAAAAGGATAAACAGAAAAAATTAACAAAAAAATTTTTATTTAACAAAAAAGATTAAAAATATGTTGACTTAATTAAAAAAAGAATGTTTAGTTAAACAAACATATTACAAAATCAAGTAAATGGGTGTTTGATAAAATGCTTTTAGATATTAAAATAATTTTAAATAGTTAAAAAAATTTAAGTAGCAAAATCATCAATATAAAATTGCAAATTCACAGTCAGCAAAATAATAAAAGTAAAGTTTTTTTCGGGGAAAAATGATACAGATCTGAATAAATTTCTAAAGCTAGTAACTATAATATTATGATAGAAAATAGGTTGAAATGAGCTTTTTTTAAATAATAGCAACAGAAAAATAAAAAGAGCTATATTTTTATAGGTTTATGAGATTGATCTTAAAAATATGTACTGCTTCTATGAAAAAATAATAAAAACTTCTATAAGACAAAATGGAAACATATTTCATGTACCTTTATGGAAAACCCAAAATAAAGCATATAAGTTCTACCCTGTTAATATATGTTAACAAATCTTGACAAAAGTAATCTTAAAAAAGCTTGCACCAATTTTGTAATTTCTTCAGTCATTTAACACAACTACCCACAACCATGAACAATCTGGAAAAGAATTGCCAGTTCACTCTTTAAAAAGGCACTTAAATAATAGTTTAAATTTATACAGTAAGGATCAGTGATGGATCCATGCCAGATGCACTCATATTTTTTAAGATGTAAAGAAACTTTATTAAAATAATTCTTTCAGCTGCCAGTCATTTACTAGTGCTTCTAGAATCCAAATGACTTCCCTGGTGACTTTTCCTCAGACGGTAAAGCATCTGTCTACAATGCGGGAGACCCGGGTTTGACGCCGGGTGGGGAAGATCTCCTGGAGAAGGAAATGGCAACCCACTCCAGTATTCTTGCCTGGAAAATCCCATGGACAAAGGAGCCTGGTGGGCTACAGTCCATGGGGTCACAAAGAGTCCTACACGACTGAGCAACATCACTAGAATCCAAACTCAATCTCTCTTCCCAGAGTTCCAGGAGAAAACACTTAGTTTCCCACATTGTTACCAAAATATCAGCTGAAAATATTGAAAAACACTGACAAAGGTCCAAGTTAAATTAAATATGGGATGGATAAGATTGAGCTTAGCATACAAAACAAAACAGATGACAAGAAAAACGATCAATTCATTTAACTTAAAAACCAAAGACAACTATCAGCAATCCATTACAAATAAAACAAAACAAAAAGACTGGAGGAAAAATTCAACAAAGTTTAATAATCAAAAACTAAAAATAAGGAGCAGAACAACTAGGTATTTGGAAATAGCAAAATTATTTGTAATCATTTATGAAAAGAAAAATATTAAGAAAACTAGTATGCAAATAAAAAAGCACTCATACAATTTATATATTTTTTCCATCAAATTGGCAAAATGTTAAAATAGTTTAATAACAACACAAAATATGTTTATAAATGCAGAAAACAGTCACTCTTCATAGAAGAAAAAGTGAAAATATATAAACCATTATGAAAAGCTGTATCAAATTTTTTAGATTAAAATGATTATATTAATTGAGGAATCAGGGGCACTCATTGTTAAGAAAATTATGAGAAATATATAGAGTTGAGACATTAGTTTCATTAAAATAAAATTCTAAGTTTCAGATAAATTAGCTTAAGTATTCTATAGTTGGAGATTAGGTAAATACTACACCTGCGTCCATATAATAATGTACCTTGCAGTAATTAGAAATTATTATTTAATACAGTGAATAATATGTAAGTAATCCTTTGATTAATATTAAATTAGAAGGGTAGTGAAATACTACATATAGATATCAATATGTGGAATATCATTTGTTTATATAGTAGTTCAATAATGCAAGTTAATAATAGTAGATATATATCACTAGACACACATATAGAGAAATAAAGTATCACAGAGTTATGAGAGAGTAATTGATATGATCTATTTGGTTATACATATCCCAATCAATGAGGAAAGCATTGCAACCCTCTCCCGTATTCTTGCCCAGAGAATCCCATGTACAGAGAAGCCTCGAGAGCTAAAGTCCATAGGGTCGCAAAGAGTTGGACACAACTCGAGTGCTTTGGCATGCACACACACATCCCAACCATTATTATGCTTAAAGTGAAAGTGAAGTCGCTCGATCGTGTCCGACTCTTTGCCACCCTATGGACTGTAGCCTACCAGGCTTCTCTGTCCATGGGATTTTCCTTCTCCAGGAGATCTTCCCGACCCCGGGACTGAACCCAGGTCTCCCTCATTGCGAGCAGATGCTTTACCCTCTGAGCCGCCAGGGAAGCCCTTATTATGTTTAAGATTAGTGCTATTATTTTAATATTCAATTTTAGGATGATTTTCCAAGGAAAATAAGCATACAATGAAAAAATATGCTTCTCATATGGCTTTATATATAACATCAATTTCAAAAGTAAAACATGGATTAATTAAATCATCATGGTAAGAGAAAAGCTACATTATAATCCAACCTTAAAGTACACAGCAAATTGAAAAACATTCAGACTGATTTTACAAATATTTTAATTAAAGCAAATGCTGATTATATAGTCATGTGAGAAATTAGAATTGAAAATTATGAATAATTGTTGTCATTGTTCAGTCACAAAGTCATATATGAATCTTTTTGATCTCATGACTGCAGAATACCAGGCTTCCCTGTCTTTCAGTATCTCCTGGAGTTTCCTCAAACTCATCTCCGTTGAGTTGATGATGCCATCCAACCATCTCATCCTTTATCACCCCTTTGGCCTCCTGCCCTCTATCTTTCCCTGCATCAGAGTCTTTTCCAATGAATTGGCTCTTCCAGCAGGTGACCAAAGTATTGGAGCTTCAGCTTCAGCACCAGTCCTTCCAATGAATATTCAAGGTTGATTTCCTTTAGGATTGACTAGTTTGAGCTCCTCACAGTAAAGAAACTCTAAATAGTCTTTTTCAGCACTATAATTCAAAAGGATCAATTTTTGCAGCACTCAGCCTTCTTTTATGGTACAGCTCTCACATCTACACCTGACTACTGGAAAAAGCATACCTTTGACTATAGGGACTTTTATGGCCAAGCAATGTCTCTGCTGTCTAATACATTGTCTAGTTTTGTCACAGCTTTTCTTCCAAGGAGCAAGTGTCTTTTAATTTCATGGCTTCAGACACCTTCTGCAGTGATTATTTTGTCCAAGAAAATAAAATCTGTCACCATTTCCACGGTTTCTCTTTCTATTTGCCATGAAGTGATGGGACTGTATGCCATGATCTTCATTTTTTGAATGTTGAGCTTTAAACCAGTTTTTCCACTCTCCTCTTTCACCTTCATCAAGAGGCTCTTTAGTTCCTCTTAATTTTCTGCCATAAAAGTGGTATCATCTGCCTGTCTGAGATGGTTGATATTTCTCCAGGCAATATTGATTTCAGCTTATAAGTCATCCAGCCCAGCATTCACATCATGTACTCTGTGTAGAGGGGCTTCCCACATGGTTGAGATGGTAAAGAATCTGCCATCAGTACAGGAGATCCTGGTTTGATCCCTTGGGTAGGAAGATCCCCTGGAGGAGGGAATGGCTATCCACTTCAGTAGTCTTTCTTAGAGAATCCCATGCAGAGAGCTACCTGGCAGGCTACAGTCCATGGGGTCGCAAAGAATCAGATACGCCTGAAGCAAATGAGCACACAAGCATGCACTCTGCATAGAAGTTAAATAAGCAAGGGTGACAATATACAGCCTTGACATACTCTTTTCCCAATTTTGAACCAGTCCATTGTTTCATATCTGGTTCTAACATTGGCTTCTTGTCCTTGTCAGGTTTCTTAGGAGACAGGTAAGGTGGTCTGCTATTCCCATTTCTTTAGGAATTTCCTACAGTTTATTGTGATCCACACAGACAAAGGCTTTAGTTTAGTCAATGAAGCAGGAGTAGATTTTTTGTTTGGAATTATCTTGCTTTATCTCTGACCTAATTGATGTTGGCAATTTAATCTCTTTTCTCTGTCCTTTCTAAATCCAGCTTGTACATCTGGAAAATCTCAGTTCACATACTGTTGAAGACTAGCTTGAAGGATTTTAAGCACCACCTGTATGGCATGTGAAATGAATATAATTGTGAGGTAGTTTGAACTTTGTTTCTTTGATAGTTTCTTTGGCATTTCCTTTCTTTGAGATTGGAATGAAAAGTGACATTTTCTAATACTGTATACATTGTTGAGTTTTCCAAATTTGCTGGCATCTTGAGTGCAGCACTTTAAAGGCATTATCTTTTACGATTTGAAATAACTCAATTTTATTTCAATAATATTTAGCTTCTTTGTTCATAGTAATGTTTTCTAAGGCCTACTGACTTCACAATCCAGGATGTCTTGCTCTAAGTGAGTGACCACACCATTGTTGTTATCTGGTTCATTAAGACCCTTTTTTATTTTGTATGGTTCTATGGTATTCTTGCCACCTTTTCTTAACCACTTCTGCTTGTTAGGTTCTTGCCCTTTCTACTGTGCCCATCTTTGCATAAAATGTTGCCTTTGTATCTGATTTTCTTGAAGAGGTCTCTAGTCTCTCCCATTCTATGTTTTCCTCTACTTATTTGTGTTATTTACTTAAGAAGGTTTTCTAATCTCTGTTACTCTTTAGAACTCCACATTCAGTTGTGTATATCTTTCCTTTTCTTTTTTGCCTTCCTTTTTTTTTCTTTTCTCAGCTCTTGGTAAGTCCTCCTCATACAACCATTCTGCCTTTTTGCATTTTTTTTTTCCCTTGGGGATGGTTTTGTTCACTGCCTCCTGTACAATGTTATGAATCTCCATCCACAGTTCTTCAGGAACTCTGTCTATCAGATCTAATCCCTAGAATCCATTTGTGCCTTCCACTGTATAGTCATAAGGGATTTGATTTATGTCATACCTCAATGGTCCAGGGGTTTTCCATACTTTATTCAATTTAAGTCTGTATTTTGCAATAAAGAGCTCATGATCTGAGCCACAGTCATCTCCTAATCTTGTTTTTGCTGACTGTATAGAGCTTCTCCATACTTGGCTGCAAAGAATATAATCAATCTTTTTTCTATATTGATCATCTGATGATGTCCAGGTGTAGAATCTTCTCTTGTCTTGTTGGAAGAGGGTTTATGCTATGACCACTGTGTGTTCTTGGCAATCTTTGTTACTTTTGACCTGCTTCATTTTTTACTCCAAGGCCAAATTTGCCTCTTACTCCAGGTATCTCTTGACTTCCTACTTTTGCATTCTAGACTGCAATGATGAAAAGGACACATTTTTGGGATGTTATTTCTAAGAGGTCTTATGGGTCTTCATAGAACAGTTCAACTTCAGCTTTTTCAGCATTACTGGTTGGGGCGTAGACTTGGATTACTGTGATGTTGAATGATTTGTCTTGGAAACCAACTGACATCATTCTGTCATTTGAGATTGCACCCAAGTACTGCCCTTCAGACTCTTTTATTGACTATGAGGGCTGGCTACTCCATTTCTTCTTAGTGATTCTTGTCAATTGTAGTAGAAATGATGGTCATCTGAATTAAATTTGCCCATTGTCGATACATAGAGTATATACAATAATTGGAAAGAAATAGATTAAAATAGAACAGTTTCATTTTATTAGTGAAATTTAGGGTGCTTTAAAATATAGTATATTTGTTCAAATTAATTAGACTCAGTTGACCTTAACTTCATAGCTAGAAATTATTACATTTATTTTACTCTACAGGTTAATAAATTCTGTTTTTGACACTGATGAAGATAAAAGATGACAGTTTAAATTCATTTTTCAATACCATTATTAACTTACTCAAAAGTAGAGAGCTTTGAAAGCAAATCAATTTAAATGACATATTTGAAGGTTAAGGGATACATATATTGGACAATCTTATTTATTCATTTTTAGCTCTTCTGTATCTTCCCTGCTATACGTGGGCTTTCTCCAGTTGCTGTGAGTGGCTGCTCTCTAGTTGCAATGTGCAGGCTTCTAATTGTGTTGGTTTCTCTTGTGGAGCACAGGCTCTAGGTGCATGGCCTTCAGGTGTTGTAGCATACAGGCTCAATAGTTGCAACAGATTGAACAATTCTTGATCTGTCAGTAAGTTAATAATTTTAGTGTGTTCAAGCATTATTTGTTCATCATTAATTAACATGATGGTTTATGGATTTAGACTGCTATTAAATTTATAATGTTCCAATATGTTTCACTAGGCTCCCCACGTGCAAACAAAGCTTTGTCCTCTATAAATTTGATAAAACTCTTAGAAGTTAAGTAGAAGTACTGTACAACTTTAACAAAACAAATTTCAAAAATGAGAAACCACATGTATAGACATTTCTCCAAAGAATATATAAAAATGACCAACAGATAGAGGAAAAGATGCTCCACATTACTAATCATCAGTTCAGTTCAGTTCAGTCACTCAGTCGTGTCTGAATCTGCGACCCCATGAACTGCAGCATGCCAGGCCTCCCTGTCCATCACCAACTCCTGGAGTCCACCCAAACCCATGTCCATTGAGTCGGTGATGCCATCCCACCATCTCATCCTCTGTTGTCCTTTTCTCCTCCTGCCTTCAATCTTTTCCAGAATCAGGGTCTTTTCCAATGAATCAGCTCTTGGCATCAGGTGGCCAGAGTATTGGAGTTTCAGCTTCAGGATCAGTCCTTCTAATGAACACCCAAGACTGATCTCCTTTAGGAAGGACTGGTTGGATATCCTTGCAGTCCAAGGGACTCTCAAGAGTCTCTTCCAACACCACAGTTCAAAAGCACTAATTCTTCTGCACTCATCTTTCTTTATAGTCCAACTCTCACATCCGTACATGACATTGGAAAAACCATAGCCTTGACTAGATCGACCTTTGTTGACAAAGTAATGTCTCTGATTTTTAATATGCTATCTATGTTGGTTATAACTTTCCTTCCAAGGAGTAAGTGTCTTTTAATTTCATGGTTGCAATCACCATCTGTAGTGATTTTGGAGCCCAGAAAAATCAACAGAGAAGTGCAAATAAAAAACACAATATATCTCCTCACATCCATTAAAAGGGCTCTCATCAAGAAAACAAAAAGACAAGAAGTATTGGTGAAGATATGGATTAATTGAAAATATTGTGCCCTGCTGGTGGAAATGTCAACTGGAATAAGAACATTGGAAAATATTATGAAGGCTCCTTGGATATTAAAAATAGAGGTACTCTATTATGCTAAGTGAAATAAGACAGTCACAGAAAGATAGATACTGCTTAAGATACATACTGCTTCCACTTACATGGGATACCCAAAGTAGTCAAATCCCAAAGAAGAATGTGATTACCAAAAGTGTGAAAAATGAAAGTGAAAGTCTTTCAATTTTGTCCAACTCTTCACGACCCCATGGACTATACAGTTCCTGGAATTCTCCAGACCAAAATACTGGAGTGGTTACCTTTCCCCTTTCCAGGGGATCTTCTCAACCCAGGGATCAAATCCAGTTCTCCTGCATTGCATGTGGATTCTTTACCAGCTGGGCCACAAGGGAAGCCCTAACAAGAATGTGGGGAGGGGGAAATCTGGAGTTGTTACAAAATGGGTATATATTTCATTCATGCAAGATGAATAAATTCTATAGATCAGCTGTACAGCATTGTGCTCATAGGTAGCAATACTGTAATGTAGTGAATACTCTTAAGATTTGTTAACAAGGTAGACTTCATGTATATGTTTTTTACCACAATAAAAAGGAAAAAAGAGGGAGAGGAGGAGGGAAGTCATTTAAGAAGTTGTATTAAAACATCCTCTAAAGGAAATCTCTCTCTGGATTGTTAGTCCAATATTATTATCAAAAAAAAATATCTTGTCCTCATCCCTAATTCAGTTAATTATGGTTCATGTGCATTTATTCCATTTGGATTCTTCAAAATAACCTTCACATCCTTATTCTTACTACAAATTTTATTTTTTTTCCTCAGTTGTTGGCAGGCTTTCCTGATAACTGCTACATTAAAATTGTGGGGGTTTTGGGGCTTGGTTTTGGCTGATTTTTCTGATAACTGTGGCTTGAACCTAAAAGCATTTTTCATTATTTTTTCTTTACCATTCAACTGATATTTTTCATATAGTTTCACTGAACTTGAGATGAAATCTAGTATTCCTTTTGCTTTGAAAATGCAAATGTTTTATGTCTTTTCTGGTGGATGACCTAGTTAAATTGTTAGCTTTTTACAGAAGCATATAAATAATTTGTCAAAGTAAGTTTTGCATTACAAATAGATTAATTAACATGTCACCCACAAAAGGTTTTTTTTTTTTTAATTTGTGTTTTGGCATTTCTATTGTTTCAACTTGATAATATTATTTTAATACTACTCATTTAGTATATATACATATAAAATTTTATTTAAATTTAATATTTGATCAAACCAAGAAATAGAGCAGAAAACTAAAACAAAACAAAACAAAACAAACAAAAAAAACAACCTGTTAACCAGCTAATATATCATTCAGTTCAGTTCAGTTCAGTCGCTCAGTCGTGTCTGACTCTGCGACCCCATGAATCGCAGCACCCCAGGCCTCCCTGTCCATCACCAACTCCCAGAGTTCACTCAGACTCACTTCCATCGAGTCAGTGATGCCATTCAGCCATCTGACTCATCCTCTGTCGTCCCCTTCTCCTCCTGTCCCCAATCCCTCCCAGCATCAGGGTCTTTTCCAATGAGTCAACTCTTGGCATGAGGTGGCCAAAGTAATGGAGTTTCAGCTTTAGCATCATTCCTTCCAAAGAAATCCCAGGGCTGATCTCCTTCAGAATGGAGTGGTTGGATCTCCTTGCAGTCCAAGGGACTCCCAAGGGTCTTTTCCAACACCACAGTTCAAAAGCTTCAATTCTTCGGCACTCAGCTTTCCTCACAGTCCAACTTTCACATCCGTACATGACCACTGGAAAAACCATATTGTTATAACTGTTGTGATGTATTTAATGTTTACATAATAAACTCAAGTTACCTTAGAGGAAATCCTATTTTTTTCTATGTAACAGTATTACCCACTAAAATGAAATAAAAATATTGTTTATCTACTTAACTTTACATTGAAGTTAGGGCTTCATAATTAATTTCAGAGTTGAGTTTTTTTAAATTACTTTTCAGTTTTAATAATATGCAAATAACACATTGATGGGTACACATATTACAAAATACAACACAACCGTTTGATTTTGCATTTGCAAGACTGGGCCACAAAACATAATTTCAGTACTTTGTATTTTTAATGAAAATATTATTAGGTATAATTTCCATATGAAATACACACATTTTAGGTGTATAATTTGGTGGAATATAAAAACATATAACCTTTGAAATATTCTTAATAATGATTATAAAGCATTTCTATAGTCCCATAAAGCTTTTTTTTCCCCAATTATCCTGATCCCTCATATTCCATTCTTCAGGGTTATGCAAACATTGCTCTGCTTTCTCTGAATAAAGATTAGTTTCATTTGTTCTAAAACTTTGTATACATAAAATCTTAGGATTACAGTGGCTTCTTTTACTCAGCAGGCTATTTTTGAGATTTGTCTTTGCTGTCATGTTTATTAGAAGGTCATTCTTTCATATTATCAAGTAGTATTCCTATGTATATATCACAATGTTTATTCATTCACTTACAGAAAATTGTATTGTTTCTGGTTTTGAACTTTTTACAAATAAAATTACTATGAACATTGTATAAATTATTACAAATGTACATTGAACATATGTACAAATTATTTTCTGTGTATCAGTTTAATATTTTTTGGCTATATATCTAGAAGTTAAATTATGTCATCATATGGGCAGTGTATATTTAAGTTTATATGAAAATCACAAACTATTTTACATTCTAACCAGCAATGTCTGAGAGATGAAGTTGCTGCCCATTCTCATCAATACTCAGCAAATCTTGATATTAGCATTCTAGTGATTGGGTTATGTAGTATTTCATTGTACTTTTAATTTGCATTTCCTTGATGATTATTAATGTTGTATGTTTTCATGTGTTTATGGAATACCAAAATATCTTTTGGGGAAAATATTTGTCCTTTTTAATTACTGGAGTGTTGACATTCATTCAAAGTGAGGAAGACTTCTAAAGCATGTGCCCAAGTCCTTCATCTAAAAACATATGTCAACTATTTTTGTCTACATTTGAGGCTTACTTTTCATTTTTAAAATATGTCTTACAATAAAGGAGGAATAAGTGTAGATAAACTGTTTAACAGTTTTGAATGCTTAATGCTTTTATATTCTAGCTAGAAAATCTTCTCCTAATGAAAATTCACAAAGTATTTTTCTATTGGTTGGTGCTAAAAGCAATCACAATTTTGCATCTTTGAAACTCACTGTTCGATATTGGTATACACTCTTACATGTGAATATGTTATACATCAGTTTAATGTACATTTCTTGCTTTATGTTTTTGGCTAATGGCTTATTACTTGTTATGTATTTTATATTTATTTTAGACTAGGGAAATTACGTTAGACAAAAAGTAAATTTGAGCAATTTTCCTATTCAAGTTCAAAATGGGTCACAAAGCAGTGGAGATAACTTGCATCATCAAAAATGCACTTGACCCAGGGACCGCTAATGAACATACAGTGCAGTGGTGGTTTGAGAAGTTTTGCAAAGGAGACAAGAGCCCTGAAGCTGAGAAGTGTGGTGGCTGGCCAGCAGAAGTTAGCAATGACCAAAAGAGGATCATAGAAGCTGATCCTCTTACAACTATGGGAGAAGTTGTCAAAGAGCTCAGCACTAAGCATTCTATGGTCGTTTGACCTTTGAAGCAGATAGAAAAACTGAAAAAGCTTGATAAGTGGGTGCCTCATGAGCTGACTGAAAAAAAAATTGTCATTTTAAACTGTCATATTCTCTTATTCTACACAACAGCAATGAACCATTTCTCTATCCAGTTGTGATGTGTGAAGAAAAGTTGATTTTATACAACAACCAACCATGAAGAACTCAGTGGTTGGACCAAGAAGAAACTCCAAAGCACTTGCCAAAGCCAGAATGCACCAAAAAAAGTCATGGTCAGGGTTTGGTGGTTTCATGCTGGTTTGATCTGCTGCAGTTTTCTGATCCTGGCGAAACCATAACATCTGAGAAGTATGCTCAGCGAATCGACTAGATGCATTGAAAACTGCAGTGTCTTGCAGCTGACACTGGTCAACAGCAATGGCCCAATTCTTCTCCATGACAACGCTCAACTGCATGTTGCACAGCCACTGCTTCAAGCTGAACAAATTGGGCTATGAAGTTTTACCTCCTCTGTTTTGCTATATTCACTTGACCTCTCACCAACAAACTACTACTTCTTCAAGCGTTTTGACATCTTTTGTCAGAGAAAATGGTTCTGCAATGAGCAGAAGGCAGAAATGCTTTCCAAGAGTTCACTGAATCCCAAAGCATGGATTTTTATGCTATAGGAATAACATATTTTTCATTGGCAAAAGTGTGTTGATTGTCACTGTTCCTATTTTGATTAATGAAAATGTGAGCCTAGTTAACTTATATGCAGAGTACATCAGGAGAAACGCTGGGCTGGAAGAAGCACAAGCTGGAATCAAGATTGCCGGGAGAAATATCAATAACCTCAGATATGCAGATGACACCACCCTTATGGCAGAAAGTGAAGAGGAACTAAAAATCCTCTTGATGAAAGTGAAAGAGGAGAGTGAAAAAGTTGGCTTAAAGCTCAACATTCAGAAAACGAAGATCATGGCATCTGGTCCCATCACTTCATGGGAAATAGATGGGGAAACAGTAGAAACAGTGTCAGACTTTATTTTGGGGGGCTCCAAATCACTGCAGATGGTGACTGCAGCCATGAAATTAAAAGATGCTTACTCCTTGGAAGGAAGGTTATGACCAACCTAGATAGCATATTGACAAGCAGAGACATAACTTTGCCAACAAAGGTCTGTCTAGTCAACAATATTTTTTTTCTCCCCAGTGGTCATGTATGGATGTGAGAGTTGGACTGTGAAAAAAGCTGAGCACCAAAGAATTGATATTTTTGAACAATGGTGCTGGAGAAGACTCTTGAGAGTCCCTTGGACTGCAAGGAGATCCAACCAGTCCATCCTAAAGGAGATCAGTCCTGGGTGTTCATAGGAAGGACTGATGCTGAAGCTGAAACTCCATTACTTTGGCTACCTCATGGGAAGAGTTGACTCATTGGAAAAGACCCTGATGCTGGGAGGAATTGGGGGCAGGATAAGAAAGGGACGGCAGAGGATGAGATGGCTGGATGGCATCACCGACTCAATGGACTTGAGTTAGAGTGAATTCCGAGAGTTGGTGATGGGCAGGGAGGCCTGGTGTGCTGCAATTCATGGGGTCGCAAAGAGTCGGACATGACTTAGTGACAGAACTGAATGAACTGAGCCTAGTTATGATGATTTAAAATTCATGGTCCAAAACTACAATCACTTTTTCACCAACCTAATACTTTCCTTTTTCATGGAGACCTTTCTTATGTTTTCCTGTGATTATTTCAATATTTCTAAATTTATAGTCTCTATTTCCATACCACTTATCTTTATGTCTATTCTTATACAAATAAAACTTTGTTTAGAAGATTGTATCATAACAGAAGGTTTCAACTGGTGTAAATCTACCTTTTTTTTTTTCAATTTTTTTGTATATAATATCCTTTACATATAACTATAAACTTATTGCTGGAGTGTCAATTTTTCCAGCAAAAAAAAAAAAAAAACTGCTATGGCTTTGCTTAAAATTTAATTAAATCTATATTAATTATATTTTACTATTAAATATGACCTTAGAACTAGGATTTATTCATTTTAAGGAGTTTAGCTTATATTCCTAGATTTCTGAGAGCTTTTTTTAAAAATTTAATGGTAATCAAAGCTATGGTTTTTCCAGTAGTCCTGTATGGACTATAAAAAGGCTGACCACCAAAGAATTGATGCTTTTGAACTGTGGTGTTGGAGAAGACTCTTGAGAGTCCCTTGGACACCAAGGAGATCAGTCCTAAAGGAAATCAGTCCTAACTATTCACTGGAAGGACTGATGCTGAAGCTGAAACTCCAATATTTTGGCCGCCTAATGTGAAGAATCGACTCACTGGAAAAGACCCTGATGCTGGGAAAGAGTGAAGGCAGGAGGAGAAAGGGACAACAGATTGTTGGATGGCATCACCAGTTCAAAGGACATGAGTTTGAGCAAGCTCTGGGCATTGATAATGGACAAAGAGGCCTGGGATGCTACAGTCCATGGGGTTGCAAAGAGTCAGACACGATTGACTGAAGTGAACTGAACTGAAATTTATTTAAAAATTAATGACATTTTGAAGGAATGATATGGATTCTCTTCTTTCTTTGGCTAATACAATGAAATTCATGAAAACATAAAAAAGTTAAGCCAACTTCTTTTTTTTTTTTCAGAATAAACCACAGTTGTTTATTTTGGCAATATTGGAAATAAAGAGCTCAAATCGCCTTCAGGAAGACGTGCCTCAGAGAGCTAGGTCAATTAACAGTCTTGGATGGCACTTCTCTGTATATTGTCAAGCTTACCCTTGATTCTTCTAAGCTCATGAGTAAGCACCTGTGTGTCACATGCTCAGTTGCTCAGTTGTGTCTCTTTGTGACCCCCCAAAATGCAGCCCACCAGACTCCTCTGTCCATAGGATTTTCCAGGCAAGAATACAGCAGTGGGTTGCCATTTCCTTCTCCAGCTGATGTTGCTGACCCTAGGAATCAAATTCTCATCTCCTGCATCTCTGGCATGGGCAGGTGGATTCTTTACTACTGTGCTACTGGGTAAGCTTACTTACTTACTTACATCTTACTACAAGACGCAGAATTCATTTCATGGACAACTTTTACTCTGAAGAGAACTTGTAAGAGCGATGCTGTGGTCTAGGTTCTTATTATCCAATTCTTCCTTCTTTCTCATCTTTAATAGACTGACCACTGCCTTAAGAATTTGCCTGCCTACTCCTTTTTCCTTCTTTGAATTCCTGGGGGGCTATTTTCCTGAATAAAAACATTGTTCATAATAATATCATACATATTTAATATTATATATATGTATATATTATATATATACACACACTGTGGGACTTCCTGGATTGTTCAGCTGTAAAGACTCTGTCTGCAGTGCAAGAGATGCAAGAGAGGCAGGTTTGATCCCTGGGTGGAGAAGAACCCATAAAGTAAGAAATGGCAACACACTCCAGTATTCTTGCCTAGGAAACCCCATGGACAAAAGAGCTTGGTGACTTACAATCCAAAGCGTCACAAAGAGCCGTATGTGACTTAGCAACTGAGCATGAACATTTAATATTGTATCATTATATAAAATCCAGAAATATATACATATATGCTGTATTTAATTTAACTCGTATTTTAAGACTTTTATATCTATATTAATTTAGGATGTTTATCTGAAGATTTTGCTTTTTAAAAAAAAACTGCCAAATTTTTACTGAAGTGTTATGCTATATATGGTTTAAATATATTATTTTCTGAAAGAATTTGTGCAGAATAAGTGTTTATTGGTTCTTTAAATGTTGTTTACACCCGTGGTGGATTCATGTTGATGTATGGCAAAACCAATACAGTATTGTAAAGTAAAAAAATAAAATAAACTAATAATAATAATAAAGAAAAAATGTTGTTCATGCTGTTATGCTGTGCTCAGTTTTGTCTCTCTTTGTGACACTTTGAACTGTAGCAGCCAGGTTCCTCTGTCCATAAGATTTCCCAGGCAAGAATACTGGAGTGGGCTGCCAGTTCCTTCTCTAGGGAATCTACTTAACCCAGGGATCAAACTCACATCTCCTGTGTCTCCCACATTGCAGGTGGATTCTTTACCAACTGAGTCATAAAGGAATAGAATTCACCAGAAAAGACATTTGAGCACAGAGTGTTCTTTATGAGAAAGTTTTAAATGCAGACCAAATTATTCAATATATACTAGTATACTCAGATGATTTTTATTTCTTTTTGTGTTAGTTTGGATGATCTGTATTACTAACAAGTGTGTACACTATGTTGACATAAATTTGCCATATCTTCTGTTTTTTTTTTTTTCAATGGTTTTAGGACCTATAGTTATGCTTATGTTGTTTCTTCCTTGTTTGGTCTACTACTTTATCAATTTTATGTGTTTATAACTTCTTTAAAATTAATTGGGCCATTGTATCTCTTATGTTGTCTCATGATATTTACTCTTTGGGTATATACATTTTTTTCTAACAGTAACTTAGGGTTTTGGACAGGTGGTTTTAATTTAACACAGTCTGCCTACAATTCATACTTTAACACTTCACATATAATGTAGGAAATTAAAAAAAAAAGATACTTTAATGTCCTTATTACTCTGTGCTATTGTTCTTTCTTATTTAAAACAGTCTTATAATTATTTTTGGTTTTTATGCATTTATTTTTATTTATTCATTGTTTTGGTCTTTGCATGTCTTATGTTTTATTATATGTTGAAAACAAAGCTGCTATATCATTGAGAGTAAATTTTGTTGTTTTCTCTTAGAGAAATGTTGAAATTTTTTTTTGCATGTATATGAGATAATTGTAGAAGAGCCTAATTTTTTCAGGGATTACTTTTAAGCATTATTAGGAGAGATCTAAAATAAGTTTCTCTACAGATAAATTTACTAGAGATAAGACTCTTCTGGAATCTTATCTTGATCTCTCTGGTTTCAACAAAACCAGAGAGATTATTTCTCAGCCCTGTTTAGTATTCAGCAAATTGCTGAATGTCATTCTTATTTACCTTACTCTTCTCTAATACTCTAGTTCTCACATTCTAGCCACCTGAACCTTAACAAACTAATATATTATCCTCTAAATAACAGCAAGACTGCTGTTCTATTTGTGTTTTTTTCTGCATTGTTCATAGTCTGGGAACTGTTTTCATGCAGAAACCTGAAGCAATCTAGAGGTAAGCTTGCTTGTCTGTCAGGAATTACAGTCTTGTGGTGCCCATATCCCAATACCTGTAAACAGTAATTTTATGTATTTCTTTCAATCATGTAGTAATTTACAAAGGGGCATGAAACCAGTACATATTATTTTAAAATCCAGAAGTAGAATTCCTGAGTTATCTATTTTCTTTATTATTTTTTATAATTTTAATACCAATGAGACAACCACATAAAACAAATGACTAGTTTATTAATGCTGCTGCTGCTGCTAAGTCACTTCAGTCTTGTCCGACTCTGTGCAACTCCATAGATGGCAGCCCACCAGGCTCCCCCATCCGTGGGATTCTCCAGGCAAGAACACTGGAGTGGGTTTGCCATTTCCTTCTCCAATGCATGAAAGGGAAAAGTGAAAGTGAAGTAGCTCAGTCGTGTCCAACTCTTCACGACCCCATGGACTGCAGCCTACCAGGCTCCTCCATCTGTGGGATTTTCCAGGCAAGAGTACTGGAGTGAGTGGCCACTGCCTTCTTCAAGTTTATTAATAATGCATCATAAAATTTAAAAATCCATCTGAGTCGGAAGATAGGACCTTTGCAAACAAGCCAGATGTCTTCAGGTGCCCCTTCCCAATCTCAGTTCTTTTCTCTCTCCAACAGTAATCATGATTCTGATTTTTTGTTTTGTGTTTCCTTAATTTATGAGCTTCCCTGGTGGCTCAGACAGTAAAGAGTCTACCTGCGATGAGATCTGGGTTCATTTCCTGAGTCCAGAAGATCCCCTGAAGAAGGGAATGGCAACCCACTCTAGTATTCCTGCTGGTGAATTCCATGGGTAGAGGAGCCCGGCAGGCTACCGTTCATGGTTTTGCAGAGTTGGACAGGACTGAGAGACTAATAATTTCGCATTTTAAATTAACATTTTAGATCAGACTCCTGTTATCATAATTCATTAAATGGATTACAAAATGTAGAAGAAAGTTTGTAACATTAGCTTAAACCCTTCCCCAAATAAGCAATGGTGGCTCAGAGGTTAAAGTATTTGCCTCCAATGCCGGAGACCTGGGTTCGATCCCTGGGTTGGGAAGATTCCCTGGAGAAGGAAATGGCAACCCACTCCAGTATTCTTGCCTGGAGAATCCCCTGGACGGAGGAGCCTGGTAGGCTACAGTCCATGGGGTTGCAAAGAGTTGGACACGACTGAATGACTTCATGAAATATATTAAAATATCAGTAGTGAGGCTAAACAACAACTAATGCTGAAAACCAGCAAGTATTTTCTTTATGTAGTTTTCTTTTTCATTTGCTTTATTCACCCAATCTAGTTAAATATAGTTCTGCAAGTATTTCTAAGAAGAAGAAATAATCCCAATGAAATATATGTGATAAACTAAGGCATGTCTCTGCAGCGACCCTCCCATACCCTCCAAACTATGTTTTGTAAGTTACAAAACTAATCTCCATCAAGCATCCACATTCACAAAGGTTGCCAATCACCTCCAATCAAATGAGGGTGCATGCATTGCTGCCTACCATCAGCCTCACTTTGCTTACCATTCTCACATTTATACTTATGTCCAGTTTCTCCTGACTCTCAGCCTTTATGCACTGTCCTCTCACTGCTGGCTTTTATTTAAGTGAGCTTTTCCTTGGCATTCAGGACTCAAATTATATGCTGTCTTCTCCAGTAAGTCAGAGGCCCTCTTGACACATAATATTCTGAATGTGCATCTACTATGGAGGAAAGTCACCAGTTAGCTTTTCTGTACCTGACCCGGAGATTGAACCCAGGTCTCCAGCATTGCAGGCAGATTCTTTACCTTCTGATCCCCCCGGACATTCTTCTATACCTGGCATTGCAGTGTAAATCCCTTGATGAAAGGATCATATTTTACTTATTACTGTATCCAAATAGCCTGAAATACAATACATTGTTGATAAATCATTCTTCATTCAATACAAAAAGTACTTTTGGATTAACAGTTACTATTAAGCAGTGACCCTACTGTTGTCCAGAGAGGGCAGTGGCACCCCACTCCAGTGCTCTTGCCTGGGAAATCCCATGGACGGAGGAGCCTCATAGGCTGCAGTCCATGGGGTCGCTAAGAGTCGGACACGACTGAGCGACTTCACTTTCATTTTTCACTTTCATGCATTGGAGAAGAAAATGGCAACCCACTCCAGTGTTCTTGCCTGGAGAATCCTAGGGACAGAGGAGCCTGGTGGGCTTCCGTCTATGGGGTTGCACAGAGTCGGACACGACTGACGTGACTTAGCAGCTACTGTTGTCAATATTTTTATCTTCATTTGCTTAGCTCGCTCTTTTTTTAAACTTTTTATTTTATATTGGAGTATAGCCAATTAACAATGTTGTAATAGTTTCAGATCGACAGCAAAGGAACTTAGCCATACATACGCATGTATCCATTCTCCCCTGAACTCCCCTCCTACCCAGTTAGCTCGCTCTTTTTACTTCAAGACCCCTCTGCCTTTCCACTCCTCCCATATGAAGTAAGTAGTGTGCTTACAATGCAAAATCTTATTCAATTCACACCCATAACTCTCTCCCAACTCAGTTTTCTCTGAGTTTGTGCTTCAAAGCACAACTGTAATATATGCTGTTTATACCAAATTCTAAGAATTATTGCTAAAAATGCATTCCTCTAATGACTGAAGATTTATATTGGCACCACACATTCAAATTTCAACAGGCATTTGCCATGCTATAGAAAATACAAAGTGACTTTCAACTATACTCTGAGTTTAGATAATACACTTATCCTGGGTGCTAGATAGAGTAAAAAATAAAAATAATGTGTATTCATCTGTAAAAGTCATCTTTTCTATATAAATGATAATATAGCCATCACAACACTTTGTAGGTAAAAATCCAATGTAACAATTTTATGTGTCTTGAGTATGAAAATAGGGAAGTATTATTTCCTGGACAAAATCCAGACTGAGTAAAACAAATAACACTTTTTCACACAGTGATTCACCAGAATGTAACCTTTCAAAAAATTTTCCACTAAGAAAATACCCTACAGAGTGTATTATAAAATAGCATGTCCCAAGTATACAGCCAGAAGCAAAACTTATAGTGGGAAAGATTCATGCATTCTAATGAGCACATTATTAACACTGGCTTGGATTTCTTTCTGTGTCATTTCACTCAATCATCAGAGGACATCCTTGTAGCTCACTGAACAACTTAAGGAGAGATTAACATTTTCACCTTTTTGAATGAATTATCTGTACAACATGAATCATACACTAAAGAAGGAGACTGATGGAAACCAAAGCAAAGATGTTTAAAATAATTCAAAAATCTAAGGACAAATCAATCTTATTTGTTCGCATTGGCTTAATGTTGCTGTGTGCTGTGCTCAGCTCAGTTGCTCAGTCATTTCTGACTCTTTGTGACCTTACAGACTGTAGCCTGCAAGGCTCCTCTGTCCATGGGATTTTCCAGGAAAGAATGCTGGAGAGGGTTGCCATTTCCTCCTCCAGGATATCTTCTCAATGCAATGATAAAACCCGCATCTCCTTCATTGGCAGGCAGATTCTTTACCACCCTGCCACCTGGGAAGCCCCAATATACTATGCATTTTATCCTAAAGAAAATAATATATATTGTTCTAAAATGAGCTTCTCAGTGTTGACCCCAAACAACATGGTTTTGCACCTCTCAAATTTTGGATGTTAGGCCTTTCAACATCTCCCAGAATCTTCTGATATGGTGGGACAGAGGTTTCCAGTTGGGCTAAACTATTAGGACACATTTCTATTCTTACCATTTCACTATTTTAGATTATATTTTGTGTGATGTCAAATTACACCATTGATTGGTTTGTTATTACATGCATATGATTTATAAATAAATAAAAATATACAAAGTAAATATGACTATTGCTGTAAATGTATATGTGTCTGCAAAATATTAGAATATCTCTGCTGAAGAAGATACCATTATGAATATTCAACTAAACTTTATAATTTGTAAGCTCTCCTACATGGTAAAAATCTACTTAGCTAATTCTTCTAAGTCTAAGCAAGAAACTCAAAGAGCACTGAGTCATAATTGTCTATAGTAAGATGTACTGTTTATCTGGTCTGCCCTAGCGTGATATAAAATCTTAAGGTAATATTGACTTGAATATGATTATTCATTCAACAAATCTTTATAAATAACCCTCTTTGGATAAAGAATAATGTAATGCACTGAACATATAACAATAGATAAGATTGTCCTTACCCACCTGGGGCTTAATAATTATACTTGGTGAATTCTTAAGCTTGTAGATTTCTGAATAAAACAGAGGTTTAGGTGAGGGTACTTCATACTTTGTAATCTAAGGATAAGTATTGTTGTTGTTCAGTCACTAAGTTGTGTCTGATTCTCTGCAACTCCATGGACTGCAGCACATCAGGCTTCCCTGTCATTCAGTATTTCCTGGAGTTTGTTCAAACTCGTGTCCACTGAGTCAATGATGCCATTGATCCGTCTCATCCTCTGTCACCCCTTTCTCCTGCTTTCAATCTTTCCCAGCATCAGGGTCTTTTCCAATGTGTCAGCTCTTTGCATCAGGTGGCCAAAGTATTGGAGTTTCAGCTTCAGCATCAGTCCTTCCAATGAATAATCAAGGTTGATTTGCTTTAAGTTTGACTGATTTGGTCTCCTTGCAGCCCAAGGGACTCTCAACAGTTTTCTCCAACATCACAATTAGAAATGATCTAACTAAGAAATACTATTATAAAATATAATAGTTAGGCCAAGGCCTAAGTTCTACCCCTGGTCAGGGAACTGAGATCCAGAAGCTGTGCAACATGGCCAAAATATGAAAAAATATATATATTTACTGAGTATTCAGCAGATTTATAAGAGTAGATTTCATTATATTGAGGTATGTTCCTTCTATTCCTGCTTTCTGGAGAGTTTTTATCATAAATGGATGTTGATGGCAATGATGACCCTGTATGCAGGACAGCAAAAAAGACACAGATGTGTATAGCGGACTTTTGGACTCAGAGGGAGAGGGAGAGGGTGTGATGATTTGGGAGAATGGCATTGAAACATGTATAATAATCATGTAAGAATCGAAATGCCAGTCTATGTCTGATGCAGGATATGACACGCTTGGGGCTGACGCGCGGGGATGACCCAGAGAGATGTTGTGGGGAGGGGGGTGGGAGGGGGGCTCATGTTTGGGAATGCATGTACACCTGTGGTGGATTCATGTCAATCTATGCCAAAACCAATACAGAATTGTAAAGTAAAAATTAAAAAAAAAAAAAAGAGTAGATTTCAATACCATTTGTACCCAGTGACATTATACAAGTACATTAAAAAAAGCCAATGTTTAACTAGACCCCAGAACTGAAAAGAACCTGAATTTTAATTTTAATTTTTAACTTTTTATTTTATATTGGAGTATAAGTGATAAATAATGTTGTTAGTTTCAAGTGTACAGCAAAGTGACTCAGTTATACATATACATGTATCTGTTCTTTTTCAAATTATTTTCCCATGTAAGTTGAATAATTTTGAACAGAGACCCTTGTGCTATAGAGTAGGTCTTTGTTGGTTTTCCACTTTAAATATAGCAGTGTACACGTGTTGTGAATTCAATTTTATAATGAATGTGTGTTATCAGTGAGAAAGTAAAATTTGTGGTCATAAGTCACTTAACATTATGCATCCATCATTATTTCAGCATGACTTAACCTGAAATAAGTAATATAAAAATGATATTATATTTTAAAATAAATTTATATTATCATTTCTGCAGGTTAAGATTCATTTTTGCAGCATGTGAATATAATGGTAAAAATTTTCACTATCAGATCTCAATGGCTGATTTTGATAGGGGACTATGACAGGATCATTTTTATATTTGACATCAATCCTTCTGACTGCTCTGTTGAAGGGATGGGACAAGGACAAGAGTCTAAGTAGTGACATCTGTTAAGAAGTCAACCCAAATGAGTGATGATCAGTGCTTGGTTCTTGTTAACTGTACTGGATATATTAGAAATAAGGATAAATTAGAAACACATTGTACAAATAGAGTGAACAAGGACTACCTTTGTATCTTGCAAATTTTCTTCTGTCAATATTTCCTAAAGTAAGGTCCCTAATCTACAGGCTCAATGCACTGCTAGTGAATATATTTTTTCTCAGTTTTTCCTGAATTATACCACTGGTTTCCTCAGGTGGTTCCAGTGGTAAAGAATCTGCCTACCAAGGCAGAATACATAAAAGACGTGGGTTCAATCCCTGGGTTGAGAAGGTCCCCTGGAGAAGGAAATGGCAACCCACTCCAGTGTTCTTGCCTGGGAAATCCCATAGACAGAGCATCCTGGTGGGCCACAGTCCATGGGGTCACAAAAAACTGGATATGATTGAGCACACATGCACACAAATTGATACTGTAAAGAAAGGGGTAGACATCCAACCATCCCAGGGTCTGCTTTTTATTATTAATAACATGGGCTATTTTTGTGTGTATACATTCCTAGAAAATACTACAATATTTACTTTAGTTGCTTACCATGCTGTCTCTTATTAGTATAAATACTGCCAGGCATGACTTACACAGCAATGGATATCTTAGTGCACTTGAGTGTCTGAGACCTGTCTTCACATTTAAATGTATCCAAATTTCATGCAGATTTTTCTAGCCAAGCTTTTGTTTAGTTTTGTTTTTTTTTTAACTTATTTTGAATCAGTAAAACTTAAGCACTGTGGTGAGTGGGTGGGGCAAAATTGGAGAACGGATTCTATTTTCAGAAGCTTGAATGCTTACCCTTACAAGCCATTTTGTATGTGAGATTGAATGTGAAATAAAACTTAGAACTTATTGACATTGTATGTTTCAATCCCTACTGAAGATTAAGATAGTTAACAGATTGAGTCTTTTAAACAGGGAGTTTTGCATCCAATGAAATCATTTATCTATCTCTCAAAGTTAAATACTCTGTTCAATAGATAAACTTCAAAAAGATGTGTCTAATAATAGCAAAGTAAAAGCTGATGGTGTATTCATGTATCCACGTAAAATTTGGTCTTACCAAGGCACTTGATTTCTTCATTTATTTGCTACCAGCAGTGTTTTACATGCTTTGGTGCATATTAATGCAACTTATTTGCTCCTGTTAGTAGCATGTTTTCTTAAATAAATCACTTTGCTATTGTAGCATTATTTTCTTATTGAACTATTTAATTGGCTGGACATATTGCTTCAATAATTATCACACTGTCATTTCTTTAAGAAGGAATGGGAAGGCTTGAAAATAATTTGATTTACCAATAATTATGCTACAAACACATTTCCCAACTAGGGCAGTAATTAAATCCCTGCTAACAAATAAGATGGTTTTGCAGAATGAATGAATCGCTTTCCTAAATAGTTTAATTGGTTCATTTAAAATATGCTGAATGAGGAAAAGAGTAAGGGTTATCCTAAATATCATAAGGGAATTCTTTGCATTGATTCATCTTCCCAACTCAAGGATTGAATCGCATCTCCAGGGTCTCCTGCGCTGGGAACAAGATGCATTACCACTGAGCCATCACTAGACCAGGGCTCAAACCTGGGTCTCCTGCACTGGGAGTGTGGTCTTAGCCACTGGACCACCAGGGAAGTCCTATGTTCTTTTCATTTTACACTTCTTCTTTTTCTATGTAGATAAGTCATTTAAAAAATAATAACCCATAATTTGATTTACTTTTCCAAATTATAGAAATTTCTTGAAATTAGTGTATTTTTGAAAATAGCAATTTCTATCAAAATGTAGAGTCTCTAACAAAAATATATATCCTCATATTTTATGAATAAAACATCTGTGGAAGATTTAATATAAGCCAAGGGCTCTGTGAACAAGGAGGAGCCATGTTGTCTATTTCCAGATCTGGGCATAAACATTTTTAACGAGTGCTACAGACTTTTTCCCCCAGAAATATTAAGCATGATTTTTAAATAAGAATATATGATGTTTATATAAATTACTTATTTAAAAAATCAGATGTAAATTATGTCTCATTAAACCATTAGGTAGTTGTAATTCCAAGAATGTGAGTAAAATGCTAATGTTCAGTCATTAGTAAAATAAGAAAGGAAAAATTACCACATAAGAAACATATGGGATCAAAATCTTTCCAACAGAAATAAAATATAAACATAACACAAGATGTCAATAACCGCAGCTTTTTAAAAATAATCTAATTCAAAATTACAAGATAGAAAATTGTGCTCTTTCTTCAAAACACAGGTTTTACTCAGTATTAATGTTTGTAGGAGGTGGCATTCAGATGAAGCATTAAATTGAAGTTCCATCTGCCTGAATTTAGAAGTTATTAACAATGTTAAAATGCCTTAGTACTCTGGTTTAGAAAAAAAGGGTGTATACACCTGTGTCCTGTCTGACATTGCTTTTTTGCCGAAATGAAATTATGGACGAATTGTCGCTAATAGAAATGTTCACTGCAAAAAATAGAATGCTGCTGAGTGCACCAAGGCATTCACCACTGCCTATCAGAAATGTAAAATATAACTCTAGAAAATGCCATTTTAATGTAGCATAAAATAATGCAATTTAATCTCTAAGCAGGTGTGACACTAATAGGAAGTGAGTATAGTTACTCCTCAATCTCATTCAGTCAGCAATCTCTATAATATTTACTTTATTATGAATTTGTTATTTTATTACATCAACTGACTCATTCATTTATAAGACTTGACTTTTCATTTCCCTATAAACTGTACATTATATTTGCAATTAAGAGAAAAAGTATTCGATGAATAAGGCTTTCTCATACATTAAACTGTTGAAATGGCAAATAAGAATATTCTCTACCAGATGGTCAAAGATGGTCGGCCAAAAGTAAAGCTTTCTCTGAGTTAGATTAAGGATGTAATTCCTGATAGGGAGCTATATAGTTAACTAGCTGTCTAATACTATATTTTAATACACAACCTTTATGACTGGTAACATTTTATTTAAAATTAAGACTATTTCCATGTGTTTCAGTACATTTTTTATCATACCAAGATGCTAAAATGTATTTATAACTGAAATTTTTGTCACATAGCTAATATAAAATTTTGGTTTAAATTTTACAGATGTCAACTCTATCATGGAGAAATCACAGTTACACACCATATTTTCTTTACTGATGTTTGCTGTTTTGAAAATACAAATGAGCTTTATGTATCTATGTTACTGACAAATGATTTCCTGAGTTTTTAAAATGAAAATTCTGATGCAAGTTTATGGAACAATGAATATAAACTCAAATATATTCTGAAATATGCACTTTCAAAATGTATTTATATTTTGCCAATAAATGTACCCATACTTTAAAATAGAAGTACTCTTTAAAAACTTATATATCTATGACATATATATGTGTATATATATACACACATGCCCATACATATGTATTTTTGACACAAGTAAAGACAGATGAAGATTACATAGAATTTTTAAAAAGTTACCGTCTATAAAATTTAGACAAAATTTAACATAAATTAAAAACATCAGTATAGATAATTTGAAAGTTAAAAGGGTATCCAACTACATACTCCTCTTAATGAACAATTTTTAATATCATAAAGATGAGTGTATTGGATAAGTATTTTTCTTTTATTCCTGACACTATACTTCTCTATATCAGTATTTGGGAGGTGCCTGTCCATCAAATTTCTTGTATTTTTGTATGTCCCATCTCACACGCTAATAAAGTTATGCTCAAAATTCTCCAAGCCAGACTTCAGCAATAAGTGAACCGTGAACTTCCTGATGTTCAAGCTGGTTTTAGAAAAGGCAGAGGAACCAGAAAGCAAGAGAGTTCCAGAAAAACATCTATTTCTGCTTTATTGACTATGCCAAAGCCTTTGACTGTGTGGATCACAATAAACTGTGGAAAATTCTGAAAGAGATGGGAATACCAGACCACCTGACCTGCCTCTTGAGAAACCTATATTCAGGTCAGGAAGCAACAGTTAGAACTGGACATGGAACAACAGACTGGTTCCAAATAGGAAAAGGAGTACGTCAAGGCTGTATATTGTCACCCTGCTTATTTAACTTATATGCAGAGTACATCATGAGAAATGCTGGGCTGGAAGAAGCACAAGCTGGAATCAAGATTGCCAGGAGAAATATCAGTAACCTCAGATATGCAGATGACACCACCCTTATGGCAAAAAGTGAAGAGGAACTAAAAATCCTCTTGATGAAAGTGAAAGAGGAGAGTGAAAAAGTTGGCTTAAAGCTCAACATTCAGAAAACAAAGATCATGGCATCTGGTCCCATCAATTCATGGGAAATAGATGGGGAAAGAGTGGAAACAGTGTTAGACTTTATTTGCGGGGGGTGGGGGGGGCTCCAAAATCACTGCAGATGGTGATTGCAGCCATGAAATTTAAAAATGCTTACTCCTTGGAAGAAAAGTTATGACCAACCTAGATAGCATATCCAGAAGCAGAGACATTACTTTGCTAACAAATGTCCGTCTAGTCAAAGCTATGGTCTTTCCAGTGGTCATGTATGGATGTGAGAGTTAGACTGTGAAGAAAGCTGAGTGATGAAGAATCGATGCTTTTGAACTGTGGTGTTGGAGAAGACTCTTGAGAGCCCCTTGGACTGCAAGGAGATCCAGCCAGTCCATTCTAAAGGAGATCAGGCCTGGGTGTTCTTTGGAAGGACTGATGTTGAAGCTGAAACTCCAATAATTTGGCCACTTCATATGAAGAGTTGACTCATTGGAAAAGACTCTGATGCTGGGAGGGGTTGGGGGCGGTAGGAGAAGGGGACGACAGAGGATGAGATGGCTGGATGGCATCACCGACTCTATGGACATGAGTTTGAGTGAACTCTGAGAGTTGGTGATGAACAGGGAGGCCTGGCATGCTGCGATTTATGGGTCACAAAGAGTCAGACACGACTGAGCGACTGAACTGAACTGAACTGATGAGCAAAGAAACACTATCTTTGCCATAAACTACAGTTTCAAGGGTGTTCTTAGAGCAATTAGTTTTGGCAGACAAAGATAATGACTGTCTTTGGAGCAAATAGCAGGCGTGTGTTTACTGTCCAGTATAGTAAAGGTAGGTCACTCCCTGGGACAAAGAATAGGCATGCTTACTACCCATTACAAAGGGTTCAAAGAAGCAAACAAAGTGAAATAGAACTAGTAGATTCAGAGAATAGACTGACAATTGCAAGATGGAAGGGGGGTTGCGGGTGGCAAAAATCAGTGTAGGGGATAGGTCAAGAGGTACAAACTTCCAGTTATAAAATAAGCCATGGGGATGTAACATACAGCATGGGGCTATAGTCCATAACATCAAACTGCAAACGTGAAAGTTGCTAAGAAAGTAAATCTTAAACATCACATATACATACACAAAAAAAGTTTTGTAGCTCTGTATGAATGCAAATGGGTTTCCCAGGTGGCACTTGTGGTCAGTAATCTGCCAATGCAGGAGACACAAGAGATGCAGGTTCAATCCCTGGGTCCAGAAGGTCCCCAAGAGGAGGGCACATAGAATCCCATGGACAGAGGAGCCTGGCAGGCTACAGTTCATAGGGTTGCAAAGAGTTGGACATGCCTGAAGTGACTAAGCACACAAACATGGTGACACACGGTAGCTAGAATTATTGTGATGACCGGTTTGAAATGTATATAAATGTCAAATCATTATGTTATACGTCTGAAACTAATATAATATCATCCATTATATTTCCAAAAAATATTTTTAAAATTTAAAAAATGTCAGACTGCCCAAAACACAGAATACAAACCAGTGTGTATGCAGACATTTACATAGGCCTATCTGCATCTCTACCATGGGACTCAGCGGTGGGGACAGGGGGCAAGAGAAATTGAGGGCAATGTGCCAAAGTTCATGATGCTTGTTGTGCCATTAGTGATTAAAGTCTTTGCCTCTGTACTTAACTTCTTGTGACGCATGTCAGCATCCACGAAGCTGTGGCTAAACTGTTAGCTTGAAAATCGGAAAGACCCCAGATCCATAATGTTAACTTTGTCAGTGAGGATGGGATGTTGACAGAGGCAGAGCTTCCAGGAAGAGGTGTTGGACAGCCCTGAGGAGTGGGTTTAGGGATATAAGACACTTTCAGAGATCTGTTAGTGAATGCTCTCAGCTCAGTGAAAGGTGCATACCTGGGGATGGAGAGAAGCTTGGATTATCCACTGTTATACCTGCTAATGAATAAGAGTTAAATTGATGTGGAGGGACTGAGCAGTGAGAGGTTTGATTTAAATGTGCTGCTCAGATGGTGTCTTTGGTTTTAGGTTCTGGGTAGACAGAGGAAAGGTCGAAATTATGACTTTGGGTTAGCAAGCTTAGTGGTCCAAACCAAAAAGCAAAATGACTGTGGCTGCTGATCCCAGGAGTCTCCAAAATGAAAATAAACACTGGAAGTTATTGCTGTTGTTCAGTCACTAAGTTGTGTCTGACTCTTTGTGATCCCATAACTGCAGCACTCCAGGCTCCACTGTCCTCCACCGTCTCCCAGAGCTTGCTCAAATTCATGTCCGTTGACTCAGTGATGCTATCCAACCATCTCATCCTCTGCTGCCTTCTCCTTTTGTCCTTAATCTTTCCCATTATCAGGGTCTTTTCCAAAGAGCTCTTCCATCAGGTGGCCACAGTATTGGAGCTTTGGCTTCAGCATCAATTAGTATGCAATAAAGAGCTTTGAGTCAGTCAAAGCCTTTGGAAGTTCATTTGGTTAAGGTGTAAGTGGTATATGAAAGTGAAAGTGAAGTCGTTCCGTTGTGTCCGACTCTTTGCGACCTCATGGAGGTAGCCTATCAGGCCCGGCGGTCCATGGGATTTTCCAGGCAAGAATACTGGAGTGGGCTGCCATTTCCTTCTCCAGGGGATCTTCCCAACCCAGGGACTGAACCCAGGTCTCCTGCATTGCAGGCAGACGGTTTACTGTCTGAGCCACTAGGGTATATAAGTGGTATATAGGCCAATAAAACTGACAGGAAGTGTGCCAAGCCTATTAGTATGAAGCCCCTCTCTACTTCTTCATTCCCTGATCTTTCCATCCTCCCTAATCAGAGCTCAGTTGCTTTAAAGAGAAAGGTAATTGAAGTGTAAATGAGCTCTCCTTGTTCCTGGAAGAACAGAAGGCCATCTAGATATGCTGGTGAAGAGGAGGGACGGAAAGTGTTATAGCTTTGCTGGGTACAGGTACCAAAGTCACCACACAAGCAGGTTTAGGAGGGAAGAACACATGCAAATTCAACGGAGGGAAATTAAGGAGGCTGCGGAGAAGGAAAGCTAAGATGACTTTGTGGGTGGGCACCTACAGCAAATTCAGTGGACTGCTATTCTAATGTTCCCTGCTGAATATACCAGTAGCAGTGATGTGTTTTGTGTTTGCACGTCCTTGGGATGTACGGATTAGAGAAGATTCTCCCATTCAGGGTTTGCCATTCTGAGAAGTATCACAATTGCTCCCCACCACCACCTTCAACCTGTTCCCTCCCCAAGGATCAAAGGGGAACAATGTGGTAACCCAGGAAAAAAGAGAAATGAATCCCAGTTTTATTTAACTTCCTAATGGCTGCTGGAGTGCTGAGAGCCCGTCCCCTGTGCAACAGTGCCACCTATTGGACACAGCCACCAACTCCAACACTAGTGGTGTGGTGGTTTTAGTTGCTTAGTTGTGTCTGACTCTTGAGACCCCATGGACGGTAGCCCGCCAGGCTCCTCTGTCTATGGGATTTTCCAGGCAAGAATACTGGAGTGGACTGTCGTTTCCTTCTCCAGGGGGAGCTTCCCAACCCAGGGATTGAACCCCGGTCTTTTGTGCTGCAGGTGGTCTCTTGTATTGCGGGCAGATTCTTTACCGACTGAGCTATCAGGGGAACTGTCTTTTGGAGGGAAAAAATTGCCTCAGTGGATATTTATATGAAAAAAGCGGCAGCTATCTGGGAGAACATTTGCTTCCCTGGTGGCTCAGACAGTAAAGAATCTGCCTGCAATTTAGGTTCAATCCTTGGGTCTGGGTTTGATCCCTGGGTCTGGAAGATCCCCTGGAGAAGGGAATGGCAACCCACTCCAGTATTCTTTCCTGGAGGATTCCATGGACAGAGGAGCCTGGCAGGCTACAGCCTTTGGGGTCACAAAGACTCGGACACGATTGAGTGGACTAACACTTTACCTCCACTGCAGTACTTGAATGAGAACCACTGGTTCAGAAAAGCTCTTCATTTACAGAGGTTCCCTTAAATGCTGGGGACTGGTTCCCTGGTGGTTTAGCTTAGCTGAAACCCAAGGTTATCTATGAGACTGCTGCACAATTCAATGTAAACACCAGGTAGGCAAAGCCAAAAATTGATTTGAGTTCAGTGCTCAGTCAACAGAACTTAAGATCATTCTCCAAGCGCTGGTTGACGTGAAGTTTGGCAGAATTTGTCAGAGTTTCACTTACCCTTGGGTTTCGCTGTTGCTCTCTATGAGTCTATGATTTGGAAAACTACAGACTGGCCAGTTAAACATTCCCCTCTTAAGAGCTGCAAACTGGAAACAAACTTTTGCTATTGATTGAACAGTCTGTGTCATTCACGTAGATATCTTTTTAGAAATACAACTGACTGGGATCGAGATGTTCTTGGAGCCTGCTCTACCTACTCAGATTGCCACTCCTGATGACTAACTAGATCCATCTTCCTGGAGGACTGAGTAACAGATCATCATAGCAAGGGCTATGATGCCGATGCAGAGGCCCCCACTGCACACGAGATGTGTGACTCCTGAGAAGTGCCTGGGCATGGAGGCTGACTCATCACATAAGGAGTAATCCTAACCCACTGTGGCAGTCTTTGCCCTCCTCTCTGGACTTCCAGTAGTGACTCTTCAATGTTAATTCTTTTTCAGGTTGCAGTGCTGGTTTTTTCTTTTTCTTTTTTTTAATCCAATCATCTGACTCCAGCTGTGACCTCCTGTCCTTGGAAACTTACCTGTGTTATGATTTTGACTCTTTGGATCATTTGCAGCCTATGTTTTATCTTTTCTCATAAAAGCCCCTGAACAAAGGATTATTAGTAAAGACTAATAAGGAATACAAAAATCTATAATTGAACATTATAAAAACCTAAACAATGAACTAAAAATGATTTCTGACTCTACTGTCTTCCTCACTTCCTTTTCCCTACATCTCAAAAAGTCTGAGTGAATGCATGCATGCCCCCAGGTAAGGATGGTCTCCTCTCAGTTAGATGGTGAATGTGTCATTGACTTTTCCTCATTCTATCTCACTCTCCCCCAACTTTGGTACTCCTGGAGGGGCTTTGGTAAGCACCTTAGGTTTTCTGTGGGGAATCAAAGAGATTACATATTTGGGAAAGAGTAAAGCAGAACTAGAAAAAACAACTGTCTCTGAGGCCCAAGGTTTAAATCATCTGGATAATCAGTTTGGATTACAGTAGCTTTGAATATTACAGTAGTCCTCAACTAAACATTGGCAAGTAAAGTTAATTTCTGTTGTCACAGAGAACATTAGCAGATAAAACAGACAGAGAAGTCTTATCTAACCTATATAAAGATCTAAAAATCAATAAGAAAATTTTGATAAATAGTGGAAGAAATAGCAAAAGCTCCAATGAGAATCTTTCAAAAGGTGTCCAGATGGCCAGTACACATCTATGGAAAGGCATTACAACAAATCTAGTAGTATTTCTTTTAAAAATGGAAAATAAAGAGTTAATTTAAGCTTCTTGTTATTCAGTTACTCAGTTGTGTTGACTCTTTGTGACCCCATGGACTGCAGTATGCCAAGCTTCCCTGTCTTTCACCATGTCCTGAAGATGAATATCAGCTTGGCAAGGGTGAATTGTTAATAGAAGTGAAAATTCAAATATCCACTTTAGAAGAATATTCAAAATTATCTACTAAATTTCAACATATGCATAGTCAAAATTTCACCTTATGTGTATTCTCCAAAAAATATACATACACACTATACATATATATGAATATCCATAGCATAATTATTCACAGCTGTCAAAACTTGAATAACATTTTCATCAAATGTAGAATAAACATGGTATATGCATGAAATAAAATTCTATGCAACAATGAAAATGAACTCATTATTACTACTCACAACTATAAGCCTCATATGAATGACTCACACACATAAAAAGAAGTAAAAGAAAATGGACATTAGGCAATGCCTATGTTGTGATGTCACTTGTTCATTGTTCAAAAAGTGGAAAACTAATGCACCATTTTGAACGTCAGCACATTGATTATCTTTGGGGTGGAGGGAGAAGTAATTTGGGAGAACAAATGTTGGTTTCTGAGATCCCATTAATGGTTAATATTTGACATGGTTTATAGTTATAATGGGGTGTTCACTCTGTGAGTACTGAGTTACTAGTTGTGATTTCTGCTTTTATTTCTTATAAGTTATACAGAAATAAAATTTTAAAAAATATTAAAAGCAAAGTTATCAAATTTTCAGGAAGTGGCCAAACATGAACTCTATTAAGGGCTGACAACAGAAGTCTTAATGCACATTCCAGGATTTGAGTTTTCCTAAAAATTGGACATTTTTAGAACAATGTGGGAAAGTTAAAATGTATGAAGAACTATGCTGTATGTCAATGTACATGGGATACACTTGATGTCATGGCTTGGAAAGAACCTGTCTTTGACAAACCTATTGTCAGAGAAGAAGATCCATTGTGAAGGATATAAAATCTTGCATGGCCGATAAGAAACTGAGACGACTCTGTTGGTTTTTGGAAGCTTCTTTCATGATTTTGCAAAATCAAATCCAGTACTAAATAGGTGAACCAGATTTTTATTGATACTGCTGCTACTGCTACTGCTAAGTCGCTTCAGTCGTGTCTGACTCTATGCGACCCCATAGATGGCAGCCCACCAGGCTCCCCCGTCCCTGGGATTCTCCAGGCAAGAACACTGGAGTGGGTTGCCATCTCCTTCTCCAATGCATCAAAGTGAAAAGTGAAAGTGAAGTCGCTCAGTCGTCTCCGACCCTCAGCGACCCCATGGACTGCAGCCTTCTATTAACATTAATTTTTTACTACGTAAAAAAAAATTAAGGCAGAATAAATTACAAATTCAAAGTGCCTATCTTGTGAAGCAGCTATTAGTAATGTCTCCATTTTATAGATGAATAAATTGAGGCACAATGAGAGCAAAATGCCACATATTGGTTAATTATGGGGAAGAAAGGAAGAGAAATCATATCTAGCACAGCTAGACTTTTTTGGCAATACTTATTTTGAAAAATTGTATTACATTATGGCTTTAATGAAACACAGCATGTCAAATGAGCAAAAAAAATAAATAAATAAAATAAAAATCTAATTTAACCAACAAAGCAGGCTTTTTTATTCTCACTAATTTCTAGTATTTAGTTTGAAGGACATAATTTTAGGTGGAAATTATAATGTTCTTAATTTGAACATCATATTAACACCAAAGTACCAAATGTTATATTAGAACTCTATTAAACTAATATTCATATAGTAATAAAATGTATTTGTAAATCATCAAAAAATATAGTTATTACTGGCACATTCCTGGCAAAAGTAATGCCACAGTTACAGTCAACAAATAGCAACTTAGCAAAAAAAAAAAAAAAGCTGATACTGTTTGCCCTTTTAAAGTATTTTCTGAATTATCGTCTTATTGATATAATTATTTGAGGGAGACAGGTTGCTTTATTCTTTCTCTTATGCTAGCGTTGATTCCTGTAATTAATTCTATAGCTCATCCTCAATGATAATAAATCATTTTTCCTGTGGGTTGGGTATGATTTAATAAACAGTTTTGAGGGGAAGGGAGAATGAGATTGGACTCACTCCTTTCATATCTTTTTTTATATGTAGTATAAAAACTAAATACTCTTAAATATGTAAAGAGAGGAGTAAATCACCTCTGAGAAGAACTGTACAGATGATAAGAGCCAATTTCAATTCTTCTTAATAGCAGATTTTTTTCTAAGTACAGGTTGCTTTTGTGATAGATGCTAATTACACACTTTGGGTCAGCACCTCTGTGGGCTACTTGGATTTGGGTGCACCTAGGATTCAAGACAGGACTTCCTTGGTGGCTCAGATGGTAAAGAATCCACCTGCAATGTGGGAGACCTGGGTTCGATCCCTAGAAGATCCTCTGAAAGAGGGCATGGCAACCCATTCCAGTATTCTTGCCTGCCTGGAGAATCCTCATGGACAGAGGAGCCAGGAGGGCTACAGTCCATGGAGTCACAGAGTCAGACACTGCTGCTGCTGCTGCTGTGGCTGTCACTTCCATCGTGTCTGACTCTGTGCGACCCCATAGACAGCAGCCCACCAGGCTCCCCCGTCCCTGGGATTCTCCAGGCAAGAACACTGAGTGGGTTGCCATTTCCTTCTCCAATGCATGAAAGTGAAAAGTGAAAGTGAAGTCACTCAGTGGTGTCTGACTCACAGCGACCCCATGGACTGCAGCCTACCAGGCTCCTCTATCCGTGGAATTTTCCAGGCAAGAGTACTGGAGTGGGTTGTCATTGCCTTCTCTATTGAGTCACAAAGCGTGCACGCATGCGTGCACACACACACACACACAGGATTCAGGACAGAATAACCTAAGAATTGAGAGAGGCTTTAACATAGAGGGCTTCAATTCCAGTCTTTGAACCATTGTCATATAATAATTGTGGGTAAGTTATTTATGTATAAAAACCCTGCATGTAACAGCACAGTCCATTTCTTTTTCTTTTCCACTTATAAAAAAATCAATAAGCAGAAAACTCAATAAAATAAAGTTGGGAAGCCAGATGGGGGAGCTCTCATGCCCTGAAACAATAATAGAACTGGACAGGAAAAACAAAGATGGCTCTTCTTTCCTGGCAACAATTCAGCCAACAAAAGTCATGTTTGTTTTCTATAGTCCTCTCAACTTTCTGTACCCTCTATCAAAGCATTCTCTTTCCCTTGCCTTCAAAGACTTGCAAGTAGCTTGCCATGGTGGCAGACCCCAAATCGCAATTCTCTGCAGATCCTAAATAAACCTATCTTTGCCGGAGAAATAATGGGCAATATACTTGTTTTAGGTCCACAGACTATAACTATCACTATTGTGGTTTATTACAATAATGTAGTAATTTCCCCAGTAACCTTATTATATCACAAGACTAATCAGATGAATTGTATCACTTGCTATTAGAAAGCAACCAGGCTTTATTCTGATATCAAAGAAAATTTATGTTTTTTAATTTTTTTTCCATTGCCTAATCTGATAGAATTAAGAAAAAAAAATCTTTGTTATTGTCTTGCTGCTTCTCTTGGGTGATTGGAATGTTTAATTTCACAGCATCCTTTCTTCCAAGTAGGTTATCATTTACCAGACTTTGTCATTCAGTGGAGAGTGACTCACTGAAGAATTAAGAGTTTTAGACTGCTTTCAAACTATTTCCTCTAAAGCCAAACATGACTGAAAATAACGTCTTTGACTCCAGTAGAAGAGCCAAATTTGGGTGCTTTCAATGCCCTTGAAATCACTACTTGAGTGTTTAAAGACCACCCACCTGGAAGTATAACATGCAAAGAGTAAGAAGAAAACTAATTGTGCACTTAAACCACCATGTGGTGGCTAATATATTTCCTTAAGGGAGCATAGAGAGCTGCAATTGAAAATTATTTCTGACTTACAAGAATGAAAATAACTTGCCTAAAACTCAAACATAGTTTGCAGTAAAAATGTGTTTGATAGAAATACAGCAGGAAGAGGAAAACAACTCTGTTGTTTTGCCCCCTCAAGCAAAACAAACAACAAAAAAATTCAATTTGCTTTTATGCTAATTGAGGAAAGACATCAGCAATCAAGCAGTGCTGTTTTTATTTTGTATTTGTATCTGCAAGGAAAAAAAAAACAGATAAATAATACAGCTTCATTCTATCTCAACATATTTTGCATCATGTTTACAAAATGACTGATGAAACCAGATGTCATTATGCCATAATACCCTCTAATAGTTCATATTATATAAATACACATGTGTATATGTTTCTGTGGTTCTGTTTTCAAGTAAAATAACTCTGCTTCCTACAAAAAGAAGCTACAATTTCAGTATAGAAACGAGTGGTGTACATACTTTATGTGCAATTTTCCATGTTGTATTTGCAGGCAGTAATGTGATAATACATGCTCACCCATTTATTATTCTTTTATCATCTTGCCTAAAATACTAAAGAACTTAGTATATATTTGTTTTAATATCCAAGGTGCTTCAACAGCTTTAAGTTATTGATGACTTTTAATTTCTGTTTTCAAGGAAAAATTGAATTATATGAAACAATATGATTAAAGTTTGGATTGAACACTGTCTACATGTTTCACTTATCATTTTACTAACTGTAGAATTCTGAGTAGAAACAAAAATGAAATTTTGTAGATTAGAGTTAGCATAAAATTGCAGGTCTCTATGAAGAAAGTCCTTGGAGAAGGGAATGGCAAACCACTTCAGTATTCTTGCCTTGAAACCCCATGAACAGTATGAAAAGCAAAAAGATAGGACACTGAAAGATGAACTCCCCATGTCAGTAGGTGCCCAATATGCTACTGGAGAAGAGTGGAGAAATAACTCCAGAAAGAAAGAAGAGACTTAGCCAAAGAAAAAACAACACCCAGTTGTGGATGTGACTCTTGATGGAAGCAAAGTCTGATGCCGTAAAGAGCAATATTGCATAGGAACCTGGAATCAGAGCAAATTCATAGGATCCATGAATCAGGGAAAATTCATAGGATCCATGAATCAGGGCAAATTGGAAGTGGTCAAACAGGAGATGGCAAGAGTGAATGTCAACATTCTAGGAATCAGTGAACTAAAATGGACTGGAATGGGTGAATTTAACTCAGATGACCATTATATCTACTACTGTGGGCAAGAATCTCTTAGAAGGAATGGAGCAACCATCATAGTCAACAGTTCAGTTCAGTTCAGTCGCTCACTCGTGTCCGACTCTTCCTGACCCCATGAATCGCAGCACGCCAGGCCTCCCTGTCCATCACCAACTCCTGGAGTTCACTCAGACTCACTTCCATCGAGTCCGTGATGCCATCCAGCCATCTCAATCTGGGTCGTCCCCTTCTCCTCCTGCCCCCAATCTCTCCCAGCATCAGACTCTTTTCCAATGAGTCAGCTCTTCGCATGAGGTGGCCAAAGAACTGGAGCTTCAGCTTTAGCATCAGTCCTTCCAAAGAAATCCCAGAGTTGGTCTTCAGAATGGACTGGTTGGATCTCCTTGCAGTCCAAGGGACCCTCAAGAGTCTTCTCCAACACCACATTTCAAACGCATCAATTCTTCGGTGCTCAGCCTTCTTCACAGTCCAACTCTCACATCCATACATGACCACAGGAAAAACCATAGCCTTGACTAGATGGATCTTAGTCAGCAAAGTAATGTGTCTGCTTTTGAATATGCTGTCTAGGTTGGTCATAACTTTTCTTCCAAGGAGTAAGTGTCTTTTAATTTCATGGCTGCAGTCACCATCTGCAGTGATTTGGAGCCCCCCAAAATAAAGTCTGACACTATTTCCACTGTTTCCCCATCTATTTGCCATGAAGTGATGGGACCGGATGCCATGATCTTCGTTTTCTGAATGTTGAGCTTTAAGCCAACTTTTTCACTCTCCTCTTTCACTTTCATCAAGAGGCTTTTTAGTTCCTCTTCACTTTCTGCCATAAGGGTGGTGTCATCTGCATATCAGAGGTTATTGATATTTCTCCCAGCAATCTTGATTCCAGCTTGTGTTTCTTCCAGTCCAGCATTTCTCATGATGTACTCTGCATATAAGTTAAATAAGCAGGGTGACAATATACAGCCTTGACGTACTCCGTTTCCTACTTGGAACCAGTCTGTTGTTCCATGTACAGTTCTAACTGTTGCTTCCTGAACTGCATACAGATTTCTCAAGAGGCAGGTTAGGTGGTCTAGTATTCTCATCTCTTTCAGAATTTTCCACAGTTTATGGTGATCCACACAGTCAAAGACTTTGGCATAGTCAATAAAGAAGAAATAGATGTTTTTTCTGGAACTCTTTTGCTTTTTCAATGATCCAGCAGATGTTGGCAATTTGATCTCTGGTTCCTCTTCCTTTTCTAAAACCAGCTTGAACATCAGGGAGTTCACGGTTCACGTATTGCTGATGTCTGGCTTGGAGAATTTTGAGCGTTACTTTACTAGCATGTGAGATGAGTGCAATTGTGCGGTAGTTTCAGCATTCTTTTGCATTGCCTTTGTTTGGGATTGGAATGAAAACTGACCTTTTACAGTCCTGTGGCCACTGCTGAGTTTTCCAAATTTGCTGCATATGGAGTGCAGCACTTTCACAGCATCGTCTTTCAGGATTTGAAACAGCTCAATTGGAATTCCATCACCTCCACTAGCTTTGTTCGTAGTGATGCTTTCTAAGGCCCACTTGACTCCACTTTCCAAGATGTCTTGCTCTAGATGAGTGATCACACCATCATGATTATCTGGGTCATGATGATCTTTCTTGTACAGTTCTTCCATGTAGTCTTGCCACCTCTTGTTAATATCTTCTGCTTCTCTTAGGTCCCGACCATTTCTGTCCTTTATTGAGCCCATCTTTGCATGAAATGTTCCCTTGGTATCTCTAATTTTCTTGAAGAGATCTCTAGTCTTTCCCATTCTGTTGTTTTCCTCTATTTCTTTGCATTGATCACTGAAGAAGGCTTTCTTATCTCTGCTTGCTATTCTTTGGAACTCTGCATTCAGATGCTTATATCTTTCCTTTTCTCCTTTGCTTTTCACCTCTCTTCTTTTCACAGCTATTTGTAAGCCCTCCCCAGACAGTCATTTTGCTTTTTTGCATTTCTTTTCCATGGGGATGGTTTTGATCCCTGTCTCCTGTACAATGTCAGTAACCTCATTCCATAGTTCATCAGGCACTCTATCTATCAGATCTAGACCCTTAAATCTATTTCTCACTTCCACTGTATAATCATAAGGGATTTGATTTAGGTCATACCTGAATGGTCTAGCGGTTTTCCCTACTTTCTTCAATTTAAGTCTGCATTTGGTAATAAGGAGTTGATGATCTGAGCCACAGTCAGCTCCCAGTCTTGTTTTTGTTGACTGTATAGAGCTTCTTCATCTTTGGCTGCAAAGAATATAATCAATCTGATTTTGGTGTTGACCATCTGGTGATGTCCATGTGTAGAGTCTTCTCTTGTGTTGTTGGAAGAGGGTGTTTGCTATGACCAGTGCATTTTCTTGGCAAAACTCTACTAGTCTTTGCCCTGCTTCATTCTGCATTCCAAGGCCAAATTTGCCTGTTACTCCAGGTGTTTCTTGACTTCCTACTTTTGCATTCCAGTCCCCTATAATGAAAAGGACATCTTTTTGGGGTGTTAGTTCTAAAAGGTCTTGTAGGTCTTCATAAAACCATTCAACTTCAGTTTCTTCGGTGTTACTGGTTGGGGCATAGACTTGGATAACTGTGATATTGAATGGTTTGCCTTGGAGACGAAGAGATCATTCTGTCGTTTTTGAGATTGCATCCAAGTACTGCATTTCGGACTCTTTTGTGGACCATGATAGCTACTCCATTTCTTCTGAGGGATTCCTGCCCGCAGTAGTAGATGTAATGGTCATCTGAGTTAAATTCACCCATTCCAGTCCATTTTAGTTCACTGTTTCCTAGAATGTCGACGTTCACCCTTGCCATCTCTTGTTTGACCACTTTCAATTTGTCTTGATTCATGGACCTGACCTTCCAGGTTCCTATGCAATATTGCTCTTTACAGCATCGGATCTTGCTTCTATCACCAGTCACATTCACAACTGGGTATTGCTTTTGCTTTGGCTCCATCCCTTCATTCTTTCTGGAGTTATTTCTCCACTGATCTCCAGTAGAATATTGGGCACCTAAGGACCTGGGGAGTTCCTCTTTTGGTATCCTATCATTTTGCCTTTTCCTACTGTTCATGGGGTTCTCAAGGCAAGAATACTGAAGTGGCTTGCCATTCCCTTCTCCAGTGGACTACATCTGTCAGGCCTCTCCACCATGACCCGCCCTTCTTGGGTTGCCCCGCAGGCATGGCTTGGTTTCATTGAGTTAGACAAGGCGGCCACAAGCCGGCTCACTAAGTGCAGGCGGCCACAAGCCGGCTCACTAAGCGCGGCCCACAGGAGCTACCCCACGTCCGAGGTCAGGAGCAGCGGCCTAGAGTGCCAGGCTGCGACGGCGCAGGGATGGCCAAGAGGAGCTGCCCTGTGTCTGAGGTAAGGGGCAGCGGCCTAGAGGAGCTACCCCGCGTCTGAGGTCAGGGGTGGCGGCCGCAAGGAGACACCCCGCGTTTGAGGTCAGTGGTGGCCAGGAGAAGCCACCTTGTGCCCAAGGCCAGGGGCGGTGACCTTGAGGAGCCACCCTAGCCCGAGGCCAGGGCCGGCGGCCGGGAGGAGCAACCGGAGGAGTTTTGGCTGCGCAGGCACAGGAGGGCCTAGAGGAGCTATCCCACGTTGAAGGTCAGGAACGGTGGCGGTAAGGAGATACCCCTCGTCCAAGGTAAGGAACAGCGGCTGTGCTTTGCTGGAGCAGCTGTGAAGAGATACCCCACGCCAAGGTAAGAGAAACCCAAGCAAGATGGTAAGTGTTGCAAGAGGGCATCAGAGGGCAGACACACTGAAACAATACTCACAGAAAACTAGTCAATCATAGTCAACAAGAGAGTCTGAAATATAGTACTTTGATACAATCTTAAAAACAACAGAATAATCTCTGTTCATTTCCAAGGCAAACCATTCGATGTCACAGTAATACAAGTCTATGCCCCAACAAGTAATGTTGAAGAAGCTGAAGTTGGCCTTGGAGTACAGAATGAAGCAGGGCAAAAGCTAATAGAGTTTTGCCAAGAGAATGCACTGGTCATAGCAAACACCTTCTTCCAACAACACAAGAAAAGACTACATATGGACATCACCAGAAGGTCAACACCAAAATCAGATTGATCATATCCTTTGCAGCCAAAGATGGACAAACTCAATACAGTCAGCAAAAACAAGACCGGGAGCTGACTATGGCTCAGATCTTGAACACTTTATAGCCAAATTCAGACTTAAATTGAAGAAAGCAGGGAAAACCACTAGACCATTCAGGTATGACCTAAATCAAATCCCTTATGATATACAGTGAAAGTGACAAATAGATTTAAGGGATTAGATTTGATAGACAGAGTGCCTGAAGAAATAGGGAAGAAGGTTTATGACATTGTACAGGAGGCAGTGATCAAGACAATCCCCAAGAAAAACAAATGTCAAAAAAAAAAATGGTTTTGTGAAGAGGCCTTACAAATACCTGTGAAAAGAAGAGAAGTGAAAGGCAAAGGATAAAAGGAAAGATATATCCATCTGAATGCAGAGTTCCAAAGAATAGCAAGGAGAGATAAAAAAGCCTTCCTCTGCAATCAATGAAAAGAAATAGAGGAAAACAATAGAATGGGAAAGACTAGATCTCACTTCAAGAAAATTAGAGATACCAAGGGAACATTTCATGTAAAGATGGGAACCATAAAGGACAGAAATGGTATGGACCTAAGAGAAGCAGAAGGTATTAATAAGAGGTGTCAAGAATACACAGAAGAACTATATAAAAAAGATCTTCACAACCCAGATAATCACAATGGTGTGATCACTTACCTAGAGCCAGACATCCTGAGTTTGAAGTCAAGTGGGCTGTAGAAAGCATCTCTAGGAAAAAAGCCAGAGGACATGATGGAATTCCAGTTGAGCTATTTCAAATCCTAAAAGATGCTGTAAAAGTGTTGCACACCAGAAAATTTGGAAAACTTAGCATTGGCCTCAGGACTGGAAAAGGTCAGTTTTCATTCCAGTCCCAAAGAAGGACATTGTCAAAACTATTCAAACTACCAAAATTGCACTCATTTTGAATGCTAGCAAAGCAATGCTCAAAATCCTTCAAGTTAGCCTTCAACAGTTTGTGAACTGAGAACTTTCAGAAGTTCAAGCTGGATTTAGAAAAGGCACAAGGAACCAGAGATCAAATTACCAACATCTGTTGGATCATAGAGAAAGCAAGGGAATTCCAGAAAACATCTACTTCTGCTTTATTGACTATACCAAAGCCTTTGACTGTGTGGATAACAAACTGTGAAAAATTCTTAAAGAGATGGGAATACCAGACCACATCACCTGCCTCCTGAGACATAGTATGCAGGTCAGGAAGCAACAGTTAGAACTGGACATGGAACAACAGACTGATTCTAAATCAGGAAAGGAACATATGAAGGCTATATATTGTTACCCTGCTTATTTACCTTATATGCAGAGCACATCATGAGAAATGCTGGGCTGGATGAAGCATAAGCTGGAATCAAGATTAACGGGAAAAATATCAATAACCTCATATGTGCAGATGACCACCCTTATGGCAGAAAGAGAAGAAGAACTAAAGAGCCTCTTGATCAAAGTGAAAGAGGAAAGTGAAAAAGTTGGCTTAAAACTCAACTTTCAAAAAACTAAGATCATGGCATCTGGTCCGATCACTTCATGGAAAATAGATGGGGAAACAATGGAAACAATGAGAGACTTTATTTTTTAGGGCTCCAAAATCACTGCAGATGGTGATTGCAGCCATAAAATTAAAAGACACTTACTCCTTGGAAGAAAATCTATGACCAACCTAGACAGCATATTAAAAAGCAGAGACATTACTTTGCCAACAAAAGTCCATCTAGTCAAGGCTATGGTTTTTCCAGTAGTCATGTATGGATGTGAGAGTTGGACTATAAAGAAAGCTGAATGCCAAGGAATTGATGTTTTTGAACTGTGGGGCTGGAGAAAACTCCTGAGAGTCCTTTGGACTGCAAGGAGATCCAACCAGTCCATCCTAAAGGAAATCAGACCTGAACATTCATTGGATGGACTGATGCTGAAGCTGAAACTTTGATACTTTGGCCACCTGATTTGAAGAGCTGTCTCATTTGAAAAGATCCTGATGTTGGGAATGATTGATGGTGGGAATGATTGATGGTGGGAAGAGAAGGGGACAACAGAGGTTGAGATGGTTGGATGGCATCAGCCACTCAATGGACCTGAGTTTGAGTAAACTCTTGGAGTTGGTAATGGACAGAGAGGCCTGGTGTGCTGCAGTCCATGGGGTCACAAAGAGTCAGACACGACTGAGTGACTGAACTGAACTGAATGAAGAAAATCCAGAATGTTTCTCAATGACTATTTAGACCTTGAGTTAGTATGTACTGATTCAGAATATTTTGAACAACTTTACTTAAGTGTACTTTTCTTACATACTGTAGCTTTGAGTGTATTTCTTTTCAATTCATCTCAGACTAAGGTTTGTCAACTTTATTAAGTCTCAGTGAACTCCAACATTGTCTGTTATACAAGTTTGAAGTTTTTTGTTTGTTTACTTTTAAATGATTGAGAGAAAACAGCATAGAGAACATAGCTGGGAAAAAAAAAAAAAAAAAAACCTGTAATAAACATTTCCCGCTCTAGCAATGATCCCTTTTCCATCGTATTTTTTTCACATGTACTTTTAAAAATCATGACCATTTAACCACAGTACATATGAGCAGAATATGATATGGGTAATATTACCATTCACACTTTTTTTTCAACATTGACAAACATGTTTAATGCATCTAATGCAACTCTAGGAATTTCTTAAAGTGTGTTTATAAGATAAAATTCAGATATACTGTTGCTTTCCTTCTCTCAGACATCTGAGATATATACAAGGATACAATGAAGAGCTGGAAGTCTTTAATTAACAAAACAGCAAAATAAAACTTTTGAAATATGATGCATTAACAAGAAATTTCTTTTAATTACTTTCTCACAAGGTTCTTTGAAACAGTTTCTCTCTTGGATTGATCTGGGTAAAGATCACCATTTAATGGCATAAAAATGTTTAATTTATTTTCATATTTACTTTTGATCTTTATGCTAATAGCTCAATAAAGATCTTTCAATAAAGATCTTCCTTAGCTCCTCATAAACTTATCCTTTTTCCCTGTCTTTATTGATACACCTGTTACACTAAGCTTTTACAATATAATTGAATCCTCAAAAAGTGTTGCTGTTGCTGTTCAGTCAGTAAATTGTGTCTGAATTTTTACAACCCCATGAACTGGAGCACACCAGGCTTCCCTGTCCTTCACTCTCTCCCAAAGTTTATTCAAACACATGTCAATTGAGTCTGTGATGCCATCCAACCATCTCATCCTCTTTTATTCATTTCTTCTCTTGCCCTCAATCTTTCCCAGCATCAGGGTCTTTTCCAATGTGTCAGCTCTTCCAATCAGGTGGCCAAAGTATTGGAGCTTCAGCTTCAGCATCAGTTCTTTCAATGAGTATTCATGGTTGATTTCCCTTAGAATTGACTGGTTTGATATCCTTGCAGTCCAAAAGACTCTCATGAGTCTTCTCCAGCACCACTTTTTGAAAGCATCAATTCTTCAGTGTTCAGCCTTCTTTATGGTCCAACTCTCACATCTGTACATGACTACCGGAAAAACCAAAGCTTTGACTACATGGACATTTTTTGGCAAAGTGATGTATCTACTTTTAAATACACTGTCTAGGATTGCCATAGCTATTATTCCAAGGAGCAAGCATCTTTACATTTCGTGGCTGCAGTCCCCATCCACAGTGATTTTGGAGCCCAAAGAAGTAAAATCTGTCCCTGTTTCCAATTTTTCCTCATCTATTGGCCATGAAGTGATGGGATCAGATGCCATGACCTTACTTTACTGAATGTTGAGTTTTAAACCAGCTTCTTACTCTCCTCTTTCACACTCATCAGGAGTCTCTTTAGTTCCTCTTCTTTTTCTGCCAGAGTGGTATCATCTGTATATTTGAGGTTGTATATATTTCTCCTGGCAATCTTAATTCCAGCTTGTGCTTCATTCAGCCCAGTATTTCTCATGATATACTCTGCATAAAATTTAATTAAGCAGTGTGAAAATATACAGTTTTGACGTACTCCTTTCTTAACTTGCAACCAGTCTGTTGTTCCATGTCCAGTTCTAACTGTTGCTTCTTCACCTGCAAACAGATTTCTCAGAAGACAGGTATGGTGGTCTGGTACTCCCATCTCTTTAAGTCTTTTCCACAGTTTATTGTGATCCACAGAATCAAAGGCTTTAGTGTAGTCAATGAATAAGAAGGAGATGTTTTTCTGGAATTCCCTTGCTTTATTGATGATCCAACAGATGTTGGCAATTTGATTTCTGGTTCCTCTGCCTTTTCTAAATCCACCATGAACATCTGGAAGTTTTCAGTTCATGTACAGTTGAAGCCTATCTTGAAGGATTTTGAACATGACCTTGCTAGCATGTGAAATGAATACAAATGTACGGTAGTCTGAACATTCTGTGGCATTGCCTTTCTTTGAGATTGGAATGAAATTGGCTTTTTTCCAGTCCTGTGGCCACTGTTGAGTTTTCCAAATTTGCCCATATATTGAGTGCAATGCTTTAACAACATCATCTTTTAGGATTTGCAGTAACTCAGCTGGAATTCCATCACCTCCACTAGCTTTATTCATAGTAATACTTCGTAAGGCACACTTCACACTCCAGGATGTCTGGCTCTAGGTGAGTGATCACACCATCCATTGTGGTTATCCAGATCATTACTGTGTGGATCACGATAAACTGTGGAAAATTCTGAAAGAGATGGGAATACCAGACCAGCTGACCTGCCTCTTGAGAAATCTGTATGCATATCAGGAAGCAAAAGTTAGAACTGGACATCGAACAACAGACTGGTTCCAAATAGGAAAAGGATTACCTCAAGGCTGTATATTGTCACCCTGCTTATTTAACTTATACACAGAGTATATCATGAGAAAGGCTGGGCTGGGAGAAATATCAATAACCTCAGATATGCAGATGACACCACCCTTATGGCAGAAAGTGAAGAGGAACTAAAAAGCCTCTTGATGAAAGTGAAAGAGGAGAGTGAAAAAGTTGGCTTAAAGCCCAACATTCAGAAAACTAAGATCATGGCATCTGGTCCCATCACTTCATGGGAAATAGATGGGGAAACAGTGGAAACAGTGTCAGACTTTATTTGGGGGGGGGCCTCCAAAATCACTGCAGATGGTGACTGCAGCCATGAAATTAAAAGACGCTTACTCCTTGGAAGAAAAGTTATGACCAACCTAGGTAGCATATTGAAAAGCAGAGACATTACTTTGCCAACAAAGGTCCATCTAGTCAGGGCTATGGTTTTTCCTGTGGTCATGTATGGATGTGAGAGTTGGACTGTGAAGAAAGCTGAGTACTGAAGAATTGCTGCTTTTGAACTATGGTTTTGGAGAATACTTTTGAGGGTCCCTTGGACTGCAAGGAGATCCAACCAGTCCATTCTAAAGGAGATCAGCCCTGGGTGTTCTTTGGAAGAATGATGCTAAAGCTGAAACTCCAGTACTTTGGCCACCTCATGCAAAGAGTTGACTCAATGGAAAAGACTCTATGCTGGGGGGGATTGGGGGCAGGAGGAGAAGGGGACGACAGAGGATGAGATGGCTGGATGGCATCACCGACTCGATGGACGTGAGTCTGAGTGAACTCCAAGAGATGGTGATGGACAGGGAGGCCTGGCGTGCTGCGATTCATGGGGTCGCAAAGAGTCAGACACAATTGAGCGGCTGAACTGAATTGAAGACCTTTTTGTGTGTCGTTCTTCTGTATATCCTTGCCATCTCTTAATCTATTCTGCTTCTGTTAAGTTCTTGCCATTTCTGTCCTTTAGTGTGCCCATCTTTACATGCAATATTCTCTTGTTGTCTTCAATTTTCTTCAAGAGATCTCTAGTCTTTCCCAGCCTATAAGTGGTAGCCATTCAATTTATGATATTTTTACTCCAACTCTAGAAATTGTGATATTTCCAAATCTTAGGCTGATAGTGCAATCATTGTCTCAATCTCCAAATATGATTATTAATCCTGCTTCTACTAGAGCCCAACTCCTTTATGAACCTTAACCATTTCTACATTGGGAACAAGAAACCAAGCAACTCTGGCTAAGATTCTTGTGTTCCATCTCTAGTGTTTGTTCACAAGGTGGAGGCATCTGGTTTGCTTACCACTACTTGGTAGTTTTGCTAGACTGAGGAGGTCTATGATAATCTCTGTGTGACTAAGCAAGCAGTCATATTGAGGGAGTACAAAGAAGATCATCATGGTTTCATATGTAGGCCACTTCCTGTGATCCGATTTTACATAATAAATATAACATTTTGAACCGATTTTATTGTCTATTTCTCTTTTAGTTCTAAAAATTAGTCATAATGTAACATTCCATTCAATCTCTATCACATACCATTAAATTCAAAATATATAATAAATTGTGCTGGTGTAGTGACATCACATTTATACCTAATGATAGTCCATTGCTATGCTGATAATGCTAGAAATTTTAAAGTTAATTATTCCTATTTTTCTATCTTATTCATTAGTTTGTGATTTGTCTCATTCTAAAAAATTTGAAGTAAAACTGTTGCATAATAAATATAATGGAGTATATCCTCTAAAAATTGTGAATTACTATGTTGTACAACTGAAATTTGTATAATATTGTAAATCAAGTATACTTCAATAAAATTAAACAAATATATGCACGTGGTAAAATAAATACACTATTTAAAAATAATGACAATTAAGAAATAAATAAAAAAAGAGACTTCCCTGGTGATACATTGATTGAGACTTCACTTTCCAAAGCAGTGGGTGTGGGTTCAATCCCCAGTCAGGGAGCTAAGATATAACATGCTTCATGGTAAAAAAAAAAAAAAAAAATAGAAGCTGTATAGTAACCAATTCAATAAAGACTTTTAAAATGGTCCACATCATGCACACACACACACACACACATATATACATATATATATATATGAAAGTGAAAAGAAAGTGTTAGTTGCTCAGTTGTGTCTGACTCTTTGGGACCCCATGGACTGCAGCCCTCCAAGGGTCCTCTGTCCATGGAATTCTCCAAGCAAGAATACTGGAGTGGATAGCCATTCTCTTCTGCAGGGGATCTTCCCAGCACAGATATCAAACCCATGTCTCCTGAACTACAGGCAGATTCTATACTGTCTGAGCCACCATATATAAATAAATTAAAAAACATACATGTTGAGGTTTGACAGAAAGCAACAAAATTCTGAAAAGCAATTATCCTTCAAATAAAAAATAAATTTAAAAATGTAAACACCTTATTAAAAACATATGTTCATATATATAGACATATATACAAATAAGCACAAAACACATGAAACTATCTTGGTATATTATTATTTTGTGAGATAATCTGAAACAATGATGTAAAGTGATATTTATGAATTGGTGGTATTTTATCTCCAAATTGTTACAACTTACCATCACCAACTTTACAAAAAAATACATTCTACAGAGAAAGTCTTTAAAAATAGTGTAATAAATTTAACTATAAAACACATTATACAGTAAAATAGGATTGTGAAACAAAAGATCAATCTATCCTCTTTAGTACAGAATTATTGCATTAATTTCTTATTGCTGTTGTAAAAATCACCATAAATGCAGTGGCTTAAAACCACACAAACTGATTGTTTTACAGTGCTAGAGGTCAGAAGTCCAAAATGGGTTTCACTAGGCTCAATTCAAACTGTAGGCAGCACTGTTTTCTTTCTGGTGGTTCTCGGGGATAACCCATTCCTTTGCAGAAGCCACCTGAAAACGTTGGTGACCGTCCTCTCTCCATCTTCAAAGTCAACTATGATCAGTTAAGTCCATCTCACATCATATTTTTCTGACATTAACTTTCTTTTACTTATAAGGAGCAATATGATTACTCAACTAAAGTAGGATAATTTTCCATAATAAAATCTTTATCACATCTGCGTTGTCTTTTTGCCATGTATAAACAAAACACCAAAATCCTAGGTTCTGAGGATTAGGACATGGACAACTTGGTGGGGGAGCACAGTGCTCTGCCATAGAATTGTAACAGAATTCATAGGTGTCAGTCAAAGTTAAACATGCTTTGCTGCTGCTGCTAAGTCGCTTTAGTCGTGTCCGACTCTGTGCAACCCCATAGAGAGCAGCTCACCAGGCTCCACTGTCCCTGGGATTCTCCAGGCAAGAACACTGGAGTGGGTTGCCATTTCCTTCTCCAATGCATGAAAGTGGAAAGTGAAAATTGAAAGTTAAGTCGCTCAATTGTATCTGACTCTTAGCGACCCCATGGACTGCAGCCCACCAGGCTCTTCCGTCCATGGGATATTCCAGGCAAGAGTACTGGAGTGGGATGCCATTGCCTTCTCCACAAATCACTACATTTTTTTTTTTTTTTACACACTTAAGATTTGTTTTATTTTAATGGTTTGATTAATATATTTCCTCTTTTATTTTATTCACTGGCAATATATTACCTACCTGAAAACTTATGATTAATGTATATCATTCAAATGAAAACACATCTTAATGAATAAAATGAAGTTAAATACACTTCTATATGCAAAGTCATTGACAAATTTAGTTACTGATTTTAGATCCAATACCGAATTACTTAATATGTACTCCACTAAAAGTAAATGGCTGATTTTCAGTTCAGTTCAGTCTCTCAGTCCTGTCCGACTCTTTGCGACCCCATGAACCACAGCATGCCAGGCTTCCGTGTCCATCACCAACTGCCAGAGTCCACCCAACCCCATGTCCATTGAGTCGATGATGCCATCCAAACATTTCATGCTCTCATCCCCTTCTCCTCCTGCCCTCAATCTTTCCCAGCATCAGAGTCCTTTCCAATGAGTCAGTTCTTCACATCAGGTGGCCGAAGTATTGCAGTTTTAGTTTCAGCATCAGTCCTACCACTGAACACCCAGGACTGATCTCCTTTAGGATGGACTGGTTGGATCTCCTTGCAGTCCAAGGGACTCTCAAGAGTCTTCTCCAACACCACAGTTCGAAAGCATCAATTCTTCAGCACTCAGCTTTCTTTATAGTCCAGCTGTCATATCCATACATGAACACAGGAAAAACCATAGCCTTGACTAGATGGACGTTTGTTGACAAAGTAATGCCTCTGCTTTTTAATATCTTGTCTAAGTTGGTCATAACTTTCCTTCCAAGGAGTAAATGTCTTTTAATTTCATGGCTGCAATCATTATCTGCAGTGATTTTGGTGCCCCATTAATAAAATATGGCATAAGTGATACTCTGTATCTTCTGAGTCTATGCCACGGAAGCCCAAGCAGCTTCTGACTCAGTGTCCTAGACTGCTCCCCCTCAGGGATATTTCAGTTCATTCTTTCTTGGAATACAGTCATCCTGTTACAGACCAAACCTCTTGACTAGGCCACAGGATATGTGTCAGTGGAATATAAACACAGATGAGCTAAACCCAGGAAACTGACAGATGAGTGAGAGAAACCAAGATGAACATGGATTCACTAGCTCCAACACCTCCTGCCCTACATGTTTCTCTCTTCCCATTTGAAGTCCCAGATATCATGGAATCCAGGTCGGCACACTCCCTTTCTGTCCATTTTGAATCCCTGTCTGAGTTTGTGAACACACTAAAATGATTCCTGTTGTATGCCAACAAGTTTTGGGGATGTTTAGCATGCAGTGATAAATAACTAAAAAGATATATATTTTGAGAAAATATTAGAGACATTTTTAAAATTTATTAATTGGATAATTGCTTTATAAAACTACGTTGGTTTCTGCCAAGCATCAACATAAATCAGCTATAGACATACATATATCCCCTCCCTCTTGAACCTTCCTCCTACCTCCCACCTCACTGCACACTTCTAGGGTGTCACAGAGCACTGGCTATCTGTTTTATATATGGTAATGTATATGTTTCAGAGCTACTCTCTTCCATTCTTCCCACCCTCTCCTTTCCCCATTGTGTCCACAAGTCTTCTGTTACATCTGCATCTCCATTGCTGTCCTGTAAATAGGTTCATCAGTACCGTCTTTCTAGATTCCATATGAAGTGAAGTGAAGTCGCTCAGTCATGTTTGACTCTTTGCGACCCTGTGGATTATAGTCCACCAGGCTCTTCCATCCATGGGGTTCTCCAGGCAAGAATACTGGAGTGGGTTGCCATTTCCTTCTCCAGGGGATCTTCCCAACACAGGGATATAACCCAGTTCTCCCGCATAGCAGGCAGACACTTTAACCTCTGAGCCATCAGGGAATATATGCATTAATATATGATATTTGGTTTTCTCTTTCTGAGACATCTTTACAAGAGTGAGGTTTTAAATAATGGCCTTTGAAATTTTGGGATAATTTTTTTTAATTTTAAAATGTAAAGTGATGAACAAAATAAATATAATTGTCTTAATCTCTCCTTTATTGCTCAGTACAATTTGTGCTTTCAGTGAGCAATTGAAACATTTTAAATAAGCATCGTGTTTTTATGCATTTCTGTATTCCTATTATCTCACATATTAATATGCACATAATGATTCCTAAAAAAATAGCTATTTGGTAGCTTTAGTTGAAGATACTTACATATAAACTGGTGATGATACTTTACCAATAGGGATTTATGCCAGTCAAGTAATTAACTGGACATGCAGTCATGAGTGCTAAGTTGCTTCAGTCCTGTCTGACTCTTTGCAAACCTATAGACAGTAGAAAATGAGACTCCTATGTCTGTGGGATTCTCCAGGCAAGAATACTGGAATGGGTGGCCATGCCCTCCTCCACGGCATCTTTCCAACCCAGGGATCGAACCATCATCTCCTGCCTTGCAGCCATATTCTTTGCCACCAGGGAAGCCCTTAACTGGACATAGTCTTACTTTAAATAAACAGTAATACATGTTTTAGGGCTTCCCTGGTGAAATACATGTTTTTAAAAAACAAATAAGTAAAATAAACACATACAGAATTCTATACCCCAAAGCTAACCTCTAAATATATATGGGACTTCTCCTAAGTAGAATTCTGAAAATGACCAGAAACACATACATGCATATGTTAGTTCATTCTCCACTAAGTGAAGAGACAGACTATCCCAAGAGCGACTCTCTGATAATTTGCTCCTTGTTTTACATTAAGCTGTCTGCTTGAAAGAAATCAGAAATGGCCTGGGTTAAATAATAAGATGTGTGGGTCACTAGTTATACTTACAAAAGAATCCACAGTTTGGGAGTGAGTATAACATATACACTGGAATCCTAAGAATTCTGATGAAGACCTGTGTGTGTGTGTGTGTGTGTGTGTATGTGCGTGTGCACTGTGGATCTCATTTGAAATTGTGGCCAGTGACCCGGATATCTCACCATTTAACCCAGGCAGCTTGTGTTGGCCTTCAACAGGACAGCTTAGGATAACAAAAAAAGTAAATGAATTCCAGGGTCACACTTAGGATAGGTCAGCTCTCCATCTTCGTGGCAGTGAAATGATTACTTGCTCAGTCAATGAAGAGTAGCTGATTAAGACCAAGCATCAGGGAGAGTTTTCAGATGCTTTCTAGTTGGAAAAATGAAAATCTATATTGGGACCCCTGGGACATGAAGAAAGAACAAAATTGCTTTGAGCCACTGTGGTGGTTGATAAATGGCACACTAAGAAAAAAACATTATAGTCTCTTTACCCACCTGCCCAAGTCCAGCTAAACTCAAAGGAAATATGTACCTCTCTGGTATGCAGTTAAGTACATAATTTATTTCTTCTCACCAGTACAAAGACTACCATGTTCATAATTCATTGCACACATTCAAAGGAATAAAATAATCTGACTTAACAATGTTGGCTATAGATAACTTTTCAAAGAAATTACATGTCAAACAAGAATGTAACTTATGAAGAAAATGTTAATAAACTTAATTTTTAAAAGGCAAGTTACATATAAAATAAATATCCTTCAGATTACAAATAGAGGAATGCTTTATCTTTTCAGACTTTTCAGAGGCATAAAAATCAAAGAAATTTGTGTGCAGAAAAGTACACAAGATTATACTCAACCTAGGGTTTTTTAATATATGTAATTAGTAATTTAATGCAGTGGGTCAAAGAAGTCTAAGTCAGAAACAGTAAAATTGATTTAAATATTAGACCAACTTAGATTTTCTTTCTTTTTTTTTTAATTTTATTTTTACTTTATTTTACTTTACAATACTGTATTGGTTTTGCCATACATTGACATGAATCCACCATGGGTGTATACAAGCTCCCAATCCTGAATCCCCCTCCAACCTCCCACCCCATATCATCTCTCTGGATCATCCCCATGCACCAGCCCCAAGCATCCTGTATCCTGCATGGGACATAGACTGGCGATTCGTTTCTGACATGATATTATATATGTTTCAATGCCATTCTCCCAAATCATCCCACCCGCTCCCTCTCCCTCTAAGAGTCATTAAGTCTCTTTGATTATAGCTTATAATCTAAAATCTTAGCAAAAAACTAGTATTAATATAAAATAGCAGTTAAGATTGTTTAATGCATATAAGCTTAAAAAACAGAAGTGACAGAAGAATATGATGTGATTTTTCTATTGATTATTCCCATTACCTAACTTGTAGAAGAAATATATGGATTAAACAATTTATGATTTAACACTGTTACTAGAGCTGACAATTTTTAGCATAAAATATATTAACTATTTTGCAAAATTTTCTATAACATTTTATTTTTAAAAACTATAAAACATAATTCATAATTAGTGATAAAATCCATTCAGAAAAATAAGATTATTCCTCTAATGTTTTTTTCAAAATTAGAAGAAATGCTTTGAGAAAACAAAATTTATATTTAATATCAAATTTCTCCCAAAAGCTTTTTGATTAAAAAAGAGGGGTATCTTTATACATATGAAAAGAAAATGATGTAAAGTCACAGATAAATGTTTGATTTTTTTCTTAAGTAATATGCCAAATATTCTGAAGTAGTGATTAATTTATATTCATATAATTAAAACATGTCTGTTAATTTACAATACTTGATAGCTTATATAATCACCTTAACTCAATTTACTGCATTTCATTTTAAATTTCATGATAATAAAAGCAAGCTTCAGAGAGACTGTTACCTATCTGCCTATGTACATTCCTGTCTTGTACAATTAATTGAACAATTACTTAAACATTATCCTTTTGACTCAGGGGTTAATTTTTTTTTCATGCACCACTTACCTTTAATTAATATCCTTAGTTGTAACCACTAAATAAAGTTATAAAAGGTCTTAACTGAGGGTAAAATAATTTTCTATACACTCACTTAGAAAATAATTTTATTTTTGGCTGTGCTGGATCTTTGTTGATGCACAAGCTTTTCTATAGATGTGGTGAGTGGAGGCTACTCTAAAGCTCACTAGTTGTGATGCCAGGGTTTAGTTGCTCCGTGGCTTGTGGAATCTTCCTAGATCAAACCTGTATCTCCTGTGTTGGCAGGCAGATTCTTCACAATGACCCTCCAGGGAAGCCATTTTTATACATTCTTAAATGCCATATACCTTCCCCTGGCTTAAGCTGCAGTCAATATTTTAGATAGTTGTTGCCTTAGCTGTTATTTGTATTCTTTTCTCTTGTTCATCATGCCCTTGGCTCCCCATGCTCCTCATTAATGCTAAGCTAAGATAGGTGAGGATGCAGGTCAGGAATTTGGATGCAAGTCAGGAATTTTATGCAGGTCAGGAAGCAACAGTTAGAACTGGACATCAAACAACAGACTGGTTCCAAATAGGAAAAGGAGTATGTCAAGGCTGTATATTGTCACCCTGCTTATTTAACTTATATGCAGAGTACATCATGAGAAACACTGGGCTGGAAGAAGCACAAGCTGGAATCAAGATTGCTGGGAGAAATATCAATAACCTCAGATATGAAGATGACACCACCCTTATGGCAGAAAGTGAAGGGGAACTAAAAAGCCTCTTGAGGAAAGTGAAAGAGGAGAGTGAAAAAGTTGGCTTAAAGCTCAACATTCAGAAAACGAAGATCATGGCATCTGGTCCCATCATTTCATGGGAAATAGATGGGGAAACAGTGGAAACAGTATCAAACTTTATTTTTTTCTGGGCTCCAAAAATCACTACAGATGGTGACTGCAGCCATGAAATTAAAAAACGCTTACTCCTTGGAAGAAAAGTTATGACCAACCTAGATAGCATATTGAAAAGCAGAGACATTACTTTGCCAACAAAGGTCCATCTAGTCAAGGCTATGGTTTTTACAGTGGTCGTGTATGGATGTGAGAGTTGGACTGTGAAGAAAGCTGAGCACCGAAGAATTGATGCTTTTGAACTGTGATGTTGGAGAAGACTCTTGAGAGCCCCTTGGACTGCAAGGAGATCCAACCAGTCCATTCTAAAGCAGATCAGCCCTGGGATTTCTTTGGAAGGAATGATGCTAAAGCTGAAACTCCAATACTTTGGCCAACTCATGAAAAGAATTGACTCATTGGAAAAGAGTCTGATGCTGGGAGAGATTGGGGGCAGGAGGAGAAGGGGAAGACAGAGGATGAGATGGCTGGATGGTATCACTGAGTCGATGGACATGAGTTTGATTGAACTCCGGGAGTTGGTGATGGACAGGGAGGCCTGGCTTACTGCGATTCATGGGGTTGCAAAGAGTCAGACACGACTGAGCAACTGAATTGAACTGAACTGAAGGTAGGTGAGAGGACTTAATTAGTTTCTAAGGTGGTTTTACTCATGTTTACCTTCAAAGAACTTAAAAATGGTACAAAGTAAATAACATAATGTACGATTCAAGTGTAAGACTATGGCTATTTCTCAAACTTTAGTAAACTTGATATCCTCCATGAAGAGACACATCTCCCAGATATAGGAACACAGACTTGTGCTTCCTTACATATTTTATTCACGAGTACCTTACAGCCATTAAGTGCCTATTCTACCAGGCACAGCATTTTTTCTGCTGCTCACTGTCCTTACTGCTTACTGTCCCATCTGCTTACTGTCTTTTGAAATACCACAGATAAAGAGCGTTGAAGCCATACATCTGGAGCCTAGAGGGAAGCGTAAGTCATCAAAGTGAAATTTATAAGCTTGAGAAGTTTGTTTTTGTAGATATTTGGGAGTAGGCAAAAATAACATAACTTAAGGAATAAAACACATACACAGTGATAGAAAATATAAGAAGAAATCTTTTGAATCTCAGCTTTTGTTGGACAATAGAAGGCAGTTCAAAGAGACAGCCTCAAGGTACAAAGAGGATTGGAAGAGTGTCTTGTCAAAAAAAAACAAAACAAACAAACAAAAAAACCAAGGTGGAAATGGTGTTTCAGGAAGTATAATGAACTAAATAGCCAAAAAAAAGATGATGAAAACTATCCCTTTACATTTCACTAGCGATATTTAGTGGCTGACATCCTAGGAAGCAAATGTCTTAATGATACTCTGACAAGTCCTCATTTATATCTTAGTACAGTAACAAAGCAAGACTTTAGGATGCTAACTTCCAAGAATTCCAGTTAAAGGTGAAGTGGTGGAGTTGTATAATTTTTTTTTATTGTAGTCCTAGAAAAATAAACACTAGTGAGATACTGTTCAGTTAAACAAAAAAAACTGAAGATTCTGTGAGTATTCTTCAGAGATCCTTTTATAAAATATCAGGATTTCTAAATTTAGGAGCATTCTCACTCAGCAGTCTCAACAAAATCCCTGGGTCAAGAGGGGATTATATACAAGAGATCAGTGGGTGTAGCTTTAGTGTAATGGAGTGAATGCCAGACACATACATTGAATAAAATTCTAAGGAAATTATATCAGCAAAACACTGACACATGGAACCTAAAGAGACACAAGAGTGGACAATGTAACAATATAATGTACCTTTTAAAATCTCAAAATCCTACACTTAGGAATCAGGCTGAGAAGGTGTATACATGTTCTAATTTTTATGAAGAAGGGAGAATGACCCAGAGGAATCATCTGGAGGCTAGAGTGTGGAGTCAAAAATCATGAAATATAATTAGCTGGCCTAGACACCTAATCAAAGAACTTCCACCATTTGCCCAGCTCTCTTTCAGAACTGTTAGAAACTAGAGATCCCTGCGTGCCTCCTATTTTCTTTCTTTTTGAAAAAAAGTGTTTATAACAGATATCTTTTGTCTTTTCCAAGCTTATGTGTCATTTGTGGGGACAGGAGAGGGGCTAACTTTTTTTTACTTTACTGCCCTGAATATCTAGAGGATTGTACTTGAGAGTTATACTTAAGATACGATAACTTAAGGAGCCTGATCAGACCTGGACTTGATTTAGATAATGAGACTCTAGATATCATGCCCTTGTTGCAGTGGGATGAGACATGAAACTTCTGGGCACCTTGAGAATGGGTGACTATATTTTGTATATGGGAAGAATGAAGGATTTGGGCCAGATGGGGGATAATAGTAGCCAGCCATCAAAAGTGCCTCCAATAAGAAACAAACAAACAAAAACCACAAACAACAAATCAGAAAATGAGCAGAAGAATTAAATAGATATTTCTCCAAAGAAGATATACAGATGACCAATAGGGACATGATAAGATGCTCAACACTGCTTTTTACTAGAGAAATGCAAATCGAACCTATAATGATGTGCCAACTCACATCAGTCAGAATGGCCATCATCAAGGAGTCCACAAATAACAAATGTTAAAGAGGTTTTGGAAAAAAGGGAAACTTCCTACACTGCTGGTGGGAATATAAATTGGTGCAGACACTATGGAGAACAATATGAATGATCCTAAAAAAAAAAAAAAAACTAAACTAAAAAATAGAGTTGCCATGTGGTCCAGCAAACCTACTCCTGGGTATACATCCAGAGAAAATTCAAATTCGAAAACATATGTATACCTCTATGTTCCTTACAGCACTATTCGCAATAGCCAAGACATGAAAGCCATTTAAATACCCATAGACAGCAGAATGAATAAAGAACATCAGGTTGTTGTTGTTCAGTTGCTAAGTCATGTCTGATTCTTTGTAACCCAATGAACAGCAGCACACCAGGCTTTCCCATCCTCCACTATCTCCCAGAGTTTGCTCAAACCCATAGCAATTGAGTCAGTGATGCCTACCATCTCATCCTTTGTTGCCCTCTTCTCCTCCTACCCTCAGTCTTTCCCAGAATCAGGGTCTTTTCCAATGAGTGGTTCTTCACATCAGGTGGCCAAAGTATTGGAGCTTCAGCTTTAGCATCAGTCTTTCCAGTGAATATTCAGGGTTGATTTCCTTTAGAATTGACCGGTTTGATTTCCTTGCAGTCTGAGAGACACTCAAGTGTTTTCTCCAGCACCACAGTTTGAAGGCATCAGTTCTTTGGCGCTCAGCCTTCTTCATGGTCCTGCTCTTGAGAGAGTCAACTCCTAGGCAGGTTGATAAGAAGTCCACGGTTCCCGAGGAGGAGAGAGGGGTCTGGAATTCTCAAGGAGGAGGGAAGGACATTTTTTTTTTCCCCCTGTATTCCTTAGTCTTAGTCACATAAAATATTTTTTTTTTTAAACCAAGAGCTGATGATTACACAAGAAAACAACTCAACTTATACTCTGTATTTAGGATTATAGTCAGACATGACTGAGCAACTGAACTGAACTGAACTGAACTGAACAACAATGTATAGTGCTTGAGGACAATTTCTCCTTCTTGAAAACCTTCTGACTAATCCTGTTATTTAAAAATGTATGGCTGTCTGGGGAGGCTTTAGAAATAGCTATAAAAAGAAGAGAAGTGAAAAGCAAAGGAGAAAAAGAAAGATATAAGCATCTGAATGCAGAGTTCCAAAGAATAGCAAGAAGAGATAAGAAAGCCTTCTTCAGTGATCAATGCAAAGAAATAGAAGAAAAGAAGATAATGGGAAAGACTAGAGATCTCTTCAAGAAAATTAGAGATACCAAGGGAACATTTCATGCAACGATGGGCACAATAAAGGACAGAAATGGTACGGACCTAACAGAAGCAGACGATATTAAGAAGAGGTGGCAAGAATACACGGAAGAACTGTACAAAAAAGATCTTCAGGACCCGGATAATCATGATGGTGTGATCACTCATGTAGAGCCAGACATCTTGGAATGTGAAGTCAAGTGGGCCTTAGGAAGCATCACTATGAATAAAGCTAGTGGAAGTGATGGAATTCCAGTTGAGCTATTTCAAATACTGAAAGATGATGTTGTCAAAGTGCTGCACTCAATATGCCAGCAAATTTGGAAAACTCAGCAGTGGCCACAGGACTGCCAAAAATCAGTTTTCATTCCAATCCCAAAGAAAGGCAATGCCAAAGAATGCTCAAAATACCGCACAATTACACTCATTTCACATGCTAGTAAAGTAATGCTCAAAATTCTCCAAGCCAGGCTTCAGCAATACGTGAACCGTGAGCTTCCTGATGTTCAAGCTGGTTTTAGAAAAGGCAGAGGAACCAGAGATCAAATTGCCAACATCCACTGGATCATGGAAAAAGCAAGAGAGTTCCAGAAAAACATCTATTTCTGCTTTCTTGACTATGCCAAAGCCTTTGACTGTGTGGATCACCATAAACTGTGGAAAATTCTGAAAGAGATGGGAATACCAGACCACCTGACCTGCCTCTTGAGAAACCTGTATGAGGTTAGGAAGCAACAGTTAGAACTGGACATGGAACAACAGGCTGGTTCCAAAGAGGAAAAGGAGTATGTAAAGGCTGTATATTGTCACTGTACTTATTCAACTTATATGTAGAGTACATCATGAGAAACGCTGGACTGGAAGAAGCACAAGCTGAAATCAAGATTGCCAGGAGAAATAACAATAACCTCAGACATGCAGATGACACTACCCTTATGGCAGAAAGTGAAGAAGAACTATAAAGCCTCTTGATGAAAGTGAAAGAGGAGAGTGAAAAAGTTGGCTTAAAGCTCAACATTCAAAAAGCGAAGATCATGACATCTGGTCCCATCACTTCATGGCAAATAGATGGGGAAACAGTGGAAACAGTGTCAGACTTTATTTTGGGGGGCTCCAAAATCACTGCAGATGGTGACTGCAGCCATGAAATTAAAAGACACTAACTCCTTGGAAGAAAAGATATGACCAACCTAGATAGTATATTCAAAAGCAAAGACATTACTTTGCCAACTAAGGTCCATCTAGTCAAGGTTATGGTTTTCCCAGTGGTCATGTATGGATGTGAGAGTTGGACTGTGAAGAAAGCTGAGTGCTGAAGAATTGATGCTTTTGAACTGTGATGTTGGAGAAGACTCTTGAGAGCCCCTTGGACTGCAAGGAAATCCAACCAGTCCATTCTGAAGGAGATCAGCCCTGGGATTTCTTTGGAAGGAATGATGTTAAAGCTGAAACTCCAGTACTTTGGCCACCTCATGCCAAGAGTTGACTCATTGGAAAAGACTTTGATGCTGGGAAGGATTGGGGGCAGGAGGAGAAGCGGACGACAGAGGATGAGATGGCTGGATGGCATCACTGACTCGATGGACATGAGTCAGGGTGAACTCTGGGAGTTGGTGATGGACAGAGAGTCCTGGTGTGATGCAATTCATGGGGTCGCAAAGAGTTGGACTCGACTGAGAGACTGAACTGAACTGAACTGATGGTAAGATCTTTCTATTGTTACTTCTAATTCTGTTATCTTAATATGTAAATTGTTGGAATAGGTCTAGTAGGATCTTTACAACCTTTAGACATTCTTTGGATTTATTGTAATAACCAATTAAAAAAAGTATATAGTTCCCTTGCTAAGACTAGTGAGCGGGGTACTCTCTGTCCCCCTTCTGATGTCTATGTCAGAAGCTTCCTCTGCCCCTTTTCATACTTTAATAAAACTCTGCAACACAAAAGCTCTTGAGTGATCAAGGCTGGTCCATGGTCCCGAAGCTAAATCTTCTTCTTTGGAGATCACGAATCTGACACTGTTCACCATAAGATATCACTCTCTCATCCATATCTGACTACTGGAAAAGCCATGTGTGTGTGTGAAGTCGCTCAGTCATGTCTGACTCTTCACAACACCGTGGATTGTAGCCCGCCAGGCTCCCCTGTCCATGGGATTCTCCAGGCAAGAATACTGGAGTGGGTTGCCATTTCCTTCTCCAGGGGATCTTCCCAATCCAGGGATCGAATCCAGGTCCCTGCATTGCAGGCAGACGCTTTATCCTCTAAGCCACCAGGGAAGCCATAGCTTTGGCTATACAGATCTTTGTGGGAAAGTGATGCATCTGCTTTTTAATATGCTGTCTAGGTTGGTCCATAGCTTTTCTTCCAAGGAGCTAGAATCTTTTATTTATTTATTTATTTATTTATTTATTTTTGCTGCAATCACTATCTGCAATGAATTCTGGACCCCAAGAAAATAAAATCTGTAACTATTTCCACTTTTTCCCAATCCATTTTCCATGAATAATTCCACAATCTTAGTTCTTTGACTGTTGAGTTTTAAGCCAGTGTTTTCACTCTCCTCTTTCATGCTCATCAAGAGGCTCTTTAGTTTCTCTGAACTTCCTGCCCTTAGGTTAGAGTGATTTGGATTGTCTCCATATCTAAGATTGTTGATATTTCTCCCAGCAATCTTGATTCCAGCTTGTGAGTCATCCAGCCCGGGATTTTACACGATGTACTTTCCAGAAAGTTAAATAAACAGAGTGACAATATACAGCCTTGACATCGTTCCTATTTTGAACCAGTCTGTGGTTACAAGTCCAGTTCTAACTGTTGCTTCTTGACCTGAATACAGATTTCTCAGGAGGCAGGTATAGTGAAGTCGCCCAGTCATGTCTGACTCTTTGCGACCCCATAGACTGTAGCCTACCAGGCTCCTCTGTTCATGGGATTTTCCAGACAATAGTAATGGAGTGGATTACCATTTCCTTCTCCAGAGGATCTTCCCGACTCAGGGATTGAACCTGGGTCTCCCACATTGCAGACAGGCGCTTAACCATCTGAGCCACCAGGGAAGTGCTAAGGAGGCAGGTAAGACCACCTCTTAGCCTCCCTACTCAGGAGGCTAAGAGGTGGTCTGGTACTCCCACCTCTTTTCCACAGTTTGCTGTGATCCACACAATCAAAGGCTTTAGAGTAGTTAATGAAGCAGAACTAGATATATATTTTTTTAATTCCCTTGTTTTTTTTTTATCATCCAACAGATATTGGTAATTTAATCTCTGGTTCCTCTGCCTTTTCTAAATCCAGCTTGTACATCTGGAACTTCTCAGTTCACTTACTATTGAAGCCTATCTTGAAGGATTTTGAGCATTCACAAGGTAGCACGTGAAAGAAGCACAACTATATAGTAGTTTGAATATTCTTTGACATTGCACTTCTTTGGGATTGGAATGAAAATGGACCTTTTCCAGTCCTGTGGCCCTTGCTGAGTTTTCCAAATTTGCAGGCATACTGAGTGCAGCACTTTAACAGCATCATCTTTTAGGATTTGAAATAGTTCAGTGGGAATTCCATCACCTCCACTATCTTTGTCCATAGTAATGCTTCTTAAGGCCCACTTATCTTCCCATTCCAGGATGTCTGGCTCTAGTTGAGTGACTACACCATTGTAATTATCTCAGTCATTAAGAATTTTGTATAGTTCTTGCCACCTCCTCTTAATTTCTTATGCTTCTGCTAGGTCCCTGCTGTTTCTGTCCTTTATTATGACCATTTTTGCATGAAATGTTCCCTTGGTATTCCAGTTTTCTTGAAGGGATCTCTAGTCTTTCCCTTTCTAATCTTTTCCTATATAAACAATGTAATTCTGCTTAGTCATAAAAAGGAATTAAATGATGCCCTTTGCAGCAACATGAATGTACTGAGACATTAGCATAATAAGTTAAGTAAGTCAGAAAGAGAAAGACAAATACTACATGATGTTACTTATATATGGAATCTAAAATATGTAGCTAATGATGTTATTCATGAACAGAAACAGACTCACCAACAAAGAAAACAAACTTATGGTTCCCAAAAGGAAAAGGGGGTGGGGAGGAATAAATTAGCAATTGAGAATTAACAGATACAAACTTTTACACATAAAATAGACAAACAGCCAGGTCTACTGTATAGCACAGGCAATTAAACTCAATATCCTGTAATAAAACATATGAGAAGAATATGAAAAAGAATTTATACATATATATGTACCTATACTTAAGTACATATACTTAGATACCTATACTTAGGTACATATATATATGTCTGAATTGCTTTGCTATATCACAGAATGCAACACAACATTGTAAATCAACTATACTTCAATTAAAAAAAAAAAAAAAGAGTGCCTTCAGTTTATCCCTGGCTTCCTTTTTTCACACCCTGTCTGATGGTCTGTGTGTCATTTTGTAGATGAGTCTCAGAGAGCCCTAAACCAGAACCCGGCACTCATGATTCCTGATGTTTAAAGTTTATGTGAAATAATAAGTAGTTGTTGTTTAAGCTTTTCTATTTCAGAAAAATTTATAAAACAGTAAGACAGACAACTCTCCATCCCAATTCCACTCTGGTTCCCAAAGTTTGGCTTAACTCTGATGCCCACCTCTTTCTGTAGTCACAGTCATATAAAAGAGTTTAATGAGAACAATGAAATTCTAGCAATATAAAATTCCACAAAATATGAAATACAACAATATAGAACCTCTTGAAAGAAAAAAATTTCATTTCTTGAAGGAAAATAAAGTCTCAGTAAGAAATTAAAAATCCCTCTAATAAAAACTTTTTCCTAAAGTAAAGCAAAATCAAACAAAGAATGAAACTCTGCCTTCGTGGTTTCAGATATATTGAAGTTACAAAACATAAATTAAAAAACTCCTCTCCTCCACTTCTAATTCTGCCTGGGAACTGATAAATTACCTTCATACCCACACAAGCTCATATAAACCAACTCAAATCTCTCATATAACCTACTGTTTCCATATTTTTGGACTGTTGATAGGATAAAGAAGAATATCACAGACAAGCCTGATAGGTATATCATTTAGAGAGAACAAACAAATCCCAGAACCACTACCATGGTATTTTAACATCAAAACAACAATGCCCTTAATCATTTCACAAGGTAGAGCCATACCCCCTAGAATGTTATAAGCATTATAACCTAGATCCACATTGCTTTTGCAGGACTTTCACTCACTCAGGTGTATAAACAATATTGTTCAAGGAAAGGAAACAGGCAAACAAAACAAATACAACCAAAGGAGCACAAGGATGAGGACTTTTTTCAACTTTATGAGGAGTTAGGCCAATTTATTCATTTTAACTGACTTGTGCTTTTAAAGTTCTTCAGGCAAAAGTCCTTTATAATGTAAATAAGAGCACTTTTTCAGCTAATTAAGGCAAGTGGTTGCTGTAACTGACCCAACATTTAGGTGGATTAATTCAATAGGGTGTTATATCTCATCAAATTGCTGAATGTGAAAAATTACAGAGTCCTGTCCAACTAAGACCCCATGAACTGTAGCCCTCCAGACTCCTCGGTCCATGGAATTCTCCAAGCCAGAATACTGGAGTGGGTAGCCTTTCCCTTCTCCATGAGATCTTCCCAAACCAGGGATTGAACCCAGATCTCCCGCATTGCGGACGGATTCTTTACCATCTAAGCCGCCAGGGAAGTCCAAGAATAGTGGAGTGGGTAGACTATTCCTTCTCTAGCAGATCTTCCTGACCTGGTTTCTAATTCACAGATGACTTTCTGAATAGTCATATAGGGAACAAGATTCATTCCTTATATCTTATAGCTCTAACACAACATGGAGCCTCAGAGTCATAAGCCAAAACAAAATACAATGTTGTAGGAGGATCACTCACTTTTTTTCCTGTTTTGGTACCAAGGGAAACACTTCATTTATACTCATATGACCCCTTCTCGATCCCATGAAAGGCTGGGGGGATTATTTTCTACTTCACAGGTAAACAACTTTTTCTCAGTGATGTTGCCTAACTGGGACAGATCAGCACTAAATGCAGTGACTATTAGCTTGATATACTTCTCATAATATAGTGATTGGTGGCATTTATTGAACACTTACATTGATTTTTATCATAGATATTAAATAAATTCATCTTCAGAACAGCCTTACAGTTTAGTAGTATTTTCCCCTATATTATATGTATGAATAAACTAAGGCATGAGAAATTAACATAAGAAATCACCATTCTAATAGCTGGGGGTAGAATCTTGTAGACCATCCTGGTTCTAAAGAAAAAGTCTCTCTTGATATTTATTAAATATGTAAACTTGGTGTCCATTCTGAGTACCATAGTCTTTGTAGATGTTTAAGGCTGAATTAATACTGTGCTGCCTAAGGACAACTTCTCACATTTTCAAATTATAGGCCCTACATTTGAAATGATAAACTTTCCCAGCAGTGTTTGTGGTATGCATCAGCCACAATACATTCTTCCAGCTATTCATTTTGATTTCATACATCCCTTGCAGAAGTACAGGTTTTGATGTTGTGATTTCAAACATGTGATGTGAACTTTGCTCAGTCGTGTCAGACTTTGCAATCCCTGGACTATAGCCTGCCAATCTTCTCTGTCTGTGGAATCTTCCAGGCAAGAATATTTGAGTGGGTAGCCATTCCCTTCTCCAGGGAATCTTCCCAACCCAGGGATTGAACCTGGTCTCCCACATTGCAGGGAGGTTCTTTAACATTTGAGTCACCAGGAAAGACCTTAATAAGGTATATTCAGCATGTATACTATATGTATATTACATGCTGAAGCATATTAATATTTCCATAGGGAAACATGGGTATTTACATTAATTTGGCTACTAAAGTAATTTACTTTTGTTTAAGTCACTCATTCTTGTCCAACTCTTTGCAACCCCATGGACTATATAGCCCACCAGACTCCTCTGTCCATGCAATTCCCAAGGCAAGAATACTGGAGTGGGTAAGCCGTTCCCTTCTCCGGAGGGGATCTTCCTGCCCTAGGGATTGAACACGGGTCTTTTGCTCTGTAGGCAGATTTTTAATGATATATTTCAGGAACATTAAAATATATTTTGAGCAAAATTAAAGCTTCTTAAAATTTGGGGGATGCAGCAAAAACTGCCTAGAGGAAAATTTATGCCACTAAATGCTTACAGTTAAGAAGAATAAAGGTCCATAATCAGTAAACTAAGCTTCCCAACTCAGCAACTGTTGACGAAGCATAATTTAAACTAAAAGCAAGAAGAAAAAAGAAATAAAGCTAAAACAAAAATCAATGGAACTGAAGACATGGCAACAAAGAGAAAACCATTGAAACCAAAGACTGGTTTTCAAAGCTTCAGAAGATCAAAATTCACTTTTTGTTTGCCATAAAGATGTTGTTTCTCAAAATTAATCTATAAAGTCAAACTAATACTAGCATCATTTAAAAAAAAAAAAACTGCAAAGTGTTCCTATTTATACAAAAAGGTCATGGATCATCATTACCTCTCTGAAAAACCAGGTGAGAACATGTTGCTGGTCAGTGACACTGGAACAATAAGGCTTTAGAGCAAGGATGGAAACAGTGACTACAGGAACGTAATGAAAATTTCAGAAGAAAACTATGCATCTAGAAATGCTTCCTTAGGATGTAAACATGTGCGCATAGTGATTTCTCTCTTGATTTTGCCTCCTGATTGTGAAGCCATGAGCGATTTTAAATGTCAGGAACATTCATCTTGTTCCTTTGCTTGGCCTAATACTGAGATTTCTTTTTATTCTCCATCACAGCTTTTCTTTTATACTTTCTCTAATCATTTGCCTTGTGGGTTTATATTTTGAGAAGGGGCAGGCCAAAGAATATCGGATTTGCCTTAGAAATACATTGCTCTAGCATGCTCAGTCACTCAGTGCGCAACTCCTGCATGATCCTGTGGCCTGAGGCCCATCTGGCTCTTCAGTCCATGGAATTTTCCAGGCAAGAATACTGGAGTTTGTTGTCATTTCCTGCTCCAGGGGATCTTCCTGACCCAGGAAGGTCTTTTTGATCCTTGGTGAGGAAGATCCCTGCAGTGGCAGGCAGATTCTTTACCACTGAGCCACCTGGGAAGCCCTTCCTTAGGACAGAGTTGCCTTAAAAGACAATGGGGAAAGAACAGCATTTTCAAAAAGTTGCCTGAGTCATTGTATTCATATTGTGAAAAAAGTCCTTTCCTTCAAATGAAATCAGTTGATTTGCACGTAAAAATTAGATGTTAAGGAAATACATTATCTAAAGTTAATATACGTGTGTGTGTTAGTTGCTCAGTCATATCCGACTCTTTGTGACCCCATGGACTGTAGTCCACCAGTCTCCTCAGTCCATGGAATTTTCCAGGTAAGAATACTGGAGTGGATAGGCAGTCCCTTCTCCAGGGGATCTTCCTGACCCAGGGATGGAACCTAGTTCAACCACATTGCAGGCAGATTCTTTACCATCTGAACCACCAAGGGAGCCCATAGGAGAATATATTTCTGCTTTTGGGCTTTGGGGTAAGTAAAGCTTTCTTACATATGCACAGAAATCTTACTATTATTGAAATGAGATAAATTGACTGCATTATATATAAAAACTTTGCTGCATCAAATCTCTACTAAGAAAATATAATAGGAAAGCACAGAGTGAGGAAATATATTAGTAACACATTTGCATCACCCCAGGATCAAGTCTGAAAACTGAAACTACAATTATTTTTGAAGAGGCAATTTAATGTAGAGAATTTGGTTAAAAAAAAAACAAGTTATGGAGGCTTAAGCAAATAGGACAAGAAGATATGGAAGCATGACAGTTGATACTCAAGGAAGCATTGACCACCTTCCCAATAGCTTGGGCCATAATGGATGAGGAAAGAGCTTAAAGACCCTAGAAACATAAAACGACCTTTAGGACCCAGAACTCTCTGAAGGAGTGGCTTTGTCACTTTCTGAAATGAAATAAGGGGTCCAGCAAAGTCATGGCCCAGTAGAGGGAGGTGCCAAGAGGATCAACAACAACAACAACAAAATGGTGAGCAAAAGAGACAGAGTCTCTGTCCTTTCAAAGAATTTATCATCTACTCAAAAAGACAGATATGATGCACGAAAATGTCTTTAAAGAACCCCTTTATAAATACTGTACCCTGTATTTATGAGTTGGTAGAAACTTTTTGGATGTACCCAATTGGATGAGTTGTCTGCAACTGGAAATACTTATATCTGGGGTCCAGGAGAAAGAACTTCACTGGAGTCCCTCCTATCGACTTCTGTTAGCGGCAGCTATGGGAGTGCATTTGCACACTCAGAAGGTAGGAGAGGAGAGCCAGCCCTGATCAGTGAGTGTAAGATAAGCCAAACAAGAGTAACCACAAAGACAAAAGGAGACTCAGAGAGAAATCCAGGAAGGATGTGGGCCAGTAACAGAGTAGTGATTGAGATGAGGCTAAAAAAGACCAGGGAACTGACAATTTGGGAATTAAATGTTCTGTACAAACGAGACTGGTAGACAGAAACTGAGAGTATAAAAGTCAGATATCAAATACAGTTACCAGTTGTAACTAGTTCCATAAGTACATGGTTTTGAGTTTGAAATCATCTCCACCTCTTTACATTTGCACTCATGTCTAGAAACATCTTGTGGACTGTTTATTTATTTATTTATTTTTAACACATCCACATGGTTGTTCAAAATGGGATTATTAAAAGTTTAAGTCTCAGTTTAAGAGCTAATTTGTTCTACATTTATAGTTGTTTATTGTCAGGAAGCATTTAACAGGAGGCTTCCTATGTGCTGTTTTGGATCTGTCAGGAATCTTCTGTTCCTTATTAGGAATTAACAGGAGAGGCAAGCCTCTCCTGGGGCTGAGGAATCCAGGCATTTCCTTCGTTAGTTTTTCAATGTGGTGATAAGTACCTTCTTCCTTCTTATGAACCATATAGTAAAAATGATTGTTTACAACTCTCTCTCTCTCTTTAATATGGATCGCCTATGTTTTGTAAGTCTGGAATTTTAATCTTTATCTTTGCAGAGAATAACTACAGTATATATGCCCACACTGTGTTGATTAAAACACCTTTGCTCCATCAGAGCTTTGGTCCCCTCGTCTTTCTTTCTCTTTCTTTCTCTCTATCTCTCGGGCTATTTCTTTGGAGCACAAAGGCCCCCTGGGTTCACTTTCCTGCCCAGGCTTCTAAGATCCTCTCAAGAAGGCGCTCTGCACCTTCACCCCATTGAGAGGGGACCTGAGGCCTTTGTGAACAGAGCAAGCCTCATGTCAGGGACTTTATTGGTTTTCTGTGTAAACCAAGGAATATCAGCCTCTTTCTCTCTCCTTTGCTTTCTTATCGTTGACTCCGGACCATCAGGTTCCAGTCCATTAAAGGACCTCAGCAGTTTATTATCCCAGGCTCTCCCCTGCCCTTCCCAAATGTAATCAACTTAATGAAGCTGAGGACTTATCTTCTTGACTCACATGTTTAAAAAGCTTGACATCATGCTTATAGTTGTATAAAAACCCTCTTTTTTAAAAAAAACTCTTTTTTAAGTCCCTATTGTAACAAGTCAAAGCATTTACATAGTTCAGAGAATGTATCACCAAGTAAATAATAACTGATTTCTTCAAAATACAATGTATAGAATAAATAGAAATGGATATTAAGAATTATAAAACTAGTTAAAAGCCTACCTGCATGTGAATTAAAGATCATCTTTTAGGTCGATTAAAAAAAAAAAACAAACTATGGTAGAGCCCACCACGTTCCTCTGTCCATGGAATTCTCCAGCCCAGAATACTGGAGTGGGTAGCCATTCCCTTCTCTAGGGAATCTTCCCAACCCAGGGATCCAACTTAGATCTCTTGAAGCATTGCAGGCAGATTCTTTACCAACTGAGCCACTAGGGAAGCCTTAAGTCGATCAGTTGTGCCCAACTCTTTGCAACCCCATGACCTGTATCCCACCAGGCTCCTCTGTCCATGGAATTGTCCAGGCAAGAATACTGGAGTGGGTAGCCAATTCTTTCTTCAGGTATAAATATATATGAACATTTATTTTATCCTTTTTATTTCCCTCATAAACTGTCATTTACTCATATAAACCACAGAGATATTGATCTGTTGACTTTTATCCTATAAAAAACCCCTCAGATTTCTGAAACTGATTTTTAAAATATACTGAAAATCAATTCAAACCTGAAATACATCAAGCACATGTATTTTGGAAATGTTAGGTTGTCTAAAAGATATGTTTAGCATCCTTATATTATGTACTAAGTAAGTCACAATGACCTTTTTGTTCTTTGTTTTGTTTTTTTTAAATACTCTTCAGATGGAATTCTGTATCATTGTAGTAGTCATTTTTTGGCTACGGCATTCAAACGGACGAAAGGGAAGCAAATGGCTAAAGGCCACCTCTTAAACTAGCAAATAAAATAGTCTGTAGGCTGCCTAATGATTTTCAAGTATTTTGGCACATCTCTACATTAAAAAATGGTTGCAGTTTCAAGAGTTCTCTGCAGATAGAATCATTTGTCAAACAGTAACAAAACTTTTTTTTTTTTTTTATCAGTGTTTATTAGAAAAGTTATGAAGCTGAACCACCAAAGTCACTTGACTAATCTATTGGCTAACAATATCTAGGGAGAGTGAATGACTTCATCTCTCGTTACAATTGTAAGCATATGTGTATGCTGGCGAATGCATTTTAAGCACCATTAATGCCGATAAAGGATGGCACTGCAGCCATTATTCATGAGTGGTGGTTTCATTGATGCAGTCCCTCTGAACAACCCTCTTCAGCTCTGACTGTTCATGTGTCTCACAGAAATAGCTCAGCATGTCCATCCATCATTTGAGTGATGGGTGGTAAAGTCTCCACTTATTTTTCTCCTGCAGACTAGTGTATTTCCATGGGCTGTGCGTTTTAAGCTCATTAATGGAAAAGATGTTGTATGGTTCATTCCAGTTCTTTCCACGGGCTACTGCTCACATCACAGGAAGTCATAAAAGGCAGGAGGCAGAAAAAGGAAAGGGAATGGGACCCCTGGTGAATGGAGGTGATTGCGGTGACAGCCAACAACTTTGCATTATCCTTAATATCCCCAGGAATACACAAAGGGAGGAAGACTAGGAGGAATAAACTTTTGGAAACAGAATTCTCTCTCTTCCTCTCTCTCGATTTAGAGTACTGTGCAGCTATGGCGAGTTTTCTGTGGCACAGAAATCATTGCAGGTGGGACATTATTTTCAGCACTCCAGACTAGATCGCTGCAATATGCTCTGTTCGGAGTTCCCTTGGAAGACCTCCCAGAAGCCTCCGATAATGCCTAGTGCAGCTGTTGGAGATCGTTAGCATAAATAGATTTGGCTTAGCTGGAAGCCTAGGGCTTGGAACTAAGATATAAATCTGAGCTCAACTGTTAGCTGAAAAGCTCGGAATTAAAAATAAATAAAATAATGAAAAATTAAAATGTTTAGATTGTACACTTTGCAGATGGAAGACTGAGGGGTCCATAAACTTGATCTTGTTCCTGAAATGAAAAGTGGAATTCTTAGGTAAAGTTGGAAATGGTATGTAATGTTTTCAGCGAGATGGAGCACACTTCAAAATCCTGAGCTTTCCTCTCATGTGTGTGTATTACTAGATTTGAGTAAAATATGTATTAAAATTTGAAAATCATGGTAATTCAAAATCATTCTTATTGGAAAAAGGTAAGTGATATTCTTATTTAAATCATATTAAAACTGATAATGCTTATCTACTTAAAAATGAATCACCAAATAACTTTGTATACTTTAAAATTTTACAGTTTTTAAGCAGTGAAATGAATTGGTTTCAAAGTAAAAGTATTTTTTAAATTCTTTCAGGTTGAATATAAAAATCCTTAAAATCTTTAGTGCCATTGAGTCATTTGCATTTAATTAATAAGAACAAATATTTAAATATTATTACTCATTGCTGAATGTGTCTTTTTCAAGTGACTAACAATAGGAATGTAAGAGTGCCTACAAAACAGAGTATAACAATGTAGCTGCTCCTGTTTTTGAAATGGCAGAGATAAGAAATGAAAATGAACTTTGCATTATGAAATGTCTAAGCCTGATTTGAGATGTCTATAATTATATAAAGTACAGAACATGAAGGGCCTCAGGGTAGCTGTAACATCTGTACTCAAGGTCTCCTCTTTACAGCTTAATGTGTTTTTGAATTGCAGTTTTAGCAATGTATTTCCCTAGGTCATGACTATTTTGTGAGCAAGAATTATTAGTTTTTTATCAATATATAATGGACCATGCGTGTGTGCATGCTAAGTTGCTTCAGTCATGTCTGACTCTTTTTGACCCTATGGACTGTAACCCATCAGCCTCCTCTGTCCATGGGATTCTGTAGGCAAGAATACTGGAGTGGATTGCCATGCCCTCCTCCAGGGGATCTTCCTGACCTGGGGATCAAAGCCCACTGCATCTTTTATGTCTCCTGAGTTAGCAACAGGTTCTTTACCACTAGCACAACTTGAGAAGTCCATATAATGGATCTCACTCATATATAAAGGTAAGGAAAGAAGCCTTGAAATTGAGATTTTATACTTACAAATCTAAGTAGTAGAAAACTAAAAAATGTCTTTAGAAATATGAATGGAATTAATTTTATAAGATGGACAAAATTGTGAATAGTATTCCAATCAAACCTATGTGAGTTATAAATTGAGGGACAGTCTAGTAGTTAGAGGAACTAGCTATTAACTAAAATATTTATGATGTTTATATTGTAATAAATCCCATGATATTATTTCTGACTCAGCATTGTCACCACCAATATAAAAACAAACCAAAGTGGACCAATATATTCATCATTAGGGATTGTGAAAAATGATATATTTTGCTTGCATTGAAAGCCTTTGGGAAATTTTAATGATTTTTTATTTCAGAAGTTTTTAAGCCCTTCACATCATCATCATCTAAAAGCTCACTGCTATTAGCCAATATATATTAAGAGTGAAGAGGTACTTCAAGGAGTTATTAATTAATCACTACTTTAATGTTGGCATTTCAATAATTTTTGAAAAAAAGTTTTTATTCTGTTAAATTATAAATCTTTTTATTTCTAGTTCCTCAAATATAAAATAATATTCTAACCAAACTTCCCTGGTGGCTCAGATGGTAAAGAGTCCGCTTACAACGTGGGAGACTTAGGTTCAATCCTTAGGTTGGGAAGATCACCCCAGAGAAGGTGATGGCAACCACTCCAGTGTTCTTGCCTGGAAAATCCCATGGATGAAGGAGCCTGGAAGGCTTACAGTTCATGGAGTTGCAAAGAGTCCAACACAACTGAGTGACTTCATTTTCACTTTTTTCACTTTCAAGACATAGTTTTTTAATATTAAGAATTAAATATATTAATTTTGTTATGACCAACATGTCTCAATTACATTTTTCCTTAACATTTCATTAACATATTTCAAAGGTTTTAGTCTTTTTTTAAGGTTGTGGTTAATATACTTCAATTATGCCTCATCTGATTATGTACTGAATTATTCATATTTAATATTGCATATATGGATCTTTTTATATTTTTAATGTTCAGTTCAGTTCAGTCACTCAGTTGCGTCTGACTCTTTGCTACCCCATGGACTGCAGCACGCCAGGCTTCCCTGTCCATCAACAACTCCCAGAGCTTGCTCAAACTCATGTCCATCAAGTTGGTGATGCCATCCAATCATCTCATCCTCTGTCGTCCCCTTCTCCTCCTGACCTCAGTCTTCCCCAGCATCAGGGTCTTTTCAAATGAGTCAATTCTTCATATCAGGTGGCCAAAGTATTGGAGTTTCTGCTTCAGCATCAGTCCTTCCAATGAATACTCAGAACTGATTTCCTTTAGGATTGACTGGTTGGATCTCCTTGCAGTCCAAGGGACTTTCTTTTCTCAAAATAATATATTTGGGTCAAAGAAAAGTCTAAGTTATGAGCACTTAAGAAAGAAAACACATAAAGTCATAATAAATTCATTCTGCAGAAATAATTTAAAAAATAACTTATTTGGAATAAATTTTCAGAAGTATTACAGAATATACAATTTGTTGTTTTTATTGTTATTATTCAGTCACTAAGTTGTTTCAGATTCTTTGTGAGTCTGAAAGATGGACTATAGCACACCAGACTCTCCTACCCTTCATTATCTCCTGGAGTTGGCTCCCCTGCCCCTCACTATCTCCCAGAATTTGCTCCAATTATGTACGTTATTTTGAGGTTGATGAATGGAGACAAACATGAAAAACTGAGGACCATGTGTTTTTCTACAAATCTCTAGATTTTGGAGGCTAGTTTGATCATGAATATTAAAAATAATAGTTAACAAAGAAGAGGTATTTTGTACTAGATATGAAACAATCTGTTTCATACAGGATCCTTTTGGAGTATACCAACAAAATAGTTAATAACTGAATATGAATTCGATTTCTTACTGGGCAAAACACTTCCATTTTTGTCTTACACGTGGAAATGTTTCATCCCTCTTTAATAAGGCCATTTTAAATAAAACAAGAATTTTTATTTATAAAGCCATGCAAATTAGGCTTAGCATGAAAACTATTCCCTGGGAAAGCAAGGTTCTTAAATAAAATCAGAATTATGACTCCTCAGATTTTGTGTGGGGCATCTTAGATCATGTCTGCTCACCAGTGTTAGTAAGTAAGAGAAAATATAGTGACTATCTGTTGACTTACAATATCTGAAGATTTAAACATGTTTTCCAACAAATGTTTAATGAATAAGTCAAGATGAGTTCCTTAGGAGCATATTATTTTTTTGAAATCAGATTCCAATTTGTAAAAACTGGTATGTATTCTTTTCCCAAGACAATGGGCTCTGTGCAACAAATCTGCTTTTTTTACTGATTTAATTTCACTAATTTAACAACCTGTAGGACTGTGGAATCCCGAGGAAGCTTATTTGGTTATCTTCAACATTTGATGAAGAGAGCAAACCTCATTTAATATCCCACTATGTAGTTATGCAGTAGAAGATGTAGAATTGCTACAAACTGAAATATGACAGAACAAATGTCATATACGAGTTTCACTTTTTGTACCACTCAGAGATAAATGTATGCATTTATTTGGCTATGTATTCCTAATGTACCAAATTGGACATAGTAGATATACCTAATAAATTGGATATATTACATATGCAAGCACACACACATAATTATAATAGCAATTCTGAAAAATAAATATTTATGCTTGGTTCTTGATGGGAAGAATCACTGATACCCTTCTAAAGATTTACATAAACTGGGCCCTCTTCTAATTAAACCAGACTTAAGTATTTTTGTTGGATTAGTCAGGAGAGCCTTGTACACTTGGTACATATCTGCATGTGAATCTTCCACTCAAACCAGTCATTTCCTGATTGAATTATTTGTGCCTTGAGTCTCTCTTTGTCATAAGACTTGGAGAAAGTTCTTTTACTTTTCTCATTTGTTTTTCATAATATATGAAATATACACAGCAAAACCTACCTGACATATTGGAGATTACAATAAATAATTGCTTTGGAGATGAGAGAGGGACATTTTAAAAAATACAGTCTTCTTCTTTCTGTGGAGAGGCTCTGTTCTTAAAAATCTCTGGCCACTTTCCCTTCTCTTACTTTTTCCAAGGAGGAATAAATTCTCACTTGGTGAGCTTTAATAGAGTGGCTTAGCATTTTCTTTCTTCCCATTATTCAGGAGCCGTCTGCTTATAAATAACACATATTCAGGCTCGCTCCTCTCCACCTGAACCTATGGATTTCTAAAGCTGCCTGCAACAAAATGCCTAAGTCCATATATTTAAGGAGTTCAAAATGAGGAAGAACATATAAATCAACTTCATCCACAATTTCTTTTACTTTTGTTTCTCTATCAGTCTGATACATATAATACTGTAAGATGGGTACTCATCAAATATTTGAGATTTCAAATTATATAAAGTACAGCTCCAAAAATATTCACAATGCTCACATGAGTGAATTGTCTATTAAAATGGGTTGATGATAATACAACTTCTGTTTTGAAGTATAGGTACATGAATCGTTGATGTTTAAAAATATATCTAGATTATTAAATGCATTGTTATACTCAGTTAAAAAATTATAAAAGTGAGTGGTATATTCAGTTTTGCTGAATATTTATTGCAGACTGTGCAAAACAAAATGGTGACATGAATTGAAGCCCTCAACTAATCTTAAGTGCTTTAACAATAAACATTAAAGACATTTAGAAATGTAAAATGGGGATATCTAATAAGTACTATCACCATGCATACAAAAATAAAACTTTAATTAATAAGACTTTAGCTAGTTATATGTAAAACTTATTACACTTATTTTTTTTCACTTGCTTAATGATAAAATTAACACAAAATAATTGTTGTTTAGAACTGAAAACGAGAACAATGATGTTCCTGTTTGCATGTGTTTGGTCACTTCAATCATGTCTAAGTCTTTTCAACTCTATGGACTATAGTCACCAGGCTCCTCTGTCTGTGGAATTTCCCAGGCAAGAATATGGCGGTGGGTTGCCATCCCCTTGCACAGGGGATCTTCCTGAGCAGGTTGAGCCCGTGTCTCATGCAACTCCTGCACTGGCAGGTGGATTCTTTACTGCCGAAATACCAGGGAAGCCCACGAATGTTTCTAGTAATTGCAAAATGAAATGTTAAAAAAATAAAACAAAGCAAAACAAATTAACCCTATTATATATTGAGTTCTATATTTATCAAGGAAATGTAGTTTAATTATCAATATATCTCTTCAATGTTAAATATCTTATTAACTTTATTAACTTTTTATTTCAAATACTTGGATGAACTAGGAACGAAATCGCTGAGTAACTTGTTCAAGTTTATACAGGAAGGAACCAGAGTTCTGGTGTTAAACACAGATTAGAATATTTTGAGATTTGAACATTTTTGATACTGCATAACTCTTGCCCATGATACAGAGATGATTACTTAAATAAGAAATGTTCTGAGTAACCTAGATGTTATAAATTTCCTTTTTTTAAATTAATGCATTAGATCAAAGATGTTTATACTGTACAAATACTACATAAACTAAAATCTCTTCACTTTCTGCCATAAGGGTGGTATCATCTGCATATCTGAGTTTATTGACATTTCTCCTGGCAATCTTGATTCCAGCTTGTGCGTTTGAATCCAGCCCAGCATTTCTCATGATGTACTCTGCATATAAGTTAAATAAGCAGGGTGACAATATACAGCCTTGACGTAATCCTTTTCCTATTTGGAACCAGTCTGTTGTTCCATGTCCAGTTCTAACTGTTGCTTCCTGACCTGCATACAGATTTCTCAAGAGGCAGGTCAGGTGGTCTGGTATTCCCATCTCTTTCAGAATTTTCCACAGTTAATTGTGATCCACATAGTCAAAGGCTTTGGCATAGTCAATAAAGCAGAAATAGATGTTTTTCTGGAACTCTCTTGCTTTTTCCATGATCCAGCGGATGTTGGCAATTTGATCTCTGGTTCCTCTGCCTTTTCTAAACCAGCTTGAACATCTGGAAGTTCACAGTTCATGTATTGCTGAAGCCTGGCTTGGAGAATTTAAGTATTACTCTACTAGTGTGTGAGATGAGTGCAATTTTGTGGTAGTTTGAACATTCTTTTGCATTACCTTTCTTTGGGATTGAAATGAAAACTGACTTTTTCCAGTCCTGTGGCCACTACTGAGTTTTCCAAATTTGCTAAAAAAAAAAAAAATTGCTGGCATATTGAGTGCAGCACTTTCACAGCATCATCTTTCAGGATTTGAAATAGCTCAACTGGAATTCCATCACCTCCACTAGCTTTGTTCATAGGGATGCTTCCTAAGGCCCACTTGACTTCACATTCCAGGATATCTGGCTCTAGGTGAGTGATATTTGAGCTCAAATCAGTAGGGCAGACAGAGTTTCCTCATAGGGGAAAGGATCAGTCTTTTTGTTGTACTCAGGCCATCCACACTAGGGAGGGCAATCTGCTTTATTTAGTCTATTACTTCAAATGTTAGTCTCATCCAAAAATATCCTCCCAAAACAGACACACCCAGAATAATATTTGACCAAATATCTGGGCACCTGGTGGTCCAGTCAAGTCGACACTTGAGACTATATATCACAGATAATGTAAAGAGAAAAAGACATCCAACCCAAAGAAAGTAGAGGAGTAAATAGTAAAGGTGGACATAATACTGATATATACATGCCTGTAAACATATATTAACATATACACACGTGCATGCGTATTCACTCAGTTGTGTCTGATTCTCTGTGACCCCATGGATTGTAGACCACCAGAGTCCCTCTGTCCATGGAACTTCCCAGACAAGAACACTGGTGTGGTTTGCCCCTTCCTTCTCTAGGGGATCCTCCCAATGAAGGGATTGAACCCACATCTCTTGCATCTCCTCCACTGGCAGGTGGATTCTTTACTATCTGAACCACCAGATATATATATCCGTACATGGTATTATATGATGGCATTAGTGAGAAAGGAGGATAGAGCTGCTGTGACTTAAACTATGATATATTGGGTGTTAGTGATTGAATTATCACAAGGAAGCCAAGGGACCACATAAATTAACATCTAAACTTGGGCAACTTGGCCAGGAAAACAAGCATGGTATTTGCCTTCAGTGTTCTGAGCAGACATGGAACTATTGCCTCTCTACATAGGATATATCATAGACTAAACAGCTTAAAATGTCCAAGTAAAAGATCTTGGAAATTAAAGCCTTATGTAATGGGATATGGAAACTATGAAAAAGAAATATTTTAGTGTATTTTCTGGTTATGTTATTGATATCATTGTTAATAACTACTTGACCCTTTAGTTTACATGAATTTTTATTCATGTTTTATATCATCCATTATAACTAAAATCATGCATAGATTTTCACAGTTCTAATGTGTTTTAAAATGTATTTCAATGTTTATAATACAGCTTTTGAGGATTTTACCCTGAATGAAAAGGAAAGAGAAATTTAATTTGGTCATCTTAAATGAAACTGATAAAATGATTAATACTACATAGCGGTCTGACTGTTCATGGATTAAGTAATTTTCTGGCAAATTAAATAAAACTGGTTGGTAATTATGCATTCATTTCATAAGTTTATGAGTATCTAAATCAAATCATATAAATTTTATTTTAAACCAGTGTTTCTCAACTTAGACTTTGAAAGAAGCAATCACTTAAGTGGATTATCATATAATATTCATAATAAAGAACTAATCAATGTAGACATTCATTATTCTTTGCATTTAAATTTGAAAAGTTTCTATTGATCTATCTTCAAGTTCTCTCAGCTATGTCAAGTCTATCAATGAGTTCATTAAAGCATTATTCATTTTCTGTTAGAGTGGCATTTAATTTTACTTTTAATTGGAGGATAATTACTTTACAATATTGTGATGGTTTCTGCCATATGTCAACATAGTGGTATTCTACAGATATTCCATCTCTCTGATTATGTTATCCATCTCTTCTTGCATACTGCATATTGTTAAGATAGGGAGGGCCTTTGGTGTGTTAATAATAGTTAATTTAATTTCCCTGATTTTCCAACATCTCTGTCATAACTGAAACTGGTTCTGATTATTTCTTTGTCTCTTTAGACTGATTTCCCTTGTTTTTTTGTTGTACTTTGTAATGTTTAGTTGAAAGCTGAGCAGGCTGTGGGCTTCCCAGGTGGCGCTAATGGTAAAGAACCTGTCTGCAATACAAGAGACATAATGAGACGGGTTTGATCCCTGGGTCAGGAAGATCTCCTGGAGCAGGGCATGACAACCCACTCCAGAGTTCTTGCCTGGAGAATCCCATGGACAGATGAGCTGGGCAGGCTACAATCTATGGGGTTGCAAAGAGTCAGACATGACTGAAGCAACTTATTAGGCACTCAAGAACAGGCTGTATCTGGTAATAAAAACTGAAAGGAATGGCATGGGGATTGATGATAATATGGCTTGGAGTCTGGCTGCATTTAATATTTGGTGAAGTTATCAGTTTCAGAGGTTAGAAATTCCTCTAGTGTCCTGGTCTCTGTCTCCTCACTTGTTTTAGGGTCTTCGCTTGGTGTTTTTCCTCAGCGAGTTTCTGTGTCTTGCAGCTCTTTGGCCCCTACCCACTGTTACTATATTGGAGCCCTGTTGATGTAGTGAAAGGTTTGGGGAAGGAAACATTGTATCATCTCTTGATTAAATTTTGGTTAATAGGCTTGTATCTTGGGTCCATGACCTCAAAGGTGTTTCTCCAGTGATCCTAAAACATTTCCTTGATGTTCAGACGCTTGTTGAGTTTCTTCTTTATTTTTTTTCCTCTTGGGTGAAACAGGAAGCTTAGAGGATGCTGGTGAGGGAAGAACAGTCTTCTCAGGATGGGATAATATTTTGGTAGTTTTTTTTTTTTCTCTTAAATTGTAGGATTTTGTTATAGAAAATGCCTTAGATATGTTTCAAAATGATCATTATTCTCCTGCCCCTGTAAGAGGTGAAGGAGTGGGTAGTTTTGGGATCTTTGCTTCCTCACTGGGAGAACTTGGTTAGATTCCTGGAGGAAAAGATTGAGACATTCATGAGTTTCTCATTTTCTGAACAGTCTACACTCAGCCTCCAGTAATTCATCAAAATTATGTCAGTTCTCCAATTCACCAGTTTAAGTAGCCCTACCAATTTGTAGCTCCGGTGGTTGATGCTCCAGGTAAGCAGATGTTGGTGTGACTCCCTGGATGTACCTGTCTGCAGATTTTGGTGGTAGTTTGACCTATTACCTCAGTTCTCTGATGGATCAAAATAAAATTGTTAAATTTGTTTGCTTCACTTTTTTATTACTGTAAGAGAAGAAGTGACAACTTCAAAGCCTTTATATTTTGAAATGGAAAGTTTCTGATAATTTTCTCCTAATGCTTTAGATGAAATGTTTAAATGAAATGATATGCTTTCAAACTAAGTGTTTTCCAAGATGTGCACGTTTTATTCTGATAGCTTTTTTCATATGCAGAGAAAATATCAGTTTTTAGATAAATGTTAAAATTTGACAAAGTGTTATTAAAACCGAACAGATTTAATTTTTTTTTCCAACACACAAGATGATCATTTCTAATTTGTAAAATTCACATTAAAATTTAAGAGACAACTCATAAACAGATCTTGCCTTTTAATATCATTAGGCATTAGGTTTCCTTGGGGAAACAGTGGTTTCTAGAACTAGGGCAACAAAAATACAAAAGTGAGCCTAAAGCATTCTACAAGAAAAACAAGAAAGTGCTCAAGTCCACACACACACACACACACACACACACACACACACACACACACACACGATAGAGATATGTCCAGAGACACAGGAGCAAAAACTGTAATAATTTGAGCAACATTATATGATAAAGGGATATTGAATTATAACCAACTTATGAATATCCATGAATCCATCCTGAGGTAAATGAATGATGGAATAAATAAATAGAGGAAAACGGATTCGCTTTCCACACAGAAGAATTTCAAATAACTTTTGTGGATACTTTACCCTCAAGGAAATGGAACATAACTCTCAACCCCTTAAGTGGGTGATTAATGATTTCCTTTCAAAGAGGGGAGTATAGAAATGGAAAAAAATGAAGTAAGTTGACAATGAAGAAACTTGAAGAACCCTGCTACAGCCAGGTGACAAGCTTACGGTCAACACTGGTAAGTCACGCCCACAACAGTGACCACTGATGAGATGTAATGAGACTGGCCCTTCACCTTAAGCTCTTCTCAAAACACATAACCCCAATCTAATAATGAGGAAAATAAATACCAGTTGAGAGACATTATACAAAATGCCTTATCAGTACTTGCTATAGACTGAACTATTTCCTGTTAAAATTCATATTTTGAAGTCGTAACTTCAAATATGACTTCTGGAGGAGACAGGGTTTTTGAGAGGTAGCTAAGGTTAAATGTAGCCATAAATGTGGGGCCCTGGTCTCATAGGACTGTGGTCTTATAAGAAGAGTAAGATATATATCTCTTCCCACAACATGGGAGGACCCAGTGAGAAGACAAATGTCTACAAGCCCTCATCAGGATCTAACATGTGGGCACCCGACCCTTAGCCTTTCAGTTTTAAAAACTGTGAGAAATTTAAATTAAATGAATAAATTTCTGTTATTTAAGCCATCTGGTATATGGTATTTCATTTAAGCATCATTAGCAGACTAATACAGTACTCATCAAACATAGCAAGGTTATAAAATACGAGGAAAGCCTGAGAAACTGTAACATGTAAGGGAAGTTTAATTAAAACTAAATGGAATGTGGTATCCTGGAAAAGATACTAGAAGAAAAAGATTCATTATGTGGGAAGTCTGGAGAAAGCACAGATGTCCCTTAATAATGCTATAGTTGTTCTATAGTTGTTCATCAGTTGTGACAAATGTACCGTGCCAGTGTAAGAGTTAATAAAAGGGAGAATCCGCATGGGGTAAAGGAGAACCCTCTTACTATTGTCATACTTCAAATCTAAAACTATTGAAAATGATTTTACCTAATTTATGTATGAATATGTGCACACAGAAGGTCTGTAAGTTCTTCTGACAGTTCAATTAATCACTTCATAAACAATTGTTGAAGAAATCTCAGAAATGATACTCCAGTGAGTCTAGAAATTAGAAGTGAATGAGAATGTCCTTTTGGGGAATCTCACAGTGTGATGGAAAAAGAAAAACTCTCATAGTTTACTGTATTGTGTATTTTTATTATGCTTAATTTCTAGTTCAACAATTGTTCTATCACATATCTAAAATGCAGTCTTTGGCTTATTCATTTTACTATCCACTTAGAAGGAAAAACTGTAAATATATGTTTTTCAGTTGACTCATCTGTAAAACTGAAGAGTTGGCTTGATGAACACAGTCAAATTTCTAGCTCTAAATACTGGATGTTTTATGATTCAAGAAGCAAATAGAATGGTATTATACAGTGTTTCATGTTTTCACTCTTCCAGAAGCCAGCAAACTTAGTATCTTGTAGCATATCTACAGTAAGAATAATCCTTTATAAGAAGTATTCCAATAAAGAATCTTTTTTTAATATTCCCTCTCTATGTTAGAGTATAAAGAGACTCTCTAGCTCAAGAAAATCAACTTGAGAATTTTAGAGGCCTTGCAGATATTTTCAACTAAAAGAAAAAAGGGACTACTTTCTCTCATTTGCATTACATTTACAGATAAATATAAAATCTTTTAATATTACTATCTATGGAATAGATTTCATATTTTATTACAATAAGTTAAATATATTGCATGACTTGCATAAACTTTTGCCACAAGGTGTTTTAACCTTATTTGCTGAAATCTAAAATAAAGTTTCACAATTTGCTGGTTATTTTCAAACACAGGTGGAAAACTGTCATGGAAGCTACCATGAAGTCCTGCAGCAAAAGGTCAATTTCTTCTGTAAATTAAAGAATTCAAGTATTTAGAAAAGTAATTTATGAGAGCAATTAACTTAGTTATATATTCTTATGAGTTCCTAGCTCCTGTGTCTCTGCAAATAATCCTATATGATAGCCAAGAACCACTTGACTAAGTAATAAACATCCTTAAACCCAGTTACTGACAGAAACAATTTTAGAAAAATGATGGCTGCCTCCTTTGATCAGAAAGAAAAAGTAATATGGATTTGTAGCTATGTCCCCAAGGTATTGACAGTGGCCATTTCCCCCAGTCATAGTGGGGTAAAAATATCATATGTTTTATTTCAAAAACAATTCTCTTTCAATTGAAATGTTGATTCCATGGTTAATGATGTGGTAAGATGAAAATAGGAAAGTGACTTCCAATTTGAATAGTCTCTATATTCAGAAACATGGTTTGAATCCAACACTAAGGCTCCTTTCATATAGTACATATATTTATACATATTATATATATATATGCACACACATATATATATAATATTATATACACCTTTTAAATATACCTATTGTATGAAAGTGAAAGTTAGTCACTTAGTCATATCCAACTCTTCGCAATCCCATGGGCTATAGCCTGCCAGGCTCCTCTGTCCATAGAAATATCCAGCGATAATACTGGAGTGGGTAGTCACTCCCTTCTCCAGGGAATATTCCCAAGCTAGGAATCAAATCTGTGTTGCCTGCAGTGCAGGCAGATTCTTTACTATCTTAGCCAGATTGTATAACTTTTATATATTCCATGTACATATATATATATATATAAACTATTACATACTTCTATCAATACATAATATATTTTAAGTATATTATATTGTTCACTATGTTAGTGCACCTTTTATTATGTTATACTTTATTGCATTTGATAGATACTGTGTTTTTACAAATTAAAGGTTTGTGACAACTTGACATTGAGCAAGTCTATTGGTGCCATTTTTCTCTTACATTTATTCATTTCATATTTTTGTGTCACATTTTGGTAATCCTGACAATATTTCAAACTTTTTAACTTTTATTATTTTTGCTGTGGTGATCTGTGATCACTGATTTTTGATTCAATGATGACTCTGAAAGCTCAGAAATGCTTAGCATTTTTAGCCATAAAATACATTTTAATTAAAGTATTTACATTGTTTTTTTATAGATAATGCTACTGTACACTTAAAAGACCACAGTGTAGTGTAAAAATAATCTTTAAATGCACTGATTCTGCAGTCCATGGGGTTGCAAAGAGTCGGACATGACTTAGTGACTGAACAACAACAAAGAATGCACTGGGAAATTAAAAAATTGATGGGACTTTTTTTACTGAGCTGTTTCATTACAATGATCTGGAACTGAACCCACATTATTTTTAAGGTATGTCTGTATCTATACAATATATTATATATTGATTTTATGTATATGAGAAGTAAAGTTGCTCAGTTGTGTACGGCTCTTTTTTATCCTGTTGACTGTAGCCTACCAGGCTCCTCTGTCAATGGAATTATCCAGGCCAGAGTACTGGAATGGGTTGTCATTTCCTTCTGCAAGGGATCTTCCTAACCCAAAGATCAAACCCAGGTTTCCTGCATTGCAGGCAGACACTTTATGAACCACGGGGGAAACCCCTTTGTGTATACATATATATATATATGTATATATATATATACACACACATATGTGTGTATGTGTACCCTTATTAATATATCTGTGTGAATATATGTATGTATGTTTTATTCCTTTCCATCTTCCATGATTAGTGAGAGGAAGAGAAATGATCAGTGAGAAAAGGACCTTCTTCTTCAGTTATAGTTCTGTCCATCAGGAAGAGATAGATAACAGATCTATTCCTATTTTTAGCCTCTCCATCTCTCCTCTTCGATTTTTTCACGTCAATGGAGTGAAGCATTATTATGGGCAAAATTACATTCCCCAAAAAGATACATTGAAATTATCACCCATAACATCTCAAAATGCTACCTTATTTGAAAACAGGGTCTGCATAGAGGTAATCAAGTTAAAACATAGTCATTAGTGTGGACCCTTACCCAATATGACTGATGTCTTTATAGAGGGAAGAAAACACATGGGAAGAGAGGGAAAATGCCATGTGACAGCACATGCTTAGGTTGAAGTGCTGTGGCTAACAAGCTGAGGAGTGCCAAAGATTGCCTGGGAGCCAGCAGGTAGGAAGTGGCAAAGAAGTAGTCGCCCCTACAGAGAAGGGTAAGTATGCCTGCTGGTACCTTGAATTTGCTCTTCTTGCTTCTAGTACTGTGAAATAATAACTTTCTGCTGCTTTAAGCAATTCAGCTCATGGTACTTAGCTATGGCAGCAGTAGGGAGCTAATAAAGCATTGATGGATCTTGTTTAATAAGGTGGGATTAAATATTCTAAAACATTAGAAATGGTGCTTAATCTTCCTCTAGTACTTTTTTCCTCCATATATTTGGCTAAATAGTCAGAAACTGTTTCTTAGAGTTGGAGACTGTGAGGGCCTGCAAGGTGAAATTATTTTTTTTCAAATGAGTTTTTAACAGATGCCAAAGCTTTGGGAAGCAGTTTGTATGTGTGTCTATGTGGATCTTTGTCTATTAGTTGGTTTAACGGTGACTTCCTATTACTAAGTATTATTTACTTTCCCAGATGGAGAATAAATGTACAGATTAATTAACTGCACACACCAATCCAAAAATGTTTCAAATTCCTAAGTCATTAAATTATCAGGTGGTATCACATAGTGTCAGGTAGTGATGTATACAGTGTGTTATCTATTTCGAGAGTGCTTTTGGTTTATTCTGTTTGCTTGATACATTACAGTATAGCTCAAGATTTTAAAAGTAAATCTTTACATTTAATTACCACTCCTTAACTCAATTTTTCCTATGTAGGGTTTTTAGGTTTTGTTTCTGTAGTTACATTTTTTAAGAAGAGGGATGAAAGTGAAACTGAAGTGGCTCAGTCCTGTCTGATTCTTTCCAACTCCATGAACTGCAGTCCACCAGGCTCCTCCGCCCACGGGATTCTCCAGGCAAGAATACTGGAGTGGGTTGCCATTTCCTTCTCCAGGGGATCTTCCTGACCCAAGGATCGAACCCAGGTCTCCCGCATTGCAGGCAGATGCTTTAACCTCTGAGTCACCAGGGAAGCTGCATGCATTTCTTACTCATAAGCTGTTAGTATCTGTTCAGTTCAGTTCAGTCGCTCAGTCCTGTCCGACTCTTTGCGACCCCATGAATCACAGCAGGCCAGGCCTCCCTGTCCATCACCAACTCCTGGAGTTCACTTAAACTCATGTCCATCGAGCCAGTGAGATGGCCATCTAGCCATCTCATCCTCTGTCATCCCCTTCTCCTCCTGCCCCCAATCCCTCCCAGCACCAGGGTCTTTTCCAATGAGTCAGCTCTTTTCATGAGGTGGCCAAAGTATTGGAGTTTCAGCTTTACCATCATTCCTTCCAATGAACACCCAGGACTGATTTTCTTTAGAATGGAATGGTTGGATCTCTTTGCAGTCCAAGGGACTCAAGAGTCTTCTCCAACACCACAGTTCAAAAGCATCAATTCTTTAGCACTCGGCTTTCTTCATGGTACAACTCTCACTTTCATACATGACCACTGGAGAAACCATAGTCTTAACTAGACGGACCTTTGTTGGCAAAGTAATGTCTCTGCTTTTTAATACGCTGTCTAGGTTGGTCATAACTTTCTTTCCAAGGAGTAAGCGTCTTTTAATTTCATGGCTGCAATCACCATCTGCAATGATTTTGGAGCTGTTAGTATAGAGTTCAACAATATTAGCAATCCAAAATCTTTTAATAAATGTGTGGAAGGATGAGTGAATGAATACAGAAAAGATAAGCCTATTACATTTGTGTGCCCAGAAACTCAGTAATCATTATCACATGAGAAAATGTAGTGGCATTTGTCCCTACTGATACAGAAACTGACCAAAGGATGGGCTTGTATGGATAAGCTTTGAGCTTTGTCTGGCTTTTCAAAGCATGAATCAAGTTGGCAGAAAATTATTTAGTTTATTATTCCTAATTTCCATAATTATTTTATTAATTTTCCATCATCCACAAATTTTTCTTCTTTTGGTTCAATTCTGTCATCTACAGCTGACAGCCTTGTTTCATACTTCATTGATCAGAAAGTACCTTGTGAGTTCCTAGCTGCAGACTTGAAATGCCAACAGTGTGTCCAGAATCTAGGCTGTCACATGACATCATCAAGATGGACCCAGAGGACAGAAATCTGAAGCTCACATGTGATCCAGGGTTCCTTTCTCTACAACCAGAAGAACACACAATCATCACCACTACCTTACCCTTACTCAAGCCCTTATTTTCACTTGCCATCTTGGAGAGGAACAAGAGGAAGAAGAGGATATTTCAGGGATGTTTTATTTAAAGAAGATAAGTAACTTAACAAAATCATAGGAAACTTCTATCAATTTTAACCCTTTTTGGCTCTAAGCTATCCAGCAAAATTAGGATTCATGAAAAAGCTAGTCAAAACTGAAAAAAAAAAACTTAAGTTTCTGTTTTACATTAAAAAAAAAAAATCTGCCAGATTTTCCATCTGGATTTCAATTCCCAAATGTCTTCTAGGGTTAATTTCACACATCATAACTTCTTCCTTATTGTCATTCATTCTTTAGTACTCTCCACAATGAAAGTATCACTAAGTTGAATATTTCCACATATCCTGTAACCTTAATTTGCTAAATTCAATAGGTACTTATTAGCCACCATCTTCTTCAACTTTACTCTAGCATTTGTCAGAAAAGATCATGCTTTTAAGAAAATATTTTCCCTCTGGTTTCTCTGATACTATGATTTCCTATGTTTTAGTTTAGTGCTTAGGTCATTCCTGCTCATTCTCTTTGGTTAGAACCCCTCTGCTCCCTCTTACCTAAGTATCAGGCCTCTTTCTTGCTTCTCTGTCATCTCTCTAGGTGGCCTTATTCATTCTCAGTATTTCACATACCCCTTCTTGTTATGGCTCACTATTATAGGCTGCGTGCATGCTTAGACATTCAGTTATGTCTAACTGTGACTCCATGGACTGTATTCCACCAGGTTCCTCTGTCCATGGTATTCTTCAGGTAAAAATACTGAAGTGGGTTGCCATTTCCTTCTCCAGGGAATCTTTCTGACTCAGGGATTGAATACAGGTATCCCACATAGTAGATGGATTCTCTACATTTGAATCATCAAGGAGGCCCATTATAGGCTATACTTCTGCTATCCAGATACATGTTTCATATTGGTTACTTAACTTTTCCATTCAGCTGATTCACAGCAACATGCTAGTAACTGAAGTTGAACCTGAAGCTCCATTACTTTGGCCACCTGGTGCGAAGAGTCGACTCATTGGAAAAGACCCTGATGTTGGGAAAGATTGAGGGGCAGGAGGAGAAAGGGATGACAGAGGATGAGATGGTTGGATGGCATCACTGACTCAATGGACATCAGTTTGAGTAAACTCAGGGAGATAGTGAAGGACAGGGAAGTCTGGCATAGTTCAGTTGGCTGCTGCTAAGTCACTTCAGTCGTGTCCGACTCTGTGCAACCCAGTAGACGGCAGCCCACCAGGCTCCGTCGTCCCTGGGATTCTCCAGGCAAGAACACTGGAGTGGGTTGCCATTTCCTTCTCCAATGCATGAAAGTGAGAAGTGAAAGTGAAGTCACTCAGTCGTGTCCTACTCTTATCGACCTCATGGACTGCAGCCTACCAGGCTCCTCTGTCCATGGGATTTTCCAGGCAGTAGTACTGGAGTGGGGTGCCATTACCTTCTCCAATACTTCAGTCTATGGGATCTCAAAGAATTGGACACAACTTAGTGACTGAACAACAACAACAAATAACTAAACATGACATAATATGGCCCAAAATAACGTGCCCGGAATGAAACTCTGATCTAGGCCCATTCACATTTCAATTCTGTCTATTATGTTCTCTATATTAATTATCCTTCTTCCAGTCACTCAGTCTGAAGACACAGAAACATCATTCAATACTAACCTCTATTAAACCATTAGAGCCAATCTGTCATAAAGTACTGTAAATTGTAACTCCCACATAGATCTCAAAGCTGTCTATTTCTCTCCAGCTCTGTGACAACTACATGAGTCTAAGCCAACATTTCTCATGTGCATTACTGTAAGGGTTTCCAAGTTTGTCTTTCCTTCTCCACGATTTACTCTGAAAAAAAAGAAAAGTCTTTTTTTTCCCACACAGCAGCCAGCAAGACATTAAAACACACACACACACACACACACACACACAAGTCTAAATTGGCTTCTTGCTCTCCTCTATATTTAGGATATCTAACTTCTGTAAATTCTGTATTTTTGTCCATAAGGTCTTATATAATTCAGTCCCTTCTGAATGGACTTGTTTTATTTCATTGTAAAATCCATGGCTTCCAATAGGACTGTTTTTTTCTTCCTGAAATATCAAACTATACTTGCTAATCATGCTCACTTAAAAGTCTTTAAAAATGATACACACATTCACAAAATAGAAAGCATTATTTTTCTACCACTCAGCTTAAACTAGGACCACTAAAGTCTTTTGAAAATTCTTCCCAGTTTATATCCCTGGCTATGCTCTGTTTCTTACAGAAAATTACTTTCATGGTAACAATTCTCTTACTTATCTTTATATTCTTATCATAAATTTACAAGCCTGTAAAAATGTATGTTTTTTGTTGTCTGTTTTGCCTACTTTTGTCTTTTCCAGTGACATCATATGTATACATTCTCCAATGGAAAATGTCTTAAAAAAAAAAAAACAAATATGTTTTTGCAATTCATTTATTGTAGGAAACTATAGTTCAGATATTTTCTTGATTTATTTCCTTCATTCAAGGAATACATCACAGTGCCTATTCCTATTATATTTTGAGTTATATATCTGAGTTATTACTAGCTTTGTATTTATCAGATCAGATCAGTCTCTCAGTCATGTCTGATTCTTTGTGACCCCATGAATCACAGAACGTCAGGCCTCCTTGTCCATCACCATCTCCCAGAGTTCACTGAAACTCACGTCCATCAAGTTGGTGATGCCATCCAGCCATCTCATCCTCTGTCTTCCCCTTCTCCTTCTGCCCTCAATCCCTCCCAGCATCAGAGTCTTTTCCAATGTGTCAACTCTTTGCATGAGGTGGCCAAAGTACTGGAGTTTCAGCTTTACCATCATTCCTTCCAAAGAACACCCAGGACTGATCTCCTTCAGAATGGACTGGTTGGATCTCCTTGCAGTCCAAGGGACTCTCAAGAGTCTTCTCCAACACCACAGTTGAAAAGCATCAATTCTTCAGTGCTCACCTTTCTTCACAGTCCAACTCTCACATCCATACATGACCACTGGAAAAACCATAGTCTTGACTAGATGGACTTTTGTTGGCAAAGTAATGTCTCTGCTTTTCAATATGCTATCTAGGTTGGTCATAACTCTCCTTCCAAGGAGTAAGCGTCTTTTAACTTCATGGCTGCAGTCACCATCTGCAGTGATTTTGGAGCCCCCAAAAATAAAATTTGATACTGTTTCCACTGTTTCCCCATCTATTTCCCATGAAGTGATGGGACCAGATGCCATCTTCATTTTCTGAATATTGATCTTTAAGCCAACTTTTTCACGCTCCTCTTTCACTCTCATAAAGAGTACTAAATTAAAAAAATTTGTACATGGATTCTAATGCATATACACATGCAAAGATTCTTCAGCGGCAAGTACCTGGGGAAGAAAATCTCGTTTCATAAACACGTATGTTTAAAAGTTAGGGAACAGACAGTATTTGACCATTTATTAACCTACAACATTTAAAACTTTATATGATTTAAACTAGTATATATTCAAATTGAATAAAGAAGACACAGTTAATTCCAATATAAATATATACCGTTTTACATTATTTCCACTCATTCTGGGACCTGTCCTTTCAAGTTATGTTTCTATTATGTTAATGTGATCAAATATGTTAATATAATATTTTTAAGAAACACATTTAAAACTGGGTGATGAAATTTTTCTTTTACAATTGAAGAGTTGTAATGTTGACAAATGCATTTTAATCTTTGTGTATGTGAGGAAGAATGAATTTTTTAAAAATATATTTTCATTTGTTGAAAGTGTATAACTGATTTTCCAGTGTTATTAGTAAAAGGGTCTATTTATATTTCACTGACCTCTCATACATTTACAAAGATTTAATGTAGGCCAACTTCAAATTCTGAAGTCTTTATTGCATCAATGAAAAAAAAATACTTGAATTATTAAAACTTTTAAAAAGTAAAAATATGTGCTAGATACAGTATTAAACACTTATTTTTCTTCTCAGCATACACAGTTCTTAATAAAGCATACATGCATAGTTTTGTCTTCAGTTTTTAATGGTGTATATAATGTTGATATTCTAACTTCTAAGCCATGAGAAATAGCTTTCAGAATGTTCTCATTGTCTTTGACAGTCTTATGTTTCTCTAAAATATTTCTTGGTCAGAGCTTTCTTTTCTCTTCCTATTTTGGGGCTATATGGGTCCTTATATATTTCTGAAAAATTAATCTCTATTATTTCTTCAAAAATTTCCACTTCAAATATTTGAATATTTAAAATTCCCACCTCAAATATTTCAATATTGTTTGATTATTTTTTAACCCAGTTATTGATCTTTCCGTGTGTATTCTATTTAAAGTTATATTTCTTTGTTACCTTTCTCAATTTATTGATTCTTTTTGAATCCTCTTTAAATTACTCACATTTGTTATTCCAACTTGTATCAGTTTGTTGGGGCTGCCACAGAAAATTCCACAGACTGGGGACGTCAATCAGTAGAAATTTATTTCTCATAGTTCAGAGTCTAGAAGTCAAGATTAAAGCATCCCTGAGGTTTGTTTGGCTATCCGAGGCTTGTGGGTAGTTACTTCATCTCACCATCTTCACATGGTCTTTTCTCTGTTTTTACAACCTGGTGTCTGTGTGTCTAAATTTCCTCTTCTCACAGTGATGTTAGTCATACTGGATTAAGGCTCACTTAAAGGCTTCATTTTAACTTAATTGCCTCTTTACAGACTCAGTCTCCAAGTGCCGTCATACTCTGGGTTAGGCCTTCAGTGTATGATTTGGGGGGAGGGGGCAAAATTCAGCCCATAATTCGGCTCATAATTTATTCTTCAGATGCATGTTATACTATTTATGTTATCTTTATAAAAATTCAGCTATCGTACTTTCATATATAAATCAGTCCATTTGTAGAAGTATTTCCTTTTTCTTGTATCATATTCATAATATATATTTTAAATTTTTTATTATCAACTACTGCTACTGCTAAGTCACTTCAGTCGTGTCTGACTCTGTGCGACCCCATAGACGGCAGCCCACCAGGTTCCCCCGTCCCTGGGATTCTCCAGGCAAGAACACTGGAGTGGGTTGCCATTGCCTTCTCCAATGCATGAAAGTGAAAAGTGAAAGTGAAGCTGCTCAGTCATGTCCGACTCTTTGCGACCCCATGGACTGCAGCCTACCAGGCTCCTCCGCCCATGGGATTTTCCAAGCAAGAGTACTGGAGTGGGGTGCCATTGCCTTCTCCCCGACCAAGTGCTGGGGGCATTTATATTCAGATTCCCTCTGAAGTCAAACATACAGGTTTGGGGAATCCCCTGGTGGTCCAATGGTTAGGACTTGGCGCTCTCACTGCCAAGGGCCAGGGTTCACATGTGGCAGAGACTGCAAACAACGGGAGAGGAACGGTTTCACTTGCTTTAGGTAAAGCAGGTCAGTTCTGTTTCACACGCCGCCAACACGGGAGAAATTCCCCGTCGGGTCCAGGGCAGCCGCCATAGCACTGCAGCCAGTGTCTTTTTCTAGAGTATCCTTTTCAGCCTCAAACTGAGGCTGTACCATTTATAGAAATCTCATCACAAGGATCCTTATATCTCTGGATGACAGTTTTCATATGACTTTTTCTGTTCTAACACTTCTACCTCTTGAGACATTTGTAATCAAAGTTTTCTCTTTTACTTTTTGTTATTCTTTTTGTATTTTTTGTAAGTTAATTTTAAATTAGTTTCCCTCCTCAGATGTCTTATTTAAGTACATGATTGAGTGGAGGATGAACTTTGTTTTGTTTGCTAAGTTCCCAGCAGCTCTTCCTCAAGGTCAGACCATTCCTTTCATCACCTTAGGAAAAGCAGCTTTGGGCAGTGAGCTCCCAAACTACTCTTTCAGATTGGAAAGCGAAATTGTGTGTGTGTGTGTGTGTGTGTGTGTGTGTATGTGTGTGTGTTGGGGTGGGGGGTTTAATACCAGAGGACAGTTGATAGATCACTCAATGTTTTCTGCAACTCTTGAACAGACCAAGATTGCTGAATTACTTGTCTGGAATAAGAGATTTTGCTAATGCTCCTGATTTATGCAATCAAGGGGTAGACATTAATTTTCCCAGGGAAATTGTTTCTTTTATTTTAATTTGTCCTCCAAGAACTCTTCTTGCTCTCTTCTGCTGCAGCTTATAATCAGCCCCCAAGGACTGCAAGGAGATCCAACCAGTCCATCCTAAAGGAAATCAGTGCTGGGTGTTCATTGGAAGGACTGATGTTAAAGCTGAAACTCCAATACTTTGGCCACCTGATGTGAAGAGCTGACTCATTGGAAAAGACCCTGATGCTGGGAAAGATTGAGGGCAGGAGGAGAAGGGGATGACAAAGGATGAGATGGTTTGGGTGGACTCCGGGAGTTGGTGATGGACAGGGAGACCTGGTGTGCTGCAGTTCATGGGGTCGCAAAGAGTCAGACATGACTGAGCAACTCAACTGAACTGAACCTGGCCAGCAAAGCACACACATTCACTACATTGTTTTCTCACAGCTTTTGTAGTTGTTTCCTCAAATCTTGGATGCTCTGTGTTTAAGATTTGATCTTACTTGCAGGAGACTGTAGGGCTGGCTAATTCAACATCTTTGCAGAAACTTGAAAATCTCAGCCTCATGCTATTCTTATTATTATTGTCATAATTACTAGCATTTTGAGTATGCTATGACACTTTCTTCCAACAAAAATCCCAACTGATTAGGAGCAATGGAAATACAATCAAGCCTGAAGGATCACTGATTTTTCCCATATATGTAGCACATAAGGACTTGCTAAGTGGTGGAAAATGTCATTTAATAAATAAATTATTTATTGAGTTAAAAACTCTAGGGAGGTTATCTATTCATATTTATCTGAAAATACATGCTGTATTTCATATTTTATTATGTATTTTATTAGCTTCTAGTTGCAATCAATTCTTGAAAATGAGACATCATCTCTGATGTATGCTAGGTATCTAGCAGACATTGTTATTAGAAGATTTTTTTTATTCTTTCCATATAGATTACATAGATATTTACTTGAAATTATTGCATATGTTTATATACCCTACTGGACTGTGAATCTATTAAAGTCAAGAGCTATTCCTCATTAAGCAATTACATATAATGACATCAAGTATTTGCTCAGAGATTTTCAAGTGTCATATACATTTTTGATTGAGATGATTCTGACCCAGTCATCTTCAATGCAGGCATGAGGGTGGAGAACCATGAAAACAAAGACTCATAAATAATAAATATTGAGAAGTGAAGATTGCTTTGTGGTTACAAATTTAGCTGGCGATAACAGGAATGCCTGTCTAGGTAGGCCTTTGTTATAAGGGTTTAACTGAATCTAAGTGTTTAGCTGGTCAAACAGCACTCCAGGGAGAAGAACCTATTTAATATTTAGAAGCACATTAAACATGAATCAAAAGTTAAACTAAAATCCAAAGCTAAACTAGACAGATGTAAAGTTACAGCTGATAGTTCTCAGAACTCTCTTGTCTGTTTCAGATTAGAGTAGATTGTAATATAGTTACCAGATTCTGTAGTTATAGGAACCAAATATTACATGGATAAGTGACATAATGCAAAGTTAAGTTAAAAAGCAATCACTCACAAAAAAGTCCAACTTAAGAAAAAAAGGAGAGATAGAATTTGTCAGAATAAAACACTGTAACAGAAGAATGCTTTATGAAATTTAACAATATATTGTGATGCCAAACTACACAGTATAATCTATATTTAAATAGAAACCCATGTTTAATAGTAGATTGTTCTCTGTTCTTTTTGTAAATTTGATTTTATTTAACTTTTAAATAACTGGGGGTGTACAGGAGCATTTATGGATCTGAAAAGTACACCGTGACTTCAGAATTTGCCCTCAAGTTATTTTCAATTTGAATGAAAACTGTCACAGATGTTGGAAAATAATGATGAAACTATTTCACTGGAGGCTGAGCAGAGAGTAAGGCATTATAGACACTATTTAAAAGCTGGCTTAAAACTCAACATTCAAAAAATGAAGATCAGGGCATCTGGTCCCATCACTTCATGGCAAATAGATGGGGAAACAATGGAAATGGTAACAGACTTTATTTTCTTCAGTTCCAAAATCACTGCAGATGGTGATTGCAGCCATGAAATTAAAAGATGCTTGCTCCTTGGAAGAAAAGCTATGACAAACCTAGGAAGCATATTAAAAAGCAGAGACATTACTGACAAAGGTCCATGCAGTCAAAGCTTTGTTTTTTCTAGTAGTCATGTACAGATGTAAGAGTTGCACAATAAAAAAGGCTGAGCGCTGAACTGATGCCTTTGAACTGTTGTCTTGGAGAAGACTCTTGAGAGACCCTTGGATAGCAAGGAGATCAAACTCTGAATATTCATCTGAAGGTCTGATGCTGAAGTTGAGGCTCCAAAACCTTGGCCACCTGATGCAAAGAGCTGACCCTTTGGAAAAGACCTTGATGCTGGGAAAGATTGAAGGCAGGAGTAGAAGGGGACCACAGAGGATGAGATTGCTGGATGGCATCACCCACTTGATGGATATGAGTTTGAGCAAGCTCCAGGAGTTGGTGATGGACAGGGAAGCCTGGCGTGCTGCAGTGCATGGGGTCTCAAAGAGCTAGACATGACTGGGGACTGAGCAACAATGAAAACCAACTTGCTGCTGAGAACAGGACAGTTCACAATAGGCCCTACTTCTTTGGGGCATAGTTTTATTAAGGAGACAAAGTAATTTATTCATAAAATAAGTGTACAAAATGTCTGGTAGTCAAATGTATTAGAAGAAAAATAGTGCTGGATAAGTGGAAAGGGGAGAATGAAAAGATGCAGTGCTATTTAAGACAGAGTGGTTAGAGGAGTCCCCTCTGTTAATGTCATAGTGAATAGAAACATAAATATAATAGGATGGAGCGCCACCTTCTGGTGGAAATGAGTTCAGGCAGGGATAGCAGCTTGAGAATCCCAAAGCAGAGGTGCTCTGGGGCTGTAGGGAAATATACAAAGGCTGGATTAGCTGTAGCAAAATGATGAAGCAGAAAATGCTTCGTGAGAAAAGAATGGGGATACAAGGTGTGTGTGTGCGTGCGTGTGTGTGAATGTGTGCAGGAGAATCATGTATGGAGAGGTAAGCCATCAAAAATCATCATAAGGTATGGTGATCAGGGAAGCAATTTTATATAGCATGTTAAAAACAAAACAACACCACCAAAAATTAAAAAACAAAAAAAGCAGTAACCTGACTATAAGAAGGAGAATAATGTATAGATATGGGAGATTAGCCCTGGGAGGAGGAATTGGCAACTGATTCCAGTATTCTTGCCTGTGGGATCCCATGGACAGAGGAGCCTGACGGGCTACAGTCCGTAGCATTGTAGAGTTGGACATGACTGCACGATGGGAGATTAGATAGGAGGCCTCTTGGAATAGTCTAGGTGGTAAATGCTATTGTTTGTCTAGAGCAGCAGGGAGAGGCAAAGAGTAACAGATTCTAGAAATAGTAAGATCTAGAAGCATGAGTAGCTCTAATATGGAAGGAATAAGACCAAAATCTAAACAACAACAAAAAATCATATTTTCTAAGGACTGCATTGCAGTAAGGAGGACAGTGCATTCAGTCAGTAGTCAGGTAATTAACCAGTTCCTGAATTCAGTTAGTCCAGATTTTATATATATATCTTAAGAAGACCCCTTCCTCTCTACAAATTATTTTTGATCTGCAGGAAACAATTAGAAATTGGAGACAATGCCATTCAACAAGTCAAAGAAGATAAATCTTATAGTAGTATATTAACTAACTATATAAAGCATGCATTATCATACATTTGATTAACAAATGTGCAGTATTATATATAAAATGGGAATTCCCTAGAAGCTCAGTTGGTAAAGAATCTGCCTGCAGTGCAGGAGACCAGGGTTTGATCTCTGTGTTGGGAAAATCCCCTGGAGAAAGAAATGGCAACCCACTCCAGTTTTCTTGCCTGGAAAATCCCATGGACAAAGGAGCCTGGCCAGCTACAGTCCATGGGGTCGCAAACGTCAGACACGACTTAGTGACTAAACCACCATATATAAAATAGATAAGTAAAAGAACCTACTGTATAGAACAGGGAACTATACTCAATATTTGTTAATATCCTGTAAGGAAAAATACCTGAAAAAATAGATTTATATGTACATATAACTGAATCACTTTGCTGTACACCTGAAACTAACACAACATCGTAGACCAACTATACTTCTTTAAAAAAGAAACTTCTCATATTATAAAAAAGGGAGAATCCATAAAGGGCCACACTTTATCCTAGAGGATAAAATCACTAAGGAGATTTTGGCAGCAAATCTGCAAGATGGCCCCAGTAATTTCCACTTCTCGGTATTGTGCCCGTGTAGTCTTCCCTCATACTGTGCCTGGGTCTGTCTGTGTGATCAATAGAGCACAGAAGTGACAGCATGTCCCTGCTGGGGTCAAGACATAAAGAGGATTTTCTAGTCCTCTCTCTCTCAACCTCTCTGTCTCTGACACAACTCTCTCTGTGGAAAGCCAGCCGCTGCATCTTAAGAACACTCAAGCAGCCCCATGAGGAAGCCTGTGAGGTGAGAAAAGGGAGATCTCCTACAAACAACCAAGATCGGTGGCCTCCAGCCAATAGTGATGAGTGTGAGTCACCCTAGCAGTTTCTCAGCCACAGCCTGGACTTCAGACACGCATAGCCCTGGTTGACCCCTTGGCTGCAACTGCATGAGATCGTAAGTCTGGATTATACTACTAAGTCACTCTTGAATTTCTGACTCAGAGAAACTGGGTCAAGTCAGTATTTATTTTCCAAACTTTTAATTTTTCATGCAATAATAATTCAGACAGATTTTAGGAATGAGGATATCATGCTGCTGTAACAGAAACCACATGTCAGCGTAGCATTGGAACTGGAGGGTGAGTGGAAGCTGAAAAACTTTGAATAAGTGTTGGTGAAAGCTGAGAGGCTGTTTTCTAAAAAAAAAAAAAAAAAAAAGAAAAAAAAATTGGAGTATAGTTGCTTTACAATTCTATGCAGGCTTCTGCTGTACCGGAAAATTAATCAGCCATATGTATATATAAATATCCCCTCTTTTTTGGATTTCCTTCCCATTTAGGGTACTATAAAGCATTGAGTAGAGTTCCCTGTTTATATGGTTGGTTCTCATCAGTCATCTGTTTTATCTATAGTAGCATATATATGTCAATCCCAATCTCCCAATTCAGCCCACGCCCTCTTTTCCCCCTTGGTATTCATTAGTTTGTTCTCTATGTCTGTGTCGCTATTTCTGCTTGGAAAATAGGTTCATCTGAGCTTTTAATAAAATGGTTTGTAACTATGGTGTCATTTAAGGATGCTTTTTAAGGGAAAACAATGGCTTAAAATCGAAAAAAAAAAAACAAAAAACAGATTACATGTTCTCTTGGGAATCTATACATCTGAAGAGATTGAAGAGAAAGCCCTTACTGTAGCCAGAATCAGGTCTGTGGGTTTCATTCAAAGGTGTAAGTGTATATGTGCTCTGTGTGTGAGAGTCGCATCTGATTCTTTGTGACCCTATGGACTATATCTCACCAGGCTCCTCTGTCCATGGGATTTCCCAGACAAGAATACTGGAGTGGGTTGCCGTTTCCTCCTCCAGGGGCTCTTCCTGATCTGATTATTGAACCTTGTACCTTTACATTAATTCATTTTGGTGGTTGTTATGCATGTGAGGCCAAGAGTGTGGAGGAAGGGACATGCAAAATCAGTCTTTCTTACTTGCTGCCTGAATGATAATATCTTGGAAATTTGAAAAAAGGAAAGAAAAAAAAACTTAAAAAATGTATTTTGTCTAGTCAGCTAAAAATTGTGAATAATGAATGGGCTATTGCAATAAACTGGTAAAAAGTTCCTAGTAAAAGCTGGTGATAATATAGAGACAGCATAAATAGAAGAAGTCTTTATCTAAGCCACATATCTATTGTTCCATATTAAAGGCCTCCACTTCTGTGTGTTTTCATTCTACGAGAAGTTTTCCTTCTCTATCTGAGTGCTCTGTGTCTCTGTACCATCTCCCATGATTAATATGATTTTTGGATAAATGTATACTTTGTTATGGTCATGAATGTGTGTTTCCAGCTCTGTGCTGGTGGAACAGTCAAGTTCTGCTTCAGTTCCATGATTTAACTGGAATTCTGTTTTATGCAATGTCAAGATACTTCTTAGCAACATCAGTTGGCTTCCAGTCATCTATAGCTCAGGGGAGCCACAATAAAATAATAAGCAGCATATGTAGTAAAAATAAATATCCTACTAATTTTATCTGGTGGGTGCAAAAAGCCAAGAGCCAAGGGCAACAAAGGTTATAATGATTGCACTTCATCAATCATTTCAAACCCCTCCTTTCTACTTCTCATGAAGGGCTTTACTGAAAAGAAATACAAATAAGTTCTTTCCTAATAACTAAAATATGTTTTTCCTGATCCTTAAAGAAGAATCGCTGTTTCTTTTGTTACTACAACTTTGTGCTCAAAAATGTTCCTTGGCAATGCAATTTGATATGATTCAGTGAGTTAAGAAACCTAAGCACTCAAGCATGATTAAACTGCTGATAAATGTGCATCCTTGAATTTGCTGGTAAGCATTTCTCTGATGACAAGATAGGTATGTTCTTTTCCCCTCGACTTGATGAGGACTATTTTTGTTACATATTTTTCCACCATGTTCTGAAGCATCTAAATAAATGTTGAACTTAAAATGAGAAGCAATGTTTTCAGACAGTGTTAAGTAAATAACCTGTTCTCCATTCACTCTGCTTGTAAAGGAAATACCCAAGAGGAAAATGGATCACATTCTTACAGTAAATACCTTCAATCTCACAATTCAAATTTATTTTCTCCAGAATATGGTTTCTTTGGTAGACATTACATTTAGTTAATTTATTCATGTTATATATTTATCATGTGTTTGCTATTTTAAAATTCTTGCTCTAATATATATATTGAAATTTTATTTAAATATATGTGTAAGATTTGCAGAAAACATGAGAATATTTTCAACTTTTTGGCTTGCTGGGAAACAAACAAACAAAAAGAACAGTATCTTTTTTCATACACTCATGAACCAGTATGTTCAGGCATTTTCAATTGAAGCTGAGATAGAGAAAGAAAAGAAAATGAGAAATATTTGTAGTAAAAAAATGTAGATGAGCAAACTTTTAAAAAGAGCAAATTAAATTGGAGATGTACAGCTAAAATGACTGAATTTCAGACTCTTCATTTTAGCTATTTGCATGCAAAAGTAATAGAGCATTAACAAAGTATTGTGCAATCTGGTGTAATTGCTTCACCAACGTAACCTTCATACACCATGGATGTATTTGTGTACAAAAGAACTACGACACTGGCATAACAGCAAAATAAAACTTTAAAGCTGAATTTTATGTGATAAGGGAGAGAAATCAAAGAATTATGGAACTCAGGTAGAGTTTTTACAATCTTGCCATCTTTCAGGAACTACCAGCTGTTACACTCACACACATATATTAGTTGAAGATACATTAAAAATGGGCAAATTATGTCTTTACAGTGAAGTTAATGATCAGTCCATTCAGTATAAAAGATAATTTTACAAAGGAAACACTGCATCATTAAAGTCAGCAGTTAGACAACTCAAACGTGAGGAACAAAATGACAGCAGCTTTCTCAAAACGGTGTTTTAGCCTATGGAGTGCTTGTCATTTAAACTGAAGGGAAGTAACACAACTCCTCTCTTTCAAGGGGAAACAAATGTGCTGCTAAACATTCACCTTGTTTTAAAGAATGAGGATTCTAATAGTCCTAAAAATCTTAAACAGAATACATTTTTGTTTTATTATTGTATTATAGGATATCAAATTGTACATTAAAGGACAGTAATGGAATTGGGGATATACAAAATTTGTTTAATTTTGAGACAAATTAGTGAAATTATATACAGTAATTTAATGTATGATATTGAAGTATTCTGATACTTTTATGAAATTGTGAAGTCCCATGGAGTTCAGAAAAAAAATAGACTGGAATCTAGTATTCTATCCTACACCTAAGAGAATCCATTTTAGCCAACCATTTCCATCTTTAAACATGTAACACATATTTATCATGAAATAGAAATGTTTTATAGCCAGTGTATCAAGAATCTTGGAATAGAAAATGGGATAATCTTTTGCTTTATATGAGTGCTCTAAACACAAAGATGATTAAGTCATACCTACTTAAGATTACAACAGCTCTCATGGGGCCAAATGAGTCTTCCATTTTTTTCAGAGAGCCTGAACCCATTTTTGTTCAGCGTCTTCTTGCCATTCCACTAAGAGCTTGTAACAATGCTTTTATGTACCTAGGTTTTCCTTTCTGTTGGGAGAATGATGAAATTTAAAGTTAGCACACATTTAGCTCTTGAGAAAAGGATGCAATTCTCAACTGTAACTAGATGAGTAACATGAAATATATTTGTAGATTCAAAAGAGACAAAGGTTGTAATATTATGCAGTGAAGTGCTATTTGTCTATAAATGTTTTAGATAATGTTTAATACTCATACCTTAACTTCTGCTGTCCAGAATAGACTGTGTTTACCATTAACAAGACAGAATAGCTATGTATGCAGTGGGTGTACATTTTTAGGGAATATATGCTAAATAATAACAGATAATATGTGTAATAAATAGGATTTCCAACAATTCCATTTGCAGGGCAAGAGTAGAGATGCAACATAGAGAATGGACATGTTGTCACAGACATGGAGCAGGGGAAGAGGGGTGGGACAAACTGGGAGCGTTGTGTTGATATATATACACTACCATGTGTAAAGTAGATAGCTAGTGGGAAGCTGCTGGATGGCATAGGGAGCTCAGCCTGGTGTTCTGTGATGTCCTTCCTAGAGGAGTGAGATGATGTGGAGGTGGGGTGGGGGGGGAGGAAAGGGAGGTTCAGGAGGGAGGGGATACATATATATATATATATATATATACACACACAGACACACACACATACAGATACTGATTCACTTCAATGTATAGCATAAACTAACACAACATTGTAAAGCAATTATACTCCAATAAAAATAAATAAATAGAAAACTCAATGCTTCCATAAGGGAGGTGGTTGCATGGTCTTTAAGGTCATAAATTCATTCTGAAACTATGTGCTGGGGGTGAAATATGGACTGAAGTTTCTTGGTGCATACTGAGACAAGTAGTGGGAGGCTTTATTTCTGTTGCACTCTATCTCTTTATAAAATAAAGAAATAATAAAAATAAACATGTTATTACAAACTTTGATCAGTATATTTTCCATACAAAAGACTGCTTAAAAACACTAAAAGGCCCTAATGTCCAAAATCATTTTCAAATAGCTATAACAAAGGAAATTGAAAACACAATGCTGATGTGCTGGTGTCCAAAGAGACGTTTAATAACATACTTCTATTTTGATGCAATCCAATCATAAAATATCTTTAAATGGAATGCAGCTCGCATTTTGTAAGTAACTCTCATCTTTCTCCCTCTCAGCTGTCACTTCTTAGAAACTTTACGTTGGTTGATAGTAAGCACTTCAAAGTTATATAATTTGGAAATAAATGCTTATTGAAAAATTTATTTTGAGAATTAACTATGTAGATCTATAATAACATTATATGACAAACATTAATTGGCATATGAAGTTCAAGTAAAGTAACTTACATGACTAGTTTTCTGTTATATTAGTGATATGAAGACTTTATAGGCTGGCTGATTCCGAAGTCCCAAAACCATTAAAATGATTTCTCCAAAGTAACTAATAGAGCAGAGGATCCTATGCTGCCTTCTAGTTTACTGGTTATCCCATTAGTGATGGAGAATTTTAAGGCATGAATATAACACTATGAAATTTGGAATTTTAGTATATTTTCATAAGAAAGTATATTTTATTATTACATAATTGTATATTGTAATAAATTTACTTGCTTTTTTAAACTTTTATATTTTTATATTAATAATATTTTACAGGTTACATGTTTATGATAATGACATAGAATTTCATATCAATCATATATTACTAAGCCATGTATCTGTTGTATATTACCATATTTCTTGATGAAATGTCTCTTTCTTTATATTTTATTTTTTAAATTAAAATTATTTTTATTGAAGCATAGTTCATCAGTTCAGTTCAGTCACTCAGATGTGTCTGATTTTTGCAACCCCAGGGACTGCAGCATGCCAGGCCTCCCTATCCATCACCAACTCCTGGAGTTTACTCAGACTCACATCCACTGAGTCAGTGATGCCATGCAACCATCTCATCCTCTGTCATCCTCTTCTCCTCCCAACTTCAATCTTTCCCAGCATCAGGGTCTTTTCAAATGAGTCAGTTCTTCTTATGAGTTGGCCAAAGTATTGGAGCTTCAGCTTCAGCATCAGTCCTTCCAATGAATATTCAGGACTGATTTCCTTTAGGAGGGACTGGTTGGATCAACTTGTTGTCCAAGGGACTCTCAAGAGGCTTCTCCAACACCGCAGTTCAAAAGCATCAATTCTTTGGCGCTCAGCTTTCTTTATAGTTCAACCCTCACATCCATACATGACCACTGGAAAAACCATAGCCTTGACTAGATAGACCATTGTTGGCAAAGTAATGTCTCTGCTTTTCAATATGCTATCTAGGTTGATCATAACTTTTCTTCCAAGGAGTAAGCGTCTTTTAATTTCATGGCTGCAGTTACCATCTGCAGTGATTTTGGAGCCCCCCCCCCAAAAAAAAATAAAATCTGTCACTCTTTCCACTGTTTCCCCATCTATTTGCAATGAAGTGATGGGACCATATGCCATGATCTTAGTTTTCTGAATGTTGAGCTTTAAGCCAACTTTTTCACTCTCCTCTTTCACTTTCATCAAGAGGCTTTTTAGTTCTTCACTTTTTGCCATAAGGGTGGTGCCATCTGCATATCTGAAGTTATTGATATTTCCCACGGCAATCTTGATTCCAGCTTTTACTTCATCCAGTCCAGCATTTCTCATGAGGTACTCTGCATATAAGTTAAATAAGCAGGGTGACAATATACAGCCTTGATGTACTCCTCTCCCGATTTAGAACCAGTCTGTTCCATGTCCAGTTCTAGCTTTTGCTTCTTGACCTGCACACAGATTTCTCAGGAGGCAGGTCAGGTGGTTGGTATTCCCATTTTGTTAATAATTTTCCACAGTTTGCTGTGATCCACAGAGTCAAAGGCTTCGGCATATTCAATAAAGCAAAAGTAGATGTTTTCCTGAAATTCTCTTGCTTTTTCGATGATCCAATGGATATTGGCAATTTGATCTCTGATTCCTTTGACTTTTCTAAATCCAGCTTGAACATCTGGAAGATCACGGTTCACATACTGTTGAAGCCTGGCTTGCAGAATTTTGAGCATCACTTTGCTAGTGTGTGAGATGAGTGCAACTGTTCTGTAGTTTGAGCACTCTCTGGCAGTGCCCTTCTTAGGGACTGGAATGAAAATGGATCTTTTGCAGTACTGTGGCACTGCTGAGTTTTCCAAATTTTCTAGCTTATTGAGTGCAGCACTTTCACAGCATCATCTTTTAGGATTTGCAATAGCGTAACTGGAATTCCATCAACTCCACTAGCTTTGTTCGTAGTGATGCTTCCTAAGGCCCACTTGACTTTGCATTCCAGGATGTCTGGCTCTAGGTGAGTGATCACTCCATTGTGCTTATCTGGGTCGTGAAGATCATTTTAGCTCTTCTGTGTATTCTTGCTATCTCTTCTTAATATCTCCTGCTTCTCTTTGGTCCATATCATTTCTGTATTTTATTGTGCCCATCTTTGCATGAAAATTTCTCTTGGTATCTCTAATTTATAATATATATAAATTTTCAGATTCTTTTCCCTTATAGGTTATTACAAAATACTGAGTAGAATTCCTTGTGTTATACAGTTAGATCCTTGTTGGTTATCTATTTTATCTACAGTAGTCTGTATACGTTAATTCCAAACTCCTAATTTGTCCCTCATCCTTTTTCTCTTTGGTAACCATAAGTTTTTTGTTTTGTTTTGTTTTGTTTATGTCTGTGTGTCTGTTTCTTATTTGTATATAAATTTGTTTGTATTATTACTATCTTTTGTTTCACAGATAAGCAATATCATGAAATATTTTTCTTTTCCTGGCTTACTGAGTATGATAATGTCCAGGTCCATCTATATTGCTACAAATGGCATTATTTTATTCTTTTTAAATAACATTTCAATATGATTCTAACAGAAAAGTTGCAAGATTAACACAAGAGTCTTATAGAGACTCTTTACCAAGATGCAGCAATTGTTTATATTTTGTCCCACCTAACTTATCTTCTTCTCTCTGTTTCTCAATCTGTTTCCTTCTTTTTGTTTTTCTCTCTGTTTATCCAATTATAATTATGTGTGTTAGTGTGTAACACTTTTTTTTTTGAACCATTTTAGAGTACTTTGGATATATCCTTTTTATTCCTAAATACTTTGTGGTGCTCAATTTAAGAAAATGCCATTCTCTGACATATTTATTCTATTGTTATTAAAATCAGGAAATATAAAATATAAAATATTGTTATCCAGTTTTGCTCTATATTCAAATATCAATGACTTATCCACCTTCTTATCTAGGCGTCAGTCTGAGGTTCTGTTTCACATGTTGGACATCAGTCAATAGAGACCTCCTATAGCCTTTCTCACATTTTCCAATCTGTCTCCAAAGAAAGCGTCTGTGTATTTGGTCTTCCTCACACTTTAAATCTCTCTTAATTCCCCTTCTGCTACCTACTGGAGAAAATAATCAGCTTTTAAAAAGCTAATGTGATTACACTAGGCCCCAGTAATTGTTTCTATTGCAAGGTCAACAGATTATAAACTTTATTACTTTTGCCAAGTCCTTGTAGTCATGCAAAGTAACATACTCATAATCATGATATTTATTAAATTAACATTTTCATGAATTATGGTGAAAATTTTTGAGGGAGTACTTATTGAATTTTACTTACCTTGTTCAGTTCAGTTCAGTTGCTCAGTCATGTTTGACTCTTTGAGACCCCATGAATCACAGCACACCAGGCCTCCCTGTCCATCACTGACTCCCGGAGTTCACTCAAACTCATGTGACTTGGTGATGCCATCGACTCAGTGATGCCATCCAGCCGTCTCATCCTCTGTCGTCCCCTTCTCCTCCTGCCCCCAATCCCTCCCAGCATCAGGGTCTTTTCCAGTGAGTCAACTCTTCACATGAGGTAGCCAAAGTATTGGAATTTCAGCTTCAGCGTCAGTCCTCCCAATGAACACCCAGGACTGATCTCCTTTAGGATGGACTGGTTGTATCTCCTTGCAGTCCAAGGGACTCTTAAGAGTCTTATCCAACAACACAGTTCAAAAGCATCAATTCTTTGGCACTCAGCTTTATTCATAGTCCAACTCTCACATCCATACATAACCACTGGACAAACCATAGCCTTGACTAGACAGATCTTTGTTGACAAAAGTAATGTCTCTACTTTTGAATATGCTGTCTAGGTTAGTCATAACTTTCCTTCCAAAGAGTAAGCGTATTTTAATTTCATGGATGCAATCACCATTTGCAGTGATTCTGGAGCCCCCAAAATAAAGTCTGACACTGTTTCCACTGTTTGCCCATTTTCCGTGAAGTGGTGGGATCAGATGCCATGATCTTCATTTTCTGAATGTTGAGCTTTAAGTGAACCTTTTCACTCTCCTCTCAGACTTTCATCAAAAGGCTTTTTAATTCCTCTTCACTTTCTGCCATAAGGGTGGTGACATCTGCATATCTGAGGTTATTGATATTTCTCCCAGCAATCTTGATTCCAGCTTGTGCTTCTTCCAGCCCAGCGTTTCTCATGATGTACTCTGCATAGAAGTTAAATAAGCTTATAGGAGATATTAAAATATGTCCTAGACATATTTCACCTTAACTTCTTTCAGATCAACACTACCACTTTCAAAGTGAACCTGAATATTTGGGATGACTATATTTATAATCTGAACATTTAAGGTATTTTTCAAGTAAAGATTCTTCTTCACTTTGTCACATTATTTGATAACATTCATAAACTCTACCTTATATTAATTCATACAAAGTTTTGTATAGTCAAAGGTATGATTTTTGCTGAAGCTATGTATGGATGTGAGAGCTGGACAATAAAAAAGGCTGAGGACTGAAGAATTGATGCCTTCAAACTGTGGTGCTGGAGAAGACTCTTGAGAATCCTCACTGCAAGGATATAAAACCAGTCAATCCTAAAGGAAATTAGTCTTGAATATTCATTGGAAGAACTGATGCTGAAGCTGAAAGTCTAGTACTTGGGCCACCTGATACGAAAAGCCGATTCACTGGAAAAGATTCTGATGCTGGGAAAGATTGAAGGCAGAAAGAGAAGGGGACAACAGAGGATGAAATGGTGGGATGGCATCACCGACTCAATGGACTTGAGTTTGAGCAAATTCCGGGAGATGGTGAAGGACAGGGAACCTGGCATTCTGCAGTCCATGGTTTGCAAAGAATCAGACATGACTGAGTGACTGAACAACAAAATATTAATTCCTACTTTCTTGGTTTTTGCAGAAGTATTTCCAACCTAATTATACCTCTCTGACTACATATTGGTCCAATATTCTTTGTTGTTGCTTTTCATAGGCATTTTATTTATTTTTTCATTCAACAGCCATGAAATGTCCACCAAGCCTCTGTTATATAATATTTTCTCATAGTACATTTTTTTTTCCTTTTGATTATTTGCCCTCATAGATTTTGTTATTATACCTCAGGATATATTTCTAATGCTGATATCCATCTTGCTATTTACTCTTCTACTTATATTTGAAAGAACCTGCTATACTCTTCCATCTCAAATGCCCAAACCCTTTTCTTTTCCCCCAACATGTTTTAGTTAGAAAAATGACAACATACCCAGGAACCCAAGTCAAAAATTTCAAATGTATTTTTTTTTAACTAGAAAAATGACAACATACCCAGGAACCCAAGTCAAAAATTTCAAATGTATTTTTTTTTAACTTTTCCTTTCTTATACCTTCATGGCAATTCTATCCAAGAAAACATCTCTTGAGTAAAAACAGCTCTTTTATTACTAATATTAGAAATTACATCATTATCTATTCATTTAAATTGTTCAAGAAATGGTCTTACCTAATTTCCTAGATTCTAAATTGGGGTTATACTTTATTCATCTTAGACATTTTAGACTTATGGAAAGTCAATATATCTGGAAATTACAAGCAGATGAGTATATAAATTATTATATTTCATAAGAGAAAGTTGACTTTTAGTATTAAATAAAATGGATCCAAAAATGAGCAATTATTTTGATGTTATTCATTGTGTGTGTGTGTGTTAGTCACTCAGTTGTGTCTGACTCTGTGACCCAGTGGACTGTAGCCCGCCGGGGTCCTCTGTCCATGAGATTCTCCAGGTAAAACATTGGAATGGGTTGCCATGCCCTTTTCCCTTTAACTCATTACATTGAATTAAATCTCATATCAAACTAAAAACACAAAGAAATCAAACAGCAAATATTTTTAAAATTGACAAAATATCTAATTGCTGTCCCAATTATGGGACATTTTATGATGCCTATCTAAGAAAATAAAATGGTGCTTAATCTTTCACTTTATATTTTAGATCATATTGAAGCTGATAAGGTGGATTCTGGATTTATATAAAGAAAACTTTTTAATCTTTTCCAGCCACAGGACTGGAAAAGGTCAGTTTTCATTTCAATTCCAAAGAAAGGCAATGCCAAAGAATGCTGAACTACTGCACAATTTCACTCAACTCACACACTAGCAAAGTAATGCTCAAAATTTTCCAAGCCAGGCTTCCACAGTAGGTGAACCAAGAACTTCCAGATGTTCAAGCTGAATTTAGAAAAAGCAGAGGAACCAGAGATCAAATTGCCTACATCTGTTGGTTCATAGAAAAAGCAAAAAATACAGTATTGCAAAGTAAAGTAAAGTAAAAATAAATAAATAGATAAATAAAACTATTTGAGCCATAAAAAAATAATAAAAAGCAAGAGAGTTCCAGAAAAACATCTACTTCTACTTTATTGACTACACCAAAGTTTTTTACTGTGTAGATCACAACAAACTGTGAAACATTTTTAAAAACATGGAAATACAAGACCAGCTGAGAAATCTGTATGCAGGTTAACAAGCAACAGTTGGAAATGCACATGGAACAACAGACTGGTTCCAAATTGTGAAAGGAGTACATCAAAGCTCTATATTGTCACCCTGCTTATTTAACTTATATGCAGAGTACGTCATGCGAAATGCTGGACTGGATGAAGTGCAAGCTGGAATCAAGACTGTTAGGAGAAATATGCAGATGACACCACCTCAAATATGCCGATGACATCACCCTTATGGCAGAAAGCAAAGAGGAACTAAAGAGCCTCTTGATGAAAGTGAAAGAGGAGAGTGAAAAAGCTGGCTTAAAGCTCAACAGTCAAAAAACAAAGATCCTGGCATCTGGTCCCATCACATCATGGCAAATAGTTGGGGAAGCAATGGAAAGAGTGACAGACTTTCATGGATTTCAAAATCACTATAGATGGTGACTGCAGTCACAAAATAAAAAGATGCATGCTCCTTGGAAGAAAAGCTATGAGAAATCTAGATAGCATATTCAAAAGCAGAGACATTGCTTTACCAATAAAGGTCCAAGTAGTCAAATCTACAGTTTTTCCAGTGGTCATATATGAATATGAGTGTTGGGCCATAAAGAAAAATGAGTGCCAAATAATTGATGCTTTGGAACTGTATTGTTTGAGAAGACTCTTGAAATTCCCTTGAACCACAAGAAGATCAAATCAGTCCTGAATATTCATTGGAAGGACTGATGCTGAAGCTGAAGCTCTAATACTGATGTGAAGAACTGACTCATTGGGAAAGACCCTGATGCTTGGAAATTTTGAAGGCGGGAGGAGAAGGGGACAACGGAGGATGAAATGGTTGTTTCAATGGCATCACCAACTCGATGGACATGAGTTTGAGCAAGCTTCAGGAGTTGGTGAAGGACAGGAAATCCTGGAAGCACTTCAGTCCATGGGTCACCAAGAGTCAAACATGACTGAACAACTGAACTGAACTGGACTGATTTTTTTCATATTGGAGATACTGTTAACTGACAGCTTGCAAATGAAATTCCCTCCAGGAAATTGCCTCAGCCGCAGACAGCTGTCTTGTCCAACATCTTGCTCATTTCTAGGCAACTATCCATATACAGTGACTGAAAGATGAGATTCTACAGAGGTTCAGCACATTGGCCTTCAAGCATGGTGACTCTGAAGGACCATCCATACTTTAGAGCCACTGTGATCAGCTGTTGCCTTGGCTGCAAATACATTGCTGCTTTGCAATCCAACAAATTTTTTCTAAGAACTTTTGGCTACAATTTTAGTGATGCATTCAATGTTTCAATAACCATAAAACAATATGCTAGGGTTTCTCTATGACCGTCTTACAATACCTGTCTGAAAGAAAATGTATTTCAATGCAAGCTGCCAATTTAGTTGTTCTTATTCAGTTACCATAATCATCAGAAATTGTGCTTCTAAATTCTTTTCCAGAAGACTGCATAATTTATGGCTTTAAAAAATATTTTGACACAAAACATGTCAAATGTATGCATCATTTAAAATAATGGTAACCTAGACCATGCCGTCTATTTCTAAGATTTCAGTTTGCCTTTTTTTTTTTTTCCCAAAAGAATGGATTCCCTAATGCAAGGTATTTAACAGAATCACCATCTGCTTGTCCTAAAGTTTAACATCCAGAGGAAGGCTGTGGCTACTAGGGACATGTCCACATGTATTTTAGTTGAAAAGATAAGACTTCCTAACCTCTCATTGTCCTTTGTGCTTGGGGAAATGGAGCACTCAACACTGCTGGCTAAAGACACAGCTGGCTGCTTCTGACCGCCTGGACTCTGGCCAGCAGCCATCCAATCTGTGCTCTGCAGCCAAGGGACTTGAGGTTCAGGCAGCATCTCCTGCAATGCCAGTTCCACCCTCATTATCTTAGGCCTCCATTATCCAATCCTAATTATCTCAAGGATTTTTCCACCCGGATAACCTGCGTTGCAGTCCCTCTATCACATCTGTGGAATTTATTTTTTCACTAAGAGCTAAATGAATGCTTTGGGTTCCAATATTCATGAATTCAGTAAGTATATTGTCAATATTATGTATTTTTTAAAAATAAAGCAAAAAAGGTAAATGTCACAGTTAAAGAAAAACAGTAGTGTTAAATCACTGCTAACAAATTGTTTTTGGAACTTTCATACTTAGTTATCCAATAAGAAGAGTCATCTCCAATTTTATCAAGTTAGCAATAACTTTTGTTAATATTTTCTGACCATAATAATCCTTTAAAATTGACTGGGAGATTTCGGTAAGAAAACCTGAACTAGATGCTCTAATAATTTTTTATTTCTGCAGGAAACAGGCCACTTAAAAGGGTTAGATAGCTGGAGAAGCCTAGTGTACTTCATAAGACAGTGTGGTGCTATTTAATAAGTTGAGGAAAGAATTTTCTATTTTTTGTACTATGATTTTAAATGTTTTTGGTAACTCGTAGTACTTCAAAAAGGCTTCCCTAGTGGCTCAGACAGTAAAGAATATGCCTGCTATGCAGAGACCCAGGTTTGATCCATGGGTCAGGAAGATCCCCTGGAGAAGGGAATGGCTACCTACTCCAGTATTCTTGCCTGGAGAATTCCATGGACAGAGGAAGCTGGTGGGCTATGGTCCATGGGGTTGCAAAGAGTCAGACACAGCTGAAGTGACTAACACTTTTCAATGTTGTTCATACTTCCAAGGAAGTATGCTAAAATACTTTTAGTTTTCAACTTTAGGTTCCCCTCAGAAATGTGTGTCACTTTTTCACAAGGCAGAAGCCACTAACAGATGACTTTTCTTATTTCTTTTCCAGTAGTGGCAGTGAAAATGAACCCTTCCTGCTTACTTTTCAGTGTCCTCATGTGACCAGCATCACCATTGAGTTATATCTTGAACTAAAATAAAGGTAATAGACTCACAGGTAAGAAACTCTTACTCAGAAATAATTAATCCTGTAATCCATCATATTATGATGCCCAAATTTATTATTTTTATCTGAATATACCCTATGCCCTGTCTCATGTAAAATCAGATAAAATGGTCAATTGTTATTGCCTGTTGAATTACTGAGAACAGGGTTGTATTTGGTGTAAGTTTTGTCTTTTAGATGTAACCTCACCTTGTCCGTATATTAGATAGAATTTCCTAGGAAAGAGGGTCAGAGTTGGAAATGTGTATGTGAGTATTTAGTTGAGAATTGACACCTATAGAGTCATGAGGAAGTGAACTGGGCAAAGGAAAGATTTGACCTGTGATATGGTCTCATTGGACCAGTCCTTGACCAATCTAGTAGGCAGCACTGTTTGAACTACTCTTCAGAATATTCCTGCTTCAAAGTAAAGAATCAGGCATGTACATCTTCACACCAAGTCATTTGATGCTTAGTATTCCAGGGAAGAAGTGCTTTATTTGGGAGGTGGGGGTTAGGCAGGAAGAGTAAAGCAGCTTTCTTTGGCTGAGGATAATTTCACAGAATGAAACTCAGTAGAAAGTTGTCTGTCAGAAAAACACTCAGTGGCTAAGTGAATGAGACTTCAGGACTGAAGGGTAAATTTTGGTAGTGCACAGAACAGTCATCGTAATCCACCTTTTGCTGTTTTCAGCTCCACACAGTTCACATAACAAATTAGAAACTCTTCTTCTAAGAGTTGTTGGTCATGCTTCCTGGGGTAAACTGCAACAGCTCATTTTGTGGGATAAGTCTCAAGCCCACATGAATAGCTGGTCTTGAAGCTGTACTTCAATTCAGTTGTCTCCTCTTTTTCGTCAATTCCAGATTCCCCTCACTTTCAACAAGCATCTTCCCTCTTGGGACTTAAGTGGTGTGTTGACCCAAAAGCATTTCCCAGTGGCACCCAAGATCCTCGTCATCACAGGCCTCTCAGCCTCCTGTACTTGTGCCTTTGATAATCACAGTTAGGTAATCAATACCCAAAGGATGTACCCAGGTAGTGCCACACATGAGTGGCAAGCAAGCTGTTTTCTGTCTTCATTTCATAACAACCTTCCAACCTTCTTCTCATGACCAAGATCAACTATTCCTGATGAGATAGTAACACTTTTACTAGAGTTTAGCTGAAATTTTAAACAGACCCTTGCTGCGTACTATGATGAAGGGCTTTTCCTAAGGGAAGCTCAGATTTTTAAACTAAAAAGGAGACATAAGCAAAACTCCCCTACATAGGTCACTAGAAGTAAGAGCAAGCAGGCTTAATGCTATTTCAACTCTTTAGTTCTCAAATGTATATATTCAACTTTTGGCTGTCACAGTATCAAATAAAGTTTGCAGATTTAGGGAATAATTGCCTATTGGAGAAGAGTATTCTACACTGGCAGGGTATCATCTCCAAATTGGCACATTTATTGTACCTTCCATTATTTGTTATATTTACATTGCTCTCTTTTGCCAGCAGTTTCTGTGTGTGTGTGTGTGTGTGTGTGTGTGTGTGTGTGTGTGTGTGTGTAACAAGACCAACAGATTCCATAGTAAACTGCAAAGTCATACAGTATTTTGCTCCAAAGTAGGTTCTGAGGCAATGCTAGCCACGTATAATACTCAAATAACTGTGCTGATTAAGGCCTGGCAGACAGGAATTATACCTGAAATAAGAATGGCATCCTCTTCTAATGTAATAGGACCCCATGGTTATTGACTTACCTCCAAGAGGCCAGGTAGACTCTTCATGTATGGTGTTGTATCAGGGTTTCTGTATTGAATTTTTGTGCTTAAGATAGCAGCTAGGCCTGCCTTGGTCAGTTGGAGATAATGTCTTTGGGCCTATTCACAGCATCTATCTCTGCCATATTGAGCACTCCAATTATGTGTCCATTTTCCAGCACTAGAGTGGCCAGTGACAGAGGCTCTGATGTCAAATAACTGGTGTCTTTTTCTATTTTGTTATTCAGTGCATTGTTAATGCCTTTTGTCGGGAATCGTGATATACTAACATACTACAAAGATCATATAATACACCATTCCCATGTGCTCCTCAGAGATCCCTGACAAATCTGCTAAGCCAGTAACAACTATACATGATTCTGTACATATTCTTTCATTGGTCTGCTTCTTCCCTCATAAAATGAATGACCAATGTTTTTGCTTATGGAGAGAATTTCTTTTCTACTTCAACAGTTCAGGTCCATCCATGAGTGAAGCTATAATGAAGCAGAAGCAGTCTTTTGTTGGCTTACAACCAAATAGTGAGTCTGATCAATTCAAAATCTGAGAAAGACAGAAATCAATAGCCTAATTCAAGAAAAAATAGAAAGTCTGAATAGTCTAACATCAAGAAAAGAAAGTTAATTTGAAATTTAAATTGTCCCCCAAATATAAGTGCCCACCCCCAAGAAAAGAACAACAAAAACATAAGGTCAGCCCAGATGGTTTCACAGGTGAATTTTAGCAAATATTAGACAAATAGTCATAGAGGTTTAGATTCATGAAAATATTAATAAATTCTTCACTTTGTGAAGAGTGTCAAAAAACTTCAAGATAATATTTTACAATTTCACTTCACTAAAGTCAGGTGAAAGTGAATGTCTATTTATGATTATGTATTTGCATTATAGTGATCACAGAACACTCTGGAAGCTTACAGACCTAAAGTAATTTATTTTTCTTCATACCCTAATATTAAACTCTAAAATATAACTGCTACCTTTTTAATACTGTACTTGTAACTATCATTCATTACTTTTGCTAAAATTTTAGGTCTGCATTTGTATGCCATGAAAAAAAAAACCTGCTAATTTAATTACAGATATTTTTTCATTATATTTTTCTAAAAAATCAATTTATGTAAGTATCTGGGCAGATATAGATTTATTAGAAATGCACACACATAATTTGTGGTCTACTGATATCATAAGAAGTGTTATGTCCTACTGTTTGTGACCCCATGGGCTGTAGCCTGCCAGGCTCCTCTGTCTATGGAATTTTCCAGACAAGAATACTGGAGTGAGCTGCCATGACCCCTTCCAGGGGATCTTCCTCACCCAGGGATCAAACTCATGTCTCTTGTGTCTCTTGCATTCCAGGCTGATTGTTTACTGCTGATAGATATATAAATCAATGCAAAATTTCTTCCATCTTTGGTCAAATCTCAAATAAACTTAAACACAAAATTTTAACATTCAACTTTGTATTCTTCTGAGTCTCACCAGGGTGATATCAGTCATTTTCCCTGAAGGAATAAAGAAGGAGTGGTTCTGTGTTCCTTCTTTGGCCTCTATAGCTTTGACATTCAAAGTTCCTTCAGAAGCTCATAGATTACATAAAGGTAGATGGAATTGCTGAAGATGCTATAAATTGAGCCTTCTAATGCCATACTTCTAAAATTCCAAATAGTAAATAGGACAGCTAAAAATAGTGTTTGAAAAAAAATTCAAAACATCATTGGTACTAAAGCTTTTTCTATCTTTCTTTTCTGTTTGACAGTCATACATAGTATTTCCATGCATGTATATATGTATGTGTGTGAATATATAAGTTTGAATATACATTTCAAAAGATATAATTTTATATAATTCCCAAGTCTAAGTCATTTGGTCCAGTATATACAACTACTGTATTAAAGGTGACTGGGAAATATACTCATCACTTCAAATTTGGAAGAGAAAAGAATAAGAAAGAAAGAGTATTTCTGGTACTACATGTCAGTGATGGGCAGTATTTCAAGAGAAATTAACAGGAACTCTTCAAGCTAAAGACTTTAACTTGGGGGGAAAATGAAAAGATTAGGGAGTATTTCAGTGATCTAGTGGAAATAGTTGAGTGTTAGCTCCAAGAATTTGTCCCATCACAGGTATAACCCTCCTGCCAAAAAAAAGCAAAAGCTATCAGAATTTTGGAAAATAGGCAAAGATTTATAGTAGACAAGCAAGCACTAAATGAGGAATCAGTTGATTTAAAAAATCTTAGAAAAACTTTGCAGCATTTTATTTACTTTTGTTTCCATCTTACTCTCCACCTTGGCAACAATTCTTTTTTTTTTTTTTCTTTCCTAATTCAGTCCACCCTCTTTACTGCAAAAGAAACTGCTGCTACTGCTGCTAAGTCGCTTCAAGTCGTGTCCGACTTTGTGTGATGCCACAGACGGCAGCCCACCAGGCTCCCCTGCCCCTGGGATTCTCCAGGCAAGAACACTGGAGTGGGTTGCCATTTCCTTCTCCAATGCATGAAAGTGAAAAGTGAAAGTGAAGTCGCTCAGTCTTGTCTGACTCCTAGCGACCCCATGGACTGCAGCCATGACACAGGCAAGAGTGCTGGAGTGGGTTGCCATTGCTTTCTCTGGCAAAAGCAACTAGCAGATTAGAAAATGTTCAGGTCAGCAGCCTTTGTTTTCCTATGCGGGACCCTGGCCCCTGGTTCTGGAGGGAGCAGAGCAGACTTTGCCTCTAAGAACTGAATCTGTCTGTTCTGACCAATCTGAGCAGTACCCGAAGGACTGAGGCAAGGAGCTTGCATTTGTTGGAAGTCCCTCAAGGTAGAAAAGTAGCTGTGCATAGGGCATACTTCTAAACCAGTGAAAGGCCAAAGAATAACTTGCTGCTGCCTGGGGCAAAGATTACAACTGAAGCAAACAATAAATATGCTGAAAGCTTGTGAAGAAAAGCTGGGAAGAGAGAATGTTTGGAGAATTAAGGGCATTAGATGGTACCCCATTTACTTGGAACCTAGAAGGCCTTACACAGCGCAGAAAAGGATGACTGTTCAAACAATAAAACAAAACAGCAAAGAAAAACAACAACAAAATACCAGAGAAAGAAGACTCTCATTTTTTTTTTTTTAAACCTGATACCAGCAGGAAGAGGCAGATTTGTAAATACCTCGCTTAAGCATTGAAAAAGTGCCTGAAACAGAGCCAAATCGCAATGACTAAGAGTTTATATTTATTCATTTTTTTGTTGTTGGTGTTCCAGACAGCCAAGAAAATCTCTATCCAAACACTAGTTGATCATCATCTAAAGGACAGACTTCAGAGAGCATATGTGACAACAATACAGCCTTTAAAACTAGTTAAAGAAAATTACTAAATAATCAAACAACTACATCCCAGAGCAAGCAAACAAGAGAAAAATCAAATTGAAACAAAACACTGAAGAGGGGAAGACTCTGATTTGTAGAGTTAGCACTCTAATATCTAAATGTATACTTTTCAGCAACAAATTATAAATAAAATATATGAAGAAACAAAAAACGTATGGCCCATTAACATTAGAAATGAACAGAAATTTTCTCTGACTAAACATAAACAATAAACTCACTGGACAAAGTCTTTAAATCAACTATCTGCTCCAAAATGTCAAAAACCATCAACTCCCCATAAAGTTGAACAAATATTTTAATATGACTCAGTCACTCCACTCCTAGCTATGAACACAAAAGAATTGAAAAGAAGTCTGCAAACAAATACTTACACACAAATGTTTATAGCAGCACAATTTATATTAGCCAAAATGTGGTAACACAAAAAAGGTCCATCATCAGAAGAATGGCTAAACTAAATGTGACATACCTGTACAATGGGATTCAGCATCCAAAAGGAATGAAGTTCTAATACTTGTTACAGTATGAATAAACTTACTCCTTGGAAAGTTATGACCAACCTAGACAGCATATTAAAAAGCAGAGAATTACTTTGTCAACAAAAGTCCGTCTAGTCAAGGCTATGGTTTTTCCAGTAGTCATGTATGGATGTGAGAGTTGGACTATGAAGAAAACTGAATGCAGAAGAATTGATGCTTTTGAACAGTGGTGTTGGAGAAGACTCTTGAGAGTCCCTTGGATTGCAAGGAGATCCAACCAGTCCATCCTAAAGAGATCAGTCCTGGGTATTCATTGAAAGGACTGATGTTGAAGCCGAAACTCCAATATTTTGGCCACCTGATGAGAAGAGCTGACTCATTTGAAAAGACCCTGATGTTGGGAAAGATTGAAGGCAGGAGGAGAAGGGGACAGCCGAGGATGAGATGGTTAGATGGCATCACTGACTCAATGGACATGAGTTTGGGTAAACTCTAGGAGTTGTTGATGGACAGAGAGGCCTGGTGTTCTGTGATTCATGGGGTCGCAAAGAGTCAGACACAACCAGGCGACTGAACTGAACTGAACTGAATAAACTTTGTGCATAGTGAGATCAGTTAGGCACAGAGAGACACTCATTGTATGATCCTACTTAAATCAAATGCGAAGAATGAGTAAATCCGTAAAGACAGAGAGTAGATTGGTAGTTACCAGGGGCAATGTGGAGGGCAAAAGTTGAATTGATTTAAGGAGTAGGAGATTTTCTTTTGGGTAATAAATCTATTTTGGAACTTGATAGAGGTGGTTGTTGCTCCACATTCTGAAAATACCATTTGGTATTTTGATCCTTTAAAATGGTTAATCGGAGAAGGCAATGGCACCCCACTCCAGTACTCTTGCCTGGAAAATCCCATTGACAGAGGAGTCTGGAAGGCTGCAGTCCATGGGGTCGCTGAGGGTCGGACACGACTGAGTGACTTCACTTTCACTTTTCACTTTCATGCGTTGGAGAAGGAAATGGCAACCCACTCCAGTGTTCTTGCCTGGAGAGTCCCAGGGATGGGGGAGCCTGGTGGGCTGCCATCTATGGAGTCACACAGAGTCGGACACGACTGAAGCGACTTAGCAGTAGCAGCATATGACTTTAATTTAAAAAATGCTTAAAAATATTGGGAGATTTGTGCTATTAAGTAGAATAGACTAGGTAGTTGAAAGCTGATGCTTTATTATAAGAACAAGGGAAAAATGGAATATACTCTGCAAGCAATATGTTTGGAGACTTAAGAGACCTACACTTTGGAAGCAATGAGGATTAGCTGTATTAAAACTACAAAATCTTTTCTGGATATACTCAATTGTCACTAGTTGATTTTTCTCAAACTGGGAACACTGATCAAATAGAAGCTAAAGATGTAAGGTAAGGGAGTTAGAGAAGGTGAGGTTCAGAAAAAGAACAGACCGGCACTTTACAGGAACAGATCACCTTTAATGAGGCGAGAAAGAGCAGCAGTCAGATTAGTGGGCTGTTGCACTCCAGTGTTCTTGCCTGGAGAATCCCAGGGATGGGGAGCCTGGTGGGCTGCCATCTATGGGGGTCGCACAGAGTCAGACATGACTGAAGTGACTTAGCAGCAGCAGCAGCAGCAGCAACTGCACTAAGTCAAGAAGAGAGTAGGTATATATAGAAAACATATATGAGGAGATGCATCATTTTGAGGAGGTCTGTTTCTCCTCGTGATTAATTTTGATTAGTTCGTGTTCAACAACTGGGGTAAGGAATTTCTGAGACTTGCCAGAAACTGGGAGCAGCTGAGAGCTGAACATAATCAATCATAATGTCCATTCCTTTCTTCAGGGGAGAAAGTTCTTTATTCTGTATAGAATGGTGGGGAGGACCTGGAGGGGAGTTTTAACTCCAGGCTATTTTTAGCCATATAGCTTTCCTTCAGAAGAAGGCTGAACCAAGGAAGAGGTCAACTGCAGGGGAGAGAGAAACCAATAAATCTGTAAGTTTCCAGCAGGGCTGGAATAAAACTGAAAACTGGAGGGCTTTCATATTTACAGCTAGGATTGGTGGTGGTCGTTTAGTCGCTCAGTCATGTCCGACTCTTTGTGAGCCCATGGACAGTATCCCGCCAGGCACCTCTATCCATGGGATTTTCCAGGCAAGAATACTAAAGTGGGTTGCCATTTCCTTCTCCACAGTCAGGATTACCAGTGGTAATATCCCAAGTTCTAGAGCTCAGAGGATGGTGAAGAGTAGCCAGTGCTTCAAAGGGGAGGAATAAAAATTCCCACAATTCTTAGGTGCCTAGAAAACAAAAGACTTTCTAAGGAGTGGTGCCTACTGCGAGCTCATTGCTGTGTCCTTTGACCTCCAGTGGCCTTGACCTGCAATGGCTTGGAGCGGGGCTTGGATACCCAGCCAAAGACTGGGCTGGGTCGCAGTGGTGAAAGCACCAGATTCTAGACACTAGACCAGAGGTCAGTGACAAGGGCCCTGGCTTTCGGCTTTGCAGAAAAGTATTCCCACAAAGACAGAATGTAGTGAAACAAGTATTTATTAAGTGGAAAAAGAGTACAGTAAGTATGGATAGACACAAAGGCAGACTCAGGGAGAGTCCTTAAGTCGTTCCCTTTTAGTGGTTTGAGTTACTTTTATGGGACATTTTTCCCCATTTCCTTCGGACAATCATATTGACTTGCCTGGTTCATAGTCCATATTTGGTATATCTCAGGATCCTCCCATGTGTGTGCACACATCTCTCAGCCAAGAGATTTTACCAAAAAGGCATCTGGGTAGAACATCCTTTGACCAAATGCCCCTTTGGCCTCCAAAGAGCCTTTCTGTGCACATGTGCACATGTTGTCAAGGAAACTTTGAAAACAAGAAATATGTGGTTTGGGCAGGGCCCAGCTTTCTTGGTTTAATTGCCTTAATTGACCTTCTATTCTTGTCTTGCAGTTTCTGTCAATAGAAAATGATTTCCAATTGCAGATGGGGGGCGGGCCCATCTACCTCTCGCTTTAACTTATCAGATATTTAGATTTAAATTGGCATGTTATAGGAAGTGGAGTAACGGCTTGGGAAGACCAAAGGGGAGAGTTGGATCTCCCTCCAGTCCAGCTGAAGGATGCCCTTTACTCACAGTCAAAAGACCACAAGAGTGACATCCTGGAGAGAACAGAGCAAACCAGAACAGCTGGATTTGTAACTGAGCAGGATCCTGCTGGGAAGAGACCCCCCTCCCCATATCCTCTGTTTTCCCTCCTCTCTGAAGTATCTAGATAAAAATATGTGATGCACATTTACTAAATTGTTTTACAAATGTTGGGCTTCCCTTGTGGCTCAGGTGGTAAAGAATTCACCTGGTAAAATCCCCACTGAAGGGAAGAAATTAACACATCCCTCCAGACTGTGGAGGGATCCAGGAAATATTTGCAACAACTTACTGTCTTTTTCACTTCACCTTACCATCAACCAATTAGAGAATTATGCACAGGTGGATCACATACTCCAGGACTACCCTCCCTTGCCTTTCCTTTAAAAATGCTCTATTGAAACCTACCAGGCAGTTTGAACTTTTTAAGCATTAGCTGTTCCGGAAGGTTTGTATGGTGCCTTATGGTAAACACTGCACCTTCTTTCACCACAGTCCGATGTCAGTAGACTGGATTTCTTTATGTGGGCAAACAGACCCAAGTTTCCATTCAGTACCAGATTTTTACTAAGGATGAATCCCATTCTAACCCAACTTCACACCTGATAGGATTGAGATGATCAATTGCTAGTGCTGCTTAATGAGTCAAGGGCTTTGTCATTGTGATAAGCAAAAAAAGAAATGGAAAAGAATAACTGTCACTATTCACAGACTATATGATTGTGTAATCCAAAAGAATCTAAACACAAATGTTAGAATCTATAAGCTAATTTTACAGAGTTGCTAGCACAATGCCTGTTTTCAAAAATATGGCATTGAAACATGTATAATATCATGTAAGAAACGAATTGCCAGTCTAGGTTCGAAGCAGGATACAGGATGCTTGGGGCTGGTGCACTGGGGTGACCCAGAGAGATGGTATGGGGAGGGAGGTGGGAGGGGGGTTCAGGATTGGGAACTCATGTACACCCATGGTGGATTCATGTTGATGTATGGCAAAACCAATACAGTATTATAAAGTAAAATAAAGTAAAAAAAAAAAATCCATTTTAAAATAAACCACTGGCTGAAAGATTAAAATGGTAATTAGAAAATGTTTTTGAAGTCAATGATAGTGAAGATATTTATATAAAAATTTATGAACTAAAACTAAAGGAGTGCTTATAGAGAAATTTATATCCATAAATGCTTACATTGGAAAAAAACAAAGGCCAACATTAAATGCCTTAGCTTTCACAACATAACAAGCTGACTCAAACTCCTTTGGTAATTTCAAAGGGGAAAAAAATAGACAAAGCAATCTTAAAGAAAAACAAAGTACAAGCACCAAAATAGCAACCATCAAACTGGGTAATGGAATGGAATTAAAGTTCACAAGTAGACCAATATATGCATAGTTATCCGATTTATAACAAAAACAAATTTTGATTACAGTTGGGAAAGGTGGTCTTTTAATATACAGTTTGGGGTATATTAGATATAGATAAAGATATAGAAAAACAAATTGCTGGTCCCAACCTCCATCCCCAACCCCAGCAGTCCTATTCCTGGGCATACACTGCACCCATATAAACATATATATATATGTTTATATATATATAAACATATTTTTCACACAGACATACACATACATACACATACACATACACGCACACATGCACACACACTGTAAAATACTATCCACAGCATCTTTATTTTTAAAAGTTAAAGGAAATAAAACTACTCAAATGCCTTGGTATAGTACATAGATAATTCAAATTTCATTTTCATAATATGACACAAACCTTAATGAAAATAACCTCCAACCACATGAAACAATATGGATGAATCACACAATCATATTAAGAGAAAAACCCCAGATGTAAAAGGCTACAGACTGTGTGACTTCATTCATACAAAGTACCATGGCAGGGGAAGTCAACCTGGGCTGTTAGAAGGCAGGAGAGGGATGGCCTCTGTAATGCAGAGTATGGAAAGGGGCCCAAGGTGGACTCTTGCTGTGGGTCGTGTCTATTCCTTGATTTTGTTGCCAGCTTTCTGTATGTGTTCAGCGTGTTACAATTCATCAGAACTGTGTGTTATGGCTATATATTCTCTTCTGTATGTATAGTTCCATAAAAATTTGAAAGTTTGTTCTATTGTGCTTCATACTTACAGAAACTCAAGGCTAAACAATTGTTAAGCCCAATTAGAAAATAATAAATATTATTTTTCCCACTGGTTCTTATCCAAGGGAGATTTACCCTCCAAAGAGGCATTTGGCAATGTGGACTGTCTTTTTTTTTTTTTTTTTTTTCTTTTTTTCTACCGTAGGGGGATGGTGTTTGTGTGCTTAGTCAGTTTGTCCGACTCTTTGCCATCCCATGGACCACAGCCCACCAGGCTCCTCTGTCCATGGAATTCTCCAGGCAAGATACTAAAGTTGGTTGCCATTTCCTCCTCCAGGTGATCTCCACAATTCAGGGATTAAACCTGGGTCTCTTGCATTGCAGGTGGATTCTTTACCATCTGAGCCACCAGGGAAGCCTATAGAGAGGTAGGGGAGAGGAATATTGGCATCTGGCAGGTAGAGGCCAGTGACATGATTAAAAATCCTACAATACACACAGCAACCCCTACAAAAAAAAATAATAATTTGACCCAAAATGTCAATGGCACCAAGGTTGAGAAACCCTGACTTAAACAATATGCTCTTTACTGAATGCGTGTTTAGTGAAACAATGAAGCTTTCTTTAGCTCTACTCTGTTGCTGAGGGTAATTCCCAGGATGCTATCTTTTGAGGCTCTGTGGATGTCACACATTTTTGCCATATGTTTCTTGACAAAATCTTGCTTCCCTTTAGCTTTTGATTCCCTGAATATTAATTAACCTTCACTACTGCAAGTTAATCACAAATATGCATTAACATCACATTTACTTTTCTCATCTCTCTGACCTGACTTTATTTGCAGAAGCTTATCCTTTTCTTGAGCCCAGATGAAAGTCAGATTAAGGAACAAAACAAGCCAAATTCCATTCAAAACTAAGGAAATAGGCATGGAGGCTTTTTTGTAGCTACTAACTACCTAAAGGTTATTTTTTTCTTCAAATAATTTTCAATTTTACTACTGTATGATACTTCCAAGCTGGTGGTTCAGTTAGTGGTAAAGAATTCACGTGCAATGCAGCAGACTCAGGTTTGATCCCTGGGTCAGGAAGATCCCCTGGAGAAGAACATGCTAACTCACTCCAGTACCCTTGCCTGAAGAATCCCACAGACAGAGGAGCCTGGAAAACTACAATCAAAAGAGTTGCAAATAGTTGGACATGAGTGAGCAACTGAGCACACAAGAAATTAAAAAAAAGAAAAAGAAAAAGAATCGGAGGTGAGATTCTTCTGGTTCTAGCAAAATTGTCCTCTCTAAAGTTCACAGGAAGTATGTTGTACTAAAAATTCAAGTTACCTGAGAAGGTTAAAACAAAACAGGGGATAATTCTCCATCTCAGTCAAACATAGGTTCTTTCTTCTTTGTATTGAATTCATTTTTAAATTTCCAAGGCATTTCCTGGTGGGCCAGTGATAAGAACTCTGCACTTTCACTGTGGAGGACCAGGGTTCAATCCATAGGTGGGGACCTAAGATTTTGCAAGCTGCATGGTGCAGCAAAAATAATAGTAATAAAAATCCCAACCATCATCACTATCCCTGTGATTCTACTCAGAAGCCTATACAACAGATTACAAATCGTGGTGAACTTTCAGTGCTATTTGATATGAATCAATTCAAGAAACCATGGGTTCTCAGAAATCACTTTCCTTCCCTACTTCATGAATTCCTAGAGATGATTCTATAGCAGAAGGAACAATCCAGTATATAAAAGTGCAAATGCATTATTTGTTATGGAACTCTTCCAAATCTCAGTTATAAATTTTCTTTAAAATGTCAGTTATTAATCTGAAGTTTAGAGAATAAGTAGAATGTTTATGAAAGAGAATATGTTAGCAAAGAGGTTATAGAGAAAGAGCAAATGCCAATTCACTCGAAAGGGCCATCACTTATGTTGCCCACACTTCTGCCCTGAACCTGGAGGCAGTCACAAGAGTGAAAGATGTAAGATTATAAGGCTTGGCAATGTCACTCATTTGTCAAGTTAACCCACTCCACTCTCCTAAAATTTTGATCATTTTTGTTATTTTGCAATTTTTCTTTTACAATGAATTTGTAATTTTTTTCCTAATTGGATTATGTTAGATGATTTAGAAAAATACTTCCAATTGGTAAGTTTGAGGCTGAGGAAGAAGTGTGTGCATTCACAGGCAAAACATGGGGATGGAAGGTCCCCCTAAACTGATTTTGGCTGGGCACTAAATGTTTGGCAGAGAACCTGGGGCAGTCGCTCTGGCACAGCTTTGTGAGGCTGCTGAAAAGACACAACAGCCAAGGTATTGGTAGACCTGGTAGAAACATTTGCAATGGAAGGCAAGCATTGGTGTGATGATAAAACTCTCAGGAGACCTAAAATAAGATTTCTAGTTTGCTACTAACCTTGGAAACACATTACTGAATCAGACGTAGAATTATTGGATTCTCTTCACAGGCTCATGATTAATTGAGATGATTTATAAGAAACTGAGTAACTGACCAAGAAGGTGGAACATCTTTAGCAGGTGCACAAACCATAGGCAAAGTTTTACCAAAAATTAGATGCCCAGTGAGGTAGCTGAAAGAATCCAATCAAAAACTAGTTGGCTGAGAGAAATTCCTCATAGCAAAAGTTTCTTAGCCTGTCTCAAAGATTTCAGTTCATACAAACTAACACCAAAAATTTTCAGAGCTAGATGATGGGATTGAAGGCATGTGTCATGAGACAAGAAACAAGGAGAAAGACTGCCATTAGAAATTGGTGCAAAGTTTCTCATGTGTGTGCCACATTTGTGAGCAAATAAACTCTCAGCAATGGCCACAGAACTGGAAAAAGTCAGTTTTCATTTCAACCCCAAAGAAGGGCAATGCCAAAGAAAGTTCAAATTACCACACAATTACACTAATTTCACATGCTAGTAAGATTATGCTCAAAATCCTTCAAGCTAGGCTTCAGCAGTATGTGAACTGAGAAGTTCCAGATGTATAAACTGCATTTAGAAAAGGCAGACAAACCAGAGATCATATTGCCAGCATCTGCTGGATCATAGAAAAAGCAATGGAATTCTAGAAAAACAACTACTGCTTCATTGACTTTGCTAAACCTTTGACTGTGTGGATCACAAACAAACTGGAAAATTTTTGAAGAGATGGGAATACCAGACCACCTTATCTGCCTCCTGTGAAACCTGTAGGAAGGACAAGAAGCAACAGTTAGGACTGGACATGGAACAATGGAGTGGTTCCAAATTGGGAAAGGAGTATGTCAAGGCTATATATTGTCATCCTGCTTATTTAACTTATATGCAGAGTACATCATGTGAAATGTTGGGCTGGATGACTCACAGGCTGGAATCCAGACTGCCAGGAGAAATATCAACAACTTCAGATATGCAGATGATACCACTTTAATGGCAGAAAGTGAAGAGGAACTAAAGAGCCTATTGATGAAAGTGAAAGAGAAGAGTGAAAAAGCTGTCTCAATGTTGCACACACATGAGAAACTCAACATTCAAAAAGCTAAGATCATGGCATCTGTTCCCATCATTTCATGGCAAATAGGTGAGGAAAAACTGGAAAAAATGACAGATTTTATTTTCCTGGACTCCAAAATCAGTGAGGACGGTGACTGCAGTCACAAAATTAAAAGACACTTGCTCCTTTGAAGAAAAGCTATGACAAAACTAGACAGTGTATTAAAAAGCAGAAAATTCATTTTCCAACAAATGTCTATATAGTAAAGCTATGGTTTTTCCAGTAGTCATGTATGGATGTGACAATTGGACCATAAAGGCTGAGTGCCAAACAATTTATGCTTTTGAAATGTGATGCTAGAGAGGACTCTTGAGAATCCCTTGGACAGCATGGAGATCAAACCAATCCAACCTAAAGGAAATCAACCCAGAATATTCATTGGAAGGACTGATGCTGAAGCTCAAGCTCCAATATTTTGGTAACCTGATGCAAAGAACTGGCTCATTGGGAAAGATCCTTATGCTGGGAAAGATTGAGGCAGGAGGAGAAGGGAGCTACAAAGGATGAGATGTTTGGATGGCATCACTGACTCAATGGACATGAATTTGAGCAAACTCAGAGAGATGGTGAAGGACAGGGAAGCCTGGCAGGCTGCAGTTCATGAGGTTACAAAGAGTTGGACACGACTTAGTGACTGAAAAATGAACAGCAAACAACTTTATAGAAGAAGTGAGAGCATCTCTGCAAATGTGATTATCTTCCAAAATCTCAAGATTGTTGAAGAGGCTGAAATTGAAGACTTGGAAGAAAACTATAAGCAGAAAACAGTTTTTAAAAAGCTGGCATCAAGACTACTTTGGTCTAAAAAAAAAAAAAGAAAAAAAAAAGACTACTTTGGTCTATTAAATGACTGAGGTTCAGGAGATACTAGTTTGCTGTGAGAGAAGGACTACATCATGGTTTCACTTAAAAGTGCAGTGCTCAGCAAGTGTATAAATGGCAACAGCAAACCCCTGGGCATTGGGTATTTTTCTCACGGAATAACATGAGGCCAGAGAACAGAATACAATATACTCAGATAATGACACCAATGGGAAAGGCAATGTCACCCCACTCCAGTACTCTTGCCTGGAAAATCCCATGGACACAGGAGCCTGATAGGCTGCAGTCCATGAGGCTGCCAAGAGTCGCACATGACTAAGCGACTTCACTTTCACTTTTCTCTTTCATGCATTGGAGAAGGAAATGGCAACCCATTCCAGTATTCTTGCCTGGAGAATCCCAGGGATGGGGGAGCCTGGTGGGCTGCCATCTATGGGGTCACACAGAGTCAGACACGACTGAAGCGACTTAGCAGCAGCAGCAGCAGAAGCAGTGACACTGAATTTCCCTGTATGTTTCCAGGTAGGCAAACTGATTCAGGAATTTTTTCCCCCCTCATTTCTCTATAAATGCTCTTATGGTTCAAGAAACCATTCAGTTCAGTTCAGTCGCTCAGTCGTGTCTGAATCCTTGTGACCCCATGAATCGCAGCATGCCAAGCCTCCCTGTCCATCACCAACGTCCGGAGTTCACTCAGACTCACGTCCATCAAGTCAGTGATGCCATCCAGCCATCTCATCCTCTGTCGTCCCCTACTCCTCCTGCCCCCAATCCCTCCCAGCATCCGAGTCTTTTCCAATGAGTCAACTCTTCGCATGAGGTGGCCAAAGTACTGGAGTTTCAGCTTCAACATCATTCCCTCCAAAAAAATCCCCGGGCTGATCTCCTTCAGAATGGACTGGTTGGACATCCTTTCAGTCCAAGGGACTCTCAAGAGTCTTTTCCAACACCGCAGTTGAAAAGCGTCAGTTCTTCGGTGCTCAGCCTTCTTCACAGTCCAACTCTCACATCCATACGTGACCACTGGAAAAATCCCCTTTAATTCTTTAGAGTTTATGAGAAGAAAAGGTAAAGTTTTTCCATTCTCACTCTCAATAAGCTGATTTTCTGGAACCAGGTGATAACAAACACCTAATTAAGTAATTCCTTCCTGAAAATAAAAGTAGCTTTCCATTCAAGGATGAAGATGAAAATTTGTCTACCATGTTATATCCTGTCTTGAATGCACATCTAGTTTCAGACTTCTTTACAGTAACAATTTTATTGGAAAGGACCCTGATGCTAGGAGAGATGAAAGGCAGAAGGAGAAATGGGTGACAGAGGATGAGATGGTTGGATGGCATCCCTGACACAATGGGCATGAATTTGAGCAAACTCTGGGAGATAGTGAAGGACAGGGAAGCCTGATGTGCTGCAGTCCACATGGTTACAGAGTCAGAAACATCTTAGCGGCTGAACAACAATAACCATTTTATAAAGATCCTTTAATTATAGAAGCTCTTCTCTAAGTTTCCTTTAATTGTAAAAAAAAAGTAACTATTTTAGGAAAATAATAATTTCTATAAAGATTCATGCTAAGTTGCTTTAGTAGTGTTTGACTATTTATGACCCTATGGACTGGGATTCTCCATGCCAGAATGCTGGAGTGGATGGCCATGCTCTCCTCCAGGGGATCTTCCTGACCCAGGGATCAAACCAGTGTCTCTTACATTTTCTGCATTGGTAGGCAGGTTCTAACACTAGGTTCTAACACGTGGGAAGCCCCATGTAAAGATACAGGCTTTGTTTTGAGAATGAAAAGTCATTCTGGATCTTAACTAATTTTAGAAACTATTGCTATTTCTTTATCTTTTACTTACCATCTCTGGACATGTTTTCTATCTCATTCACTTATTTCAAACAGGCAATTTGTCTTCCTAATTAAAGAGTGGGTAAATTTCATTAAATGAACTAATTACCATCATCCTTCTTAAATGGACCAATTTATTCCAGACCACCTTGTGATTTTCTGGACTCCATTGTTTATGTGTTCATCTTCATCTGCTTACTGCTTTGTCAGTAAGCAATCTTGGGCTGCTTCTTAGGATTCATGCCTATGGGAAGAGGAATTCTTGTCAGAGAAAGACTTTAGGAATGCTAAACTCATTCCTTTAAGTGGACTTAGTTATGGTATTCAGCCCACTAAGGAAGCAGAGAGGTACCTCCTATACCACTGAAGCTGAATATCATTTGTTGTGACACAAACATCCACAGTTGAGTGATTTTTTTGTTTGTTTCTTTAAGCAAGGTTCACCAGCCCAGATATAGTTGTGAAATACACATGTATTTATATCAATACATTTAAGAGAAGTTACTGTACACAAAGGATAATGCTGGTAATTTCCCCCACAAGCTTGATTATTATATAATTCCTCTGGTGGAAAACTCCAAGTACTTGCTCTGTATTCTACCAGGGTAGCCAGTGTACTGATGGTTGAATTCTAACATTCCACACAAATCTCTTCACTATGAATAACAAATACAAGTTGGCTCCATTCAGCTTTATCCTCTAGCCAATGAATGCACTCTGAGTTTTAAAACAAGTCTGCATAAGATTCTCTGCCACTATATAAACTCCAGAGTTTTTCAAACTGAATCTCACATTTTGCTACACACTTGTATTATCTTCCATGTGAAGAAGTAAATATATTTTTAAAATGTTTAAGCTATACCAGAAGCATTTAAATAGTTTGATCATTTGGAATTAGTCTGGTTCATGAGAAGCAGACATCAAAGTAACAAAGGATTTAAAATATATTAATAAAATTGAAACTTGATTTTTGTGTAGAGAAACAGAAGTAGGATCTCCAGAGCTGTAATGATAGTTCTGTCCATGGTCCTGAAGGACAGAAAGGTCCCCAGGTTTCTGTTTTTCCTAGGTGGTCTTTGGTTATATAATTCAGGATGAGGCTGTAGCTGTACATGCATTCTAAGTCTCAGGATGAAAAAGTATAAGGAACGTATGATTGGTTGTCTCTTAAGAAATATTCCTGGAAGCTGCCATAGGACATTTTGTTTTATAGCTAGAAGATAGAAGTAGGACATTAAGGAATGCTTAGCTTCAGGGGAGGTTGGAAAATGTAACATTTATTCTGGGTACCTTATAACCACCTAAAACTCCAGGTTGTGATAAATTTAGGAAGTCAGGGTACATGGAATACAGAGGGAAAACTATCTATCTCTCCAAGACAAGAATCAAGGCTGCATGAATAGTAATTAATGCTACTTTGTATAGAACTAAAAGCATAAATAAGAATATTAGTTTTAATATATTTTAATTGAATGTAACTGTGTTTCAGGAGCCGTGAAGGTGCACAATTAGTGTGAGACTTACCAGGCCTTGTTGCTTTTGAATGTGGAAATTCTCTTCTGCTGGGAACTACATAGGATAAATCACATTAAAGAAGGTGATTTGTATTTACATTAAAGCTCTACAAAAATGACACCCTTTTCTTTGGCCCTTGTATTATCGTACTGAACCAAAATTAAATGTTGTATCTAGCCTTCCAGCAGCTATGCTGCAGTTAATGTGTGTGTGTGCTCAATCACTCAGTCATGTTTGATTCTTTGTGATTCCATAGATGATAGCCACCAGGATCCTCTGTCCATAGGGTTTCCCAGGATAGAATACTGGAGTGGGTTGCCATTTCCTACTGCAGGGGACCTTTTTGACCCAGAGATCCAACCCACCTCTCTAGCATCTCCTGTACTGGCAGGACTACCACTATGCCACCTGGGAAGCCCACAATAATTAACAGGATGATCACTAAAATTTGAAGGGAGCTCTAAGTGTCTGACTGCATTCTTTATAGCAACCTGTCCTACAGATTATTATAATCTTAGTAATTTGCAAAGTAAATATTCTAATCCTGTTAGTCTTGCTTTCTTTTATTTAATAAGCTTCCAAGGAGAATACATTTTGTAGAACAGTGAATTTTCTGAGGCTGCTGGTAAGGTTGCAATTGTGTGTTCTCACCACACAAATGTATTTGTGTGCCCTCACAAAAATATGACTATTTTTACTGAATTAAACAATTATCTCTTAATATCACTTGTTTTATTTCTTTTAGCTTAACACCAAAATTAATATTAATTAAAAGTAAGGTTTTTTTTTTGTTTATTCATTGACCTATTTATAATTACATTCATTGTCATCATAGGTGCAGTTTTGCTAAAAGGAAGAAAGAATCCTTATGCACATATCTGTGCTAAGGGATAGAATACCTTTGATGTAAATGGGGATCATGCCTTGGTGGAAGAGGTAGAGTCAGCTGGGGATGCTTGTCTAAAATCATAAATGATGCTGCTATAAATCGTCTTGGGGATGCATTCAGCTGACATGGACACTATTGCTCAGTAAAAGTGTTCAAATTCATGAATGTCTCTGTTTTTTTCATGTTTATGTTTTAATTGTGAAAATAGCCTGGAGTAGGCATAATGCTTTTCTAGGCATGCTACAGACATGAGTTGGTAGACATGTCATATATATATATAGATTCACATAGGTTGTCCTTATGGTCAATAATGTTGGAGAAATTATAGCTGAAAGTGTGAAACAGGATGTGTATGCTAAGTTGTTGCAGTCGTGTCCGACTCTTGGCAATGCCTTGGACTGTAGCCTGCTAGGCTCCTCTGTCCATGGAATTCTCCAGGCAAGAATACTGGAGTTGGCTGCCATGCTCTCCTGGGATCTTCCTAACCCATGTCTTTTATCTCCTGCTTTGGCAGATGGGTTCTTTACCACTAGCACCACCTTGGAAGCCATGAAATAAGATGGTTGAAAAATAAAGCAAATAATGGCAGAGGAGAATGCTGAAGACAAACTGATGTTCAGGGATCCTTTGCCTGGAGTGTGTGTGCTGCTTTGTGCCTTAGTTTCAGAGGCAGTGGTGTTTGCATGAGTACTTGCTTGTAATTTGTATCTAAATAGAGAAACGTGTCTTCAGGTTTCAAGTGGAATGTTTTAAGAATTTAAAAAAAAAAAAGAAAAAAAAATCCCAAGTGTCTCCTTTGCTTACAGTGCCTCTGTTGACACGAAAGAAATGTACTGCTAGGTATTTTTTCAGCCAAGATGAGTTTATTTGGGATCAGCAGAGAATTGAAATTCAGGGTCTGCCACTGTGGTGAGCCATGTGCCAGTTCCCACATGGCAAGGGAAAGAAAAACTTTTTATAGAGAAGAAAAGGAAGTTGGGGGGACCATAATAAATACAGTAGAAGGCTTTTCACTGAGCACCTGCCAGCAAAGCAAAGTATTTATTTTTTCTGTTAGGATCTACTATCATCACAGGACATGAGCGCTCCCAATTCTGGTCTCCCAACTCTATTTAACTGAGATTATTTATTTATTTAACTTTGAGTGTGCTGGGTCCTCGCTCTGCGCTGCCAACTTTCTGCAGTTGCAGTCAGTGGGGGCTACTCTCTAATAGCGATGCGTGGGCTTCTCATTAACAGTGGCTGTGCCCCTTAGTTCCCAGACCAGAGATCAACCCATGAGTCCTGCACTGGAAGGTGGATTCTTAACCTCTGGGGCACCAGGGAAGGCCTTACTTAGTTGAGGTTTTGTTTGCTATTTGTTTTTTAATATCTCTTTACAACAGCTGCAGCATGGAGTTAAAATCTAGGAACTGGATTCCTAAGCATTTTCTGAACTGTTTAATTTTATCATTTCATAAAAGACCTTTTCAATGAAAAAATATAATAGGTTTGTTTTTTCTCAGTGCTAAATAGAAATCAAAGACACAGTTAAAAGAAATATGTTTGGACATCTTTCTAAATGTTATTTCCTTACCTGAAAAGTGTGAAAAACTATTATCTGGCTAAAAGCTCCATATGCAAAGTATTTATCAGTTAAACTGAATGTAAATATACACTATATCTAATTATTTTTACTTTATTAGAAGGTGATTTATCTTTCTGTATCTGAATTTTTGTTGATATCTTTCATATTGTAGGGGAGGAAAAATAATTTTCCTTCTAACCTTCAAGGTTCTTGCCTGAGACTTGCCTCGTAATAAAAAGACAGATTAACAGGAAACAAAGAAACAAAAGTTTAATAACATAGGAGACACAGGAAAACTGAATAACTCATTCAAATGTCCAATAAGATGCTAGGGAGTGAGCAGGCCAGCTGTGGTAGGCTACTGGGAAAAACACAATTAACAATAGTCAGGTTGTTAAGCAGATTTAGGTGTTTCTCTTCTCCCAGAATTTCTAGAGATCTAGTGACCCTTTTCTTTCTGGAATAGAAAGGGAAATACTCGAACAAATGGAGATTTTTCTTATAAACGTAAATGTCTTTTGCAAAAAGGCAACCCCTACTTGATTTTCAGAGTTTTCTCTAAGTCTGCTAGTTGTTAAAAATAATCAACCTAAAATAACATTTCCACCAAAGAGAGGGTTGATAATTTTCTGTATTTGTGAAAAATGAAAGGTATTAAACTATTGGCTCTTTCCAACTAGAAGTATCATGTCAACCACTTTAATCAACTGTAATAATATATATTTAATGTAAAAACATACATATTTTAAATAAAACATAAGCAATAAGACTGCTATAAAATAACCTTATTTTCCCAGTTTTATAAGATTCTTAAGGTAAAAGCACATTACTTTTCTGGTTTCTTTGAAATGTATCTTAGATACTATCAAAGCAATTTGTCTCAATATAAACTTGTTTCTTTAATAAAAACTGGATGTTTTTTGGAATAAGTGTACAACTATATGGATCTATAATAAATGCAGTGGTTTTCTTACTAAATCTTATTTGGCATGGAACACCATGTTTTTAAAATATTTTAAATAAATGGCATAATATACATATAGGTCTTCTGAAATTTTTGTGTTTATAAATTTAATCCTTTGACAACTGACAGATGACCCCAGTTATAATTGTTTGAGATTAAATGTCACATCTGTCTACTATTCATTTCACATGCATGAAGTAGTGACATTCCATTTTACAGTAGGTAGTCAATAAATTCTAAGTGTCTGAGCTCTATCTGTCAAACAATAATTAGTATTGAGGCTACAAAGAACAAAGAGCTTTATTCGGAGTCTTAAGAATTATAGTAAGAAATTGTAGGAACTGCAATTTAGAAGGCACAGATTTCCATAAAACCTAGTGTTCTAAGAAGGGGGGCAGGTCAAAAATTCACAGATTCCATCTGGACTCAGGGCTTCCTTGCTGGCTCAGATGGTAAAGTATCTGCCTGCAGTGCAGAGACCTGGGTTTGATCCCTGGATGGGGAAGATCCCCTGGAGAAGGAAATGGCTACCCACTTCAGTATTCTTGCCTGGAGAATTCCATGGACAGAAGAGCCTGGCAGGCTACAGTCCATGGAGTTGCAAAAGAGTAGGATATGACTGAGGGACTAACACACACATATCTGGGTGAGATGTGCTTAAGTCTCACTTTTTCAATAGCTTCTGGCTTCATTTTAAAGAGCTCCCTGAGCAATACCACTTACATTTGATTTTCTTTTCACATATCTATAGTGCTCTTAAAGTTCGTAGTTTACTGACAAACTTAGAAAGTAATAAAATAATTAAAACTTAATGTTTCACATAAGTGGACTCATAGAGTATTTGTCTTTTTGTGACTGGCTTTTTCACTTAGCATAATGTCCTCAAGGACCAGCGTTTGCTGCTGGATCAGCCTTTGTGGTTCTTATATGATTGCAAGACACCCTCAGCAAGAAAACTGAAAAAAAAAAAAAAAAAAGGTTTATTACTCACAGTTCCTGGAGGTTACACAGCATGCCTGGAGCCACAGAGCAAGAGGGAGTGTGCAAGGCTGGGAATCTGTTTTTATTGCAGTGAAGGGTGAAGGCTTAAGTTTCCACAGGTTCACTCTGTATTGGTGAACTTAAAATATAAGAGTGGGAATCAAAGCACAGAAAGAAAAGAAGAAAAGAAAAGAAAAAGTAGCCAAACTGTTAGTAATCTAAATCTTTCAAATATCTTGTAATGGTGAAACTTCCAAGCGGGTGGGGAGAAAGGAAAGGGAGGGGAGTGTGGCCTGAATCATCTTCCAGTCCTGTGTCTGGTACAGTGTTTATTTAGATAGCCATCTTGGAAATGGATAGATCAGCAATCTAAGCTAAAGTCAGGAACTTGCATACAAAGAAGAAAAACCAATTATCAGGGCTTACACTACAAATACGTGACAGAATATCCTTGTTTATTTAAAGCAAAATCATATTTCCTTGTGTGTATAGGCCACGTTTATTTTGCCATTGTAAGGGAGCAATATTTGTCACCCCAAAATGTGTCTCTTTGGTATGCAGAGCTGAAAACAGTCAAGATCTAAAAGACCTCAGGAAGAACTTTTCACTTTTCTGCTAACTGTCTGAAAGAATTTAGATAAAGACCCTTTTACAGGAATGGAGCTGTCACCATAGATATAGTATAGTATGAACTAGGTATGATAGAAAGGAACCTGGAAAAGTCTGTTAAAATTCCTGTGTCCCATTCTCTATGGAAAGCTCAGCAAAAATATGTTTACCAAGCATTTAATTGTTTTTGTTTTTCCTCTTTTTAAATTTTATTTTCCACACTGTTTTCCATAGTGGCTGTACTAGTTTGCATTCCCACCAACAGTGTAAGAGGGTTCCCTTTTCTCCACATCCTCTCCAGCATTTATTGCTTGTAGACTTTTGGATCGCAGCCATTCTGACTGGTGTGAAATGGTGTGAAATGGTGTGAAATGAGATCATTGTGGTCTTGATTTGCATTTCTCTGATAATGAGTGCTGTTGAGCATCTTTTCATGTGTTTGTTAGCCATCCATATGTCTTCTTTGGAGAAATGCCTATTTAGTTCTTTGGCCCATTTTTTGATTGGGTCATTTATTTTTCTGGAGTTGAGCTGCATAAGTTGCTTGTATATTTTTGAGATTAGTTGTTTGTCAGTTGCTTCATTTGCTATTGTTTTCTCCCATTCAGAAGGCTGTCTTTTCACCTTGCTTATAGTTTCCTTTGTTGTGCAGAAGCTTTAATTTTAATTAGATCCCATTTGTTTATTTTTGCTTTTATTTTCAGTATTCTGGGAGGTGGATCATAGAGGATCCTGCTGTGATTTATGTCAGAGAGTGTTTTGCCTATGTTCTCCTCTAGGAGTTTTATAGTTTCTGGTCTTACGTTTAGATCTTTAATCCATTTTGAGTTTATTTTTGTGTGTGGTATTAGAAAGCGATCTAGTTTCATTCTTTTACAAGGGGTTGACCAGTTTTCCCAGCACCACTTGTTAAAGAGATTGTCTTTACTCCATTGTATATTCTTGCCTCCTTTGTCAAAGATAAGGTGTCCATATGTGTGTGGATTTATCTCTGGGCTTTCTACTTTGTTCCATTGATCTATATTTCTGTCTTTGTGCCAATACCATACTGTCTTGATGACTGTGGCTTTGTAGTAGAGCCTGAAGTCAGGCAAGTTAATTCCTCCAGTTCCATTCTTCTTTCTCAAGATTGCTTTGGCTATTCGAGGTTTTTTGTATTTCCATACAAATCTTGAAATTATTTGTTCTAGTTCTGTGAAAAATACTGCTGGTAGCTTGATAGGGATTGCATTGAATCTGTACATTGCTTTGGGTAGTATACTCATTTTGACTATATTGATTCTTCCAATCCATGAACATGGTATATTTTTCCATCTATTAGTGTCTTCCTTGATTTCTTTCATCAGTGTTTTATAGTTTTCGATATATAGTCTTTAGTTTCTTTAGGTAGGTATATTCCTAAGTATTTTATTCTTTTCATTGCAATGGTGAATGGAATTGTTTCCTTAATTTCTTTTTCTACTTTCTCATTATTAGTGTACTGGAATGCAAGGGATTTCTGAGTGTTGATTTTATATCCTGCAACTTTACTATATTCATTGATTAGCTCTAGTAATTTTCTGGTGCTGGGCATACACACCAAGGAAACCAGAATTGAAAGAGACACATGTACCCCAATGTTCATCGCAGCACTGTTTATAATAGCCAGGACATGGAAACAACCTAGATGTCCATCAGCAGATGAATGGATAAGAAAGCTGTGGTACATATACACAATGGAGTATTACTCAGCCATCAAAAAGAATACATTTGAATCAGTTCCAATGAGATGGATGAAACTGGAGCCAATTATACAGAGTGAAGTAAGCCAGAAAGAAAAACACCAATACAGTATACTGACACATATATACGGAATTTAGAAAGATGGTAATGATGACCCTTTATGCAAGACAGCAAAAGAGACACAAATGTATAGAACGGACTTTTGGACTCTGAGGGAGAGGGAGAGGGTGGGATGATTTGGGAGAATGGCTTTGAAACATGTATACTATCATGTAAGAAATGAAGTGCCAGTCTATGTTCGATACAGGATACAGGATGCTTGGGGCTGGTGCATGGGGATGATCCAGAGAGATGATATGAGGTGGGAGGTGGGAGGGGGATTCAGGATTGGGAGCTTGTATACACCCATGGTGGATTCATGTCAATGTATGGCAAAACCAATACAGTATTGTAAAGTGAAATAAAGTAAAAATAAAATTAAAAAAAAATAAAATTTATTTTCAATTGGAGAATAATTGTGTTATAATATTGTGTTGGTTTCTGGCATATGTCAACTTGAACCAGCCACAGCTATACTTATGTCCCCCCCCCACCTTCTTGAACCTTCCTCCCATCTTCCACTCCATCTCACCCCTCTAGGTTGTCACCGAGCACTGGGTTTGAGCTCCCGGCATTATACATCATAGCAAATTCCCAATGGCTATCTATTTACATATCGAAATATATATGTCTCTCAATTCATCCCTCCCTCGCCTTCCCCCTACTGTGTCCACAGGTCTGTTCACTATGTCTGTGTCTCCATTGCTGCCCTGAAAATAGGAATCTTTCTAGATTCTGTATATATAATGTTAATATATATTTGTTTTTCTCTTTCTGACTTACTTCACTCTATATAATAGGCTCTAGGTTCATTTGCCTCATTAAAACTAACTCAAATGTGTTCTTTCTTATGACTAATATTCTATTGTATATATGTATCATAGCTTCTTTATCCATTCATCTGTTGATGGACATCTAGGTTGCTTCCATGTCCTAGCTATCGTAAAGAGTGCTGCAATGAACACTGGGGTACATGTGTCTTTTTCAGTTACAGTTTTCTTAGGGCATATGCCCAGACGTGGGATTGTTGGGTGATATGGTAGTTTTATTCCTAGTTTTTAAGGAATCTCCATACCGTACTCTATAGTGGCTGTATCAATTTACATTCCCACCAACAGTGCAAGAGAGTTTCCTTTTCTCCTCACCCTTTCCAGCGTTTACTGTTAGTAGATTTTTTGATGATGGCCATTCTGATTGGTGTGAGATGATATCTCGTTGTAGTTTTGATTGGCAATTATCTAATAATGAGTGATGCTGAGTATTTTTTCATATGTTTATTTGGTAACTGTATGCCTTTTTTGGAGAAATATCTGTTTAGTCTTCTGTCCATTTTTTTGATTGGGCTGTTTCTCTGATGTTGAGCTATATGAGCTGTAGTATTAACATATTCTGGAGATTAATCCTTCATCATTTGTTTCATTTGCAATTATTTTCTCCCATTCTGAGGGTTGTCCTTTAATCTTGTTTGTTGTTTCTTTTGCTGTACAAAAGTTTTTAATTAAGTACTATTTATTTATTTTTGTTTTTATTTCCATTGCTCTAGGAGGTGGGTCAAAGAAGATCTTGCTGTCATTTATGTCAAAGAATGTACTGCCTATGTTTTTCCTCTAAGAGCTTTATAGTTTCTGACCTTATATTTAATTATTCAATCCACTTTTCTTTATTTTTGTGCATGATGTTAGGAAGTATTATAGTTTCATTCTTTTACATGTGGCTGTCCAGGTTTCTCAGCACCACTTATTTAAGAGGCTATCTTTTCTCCATTGTATATTCTTGCTGTCTTTGTCAAAGACATGGTACCCACAGATGTGTGAGTTTTTCTCTTGGCTTTCTATCTTGTTCCATTGGTCTGCATTTCTGGTTTTATTCCAGTACCACACTATCTTGACGACTGTAGCTTTGTAATATAGTCTGATGTGAGGAATGTTGATTCCTCCAGCTCCATTTTTCTTTCTCAAGATTGCTTTGCTATTTAGGTTCTTTTGTGTTTCCATATAAATAGTGAAATTTTTTGTTCTAGTTATGTGAGAAATACCATTGATTGTTTGGTATCTGTACAAGGAATCTGTAGATAACTCTGGGTATTATAGTCATTTTCACAATATTGATTCTTCCAATCCAGGAACATGTATATCTATCCATCTCTTTGTGTTATCTTTCATTTCTTTCATCAGTGTCTTATAGTTTTCTACATACAGAACTTTTGACTCTCTAGGTAGGTTTATTCCTAGGTATTTTGCTCTGTTCCATTTTAATGGTGAACAGGATTGTTTCCTTAACTTCTCTTTCTGATTTTTCACTTTTAGTGTATAGAAATGCAAGGGATTTTGTATATTTCTTTTATATCCTGAGACTTTACTATAGTCACTGATTAGTTATAGCACTTTTCTGGAATCTTTAGGGTTTTCTATGGATAGTGTCATGTAATCTGCAAACAGTGACAATTTTGCTTCTTTTCTGATCTGGCTTCTTTTTTATTTATTTTTCTTCTCTGCCATGGGTAGGACTTCCAAAACTATGTTGAATGTTGGATGTGACTGGGTACCCTTGTATTGTTCCTGATCTTAGAGGAAATTCTTTCAGTTTGTCACCGTTGACAGTAATGTTTGCTGTGGGTTTGTCATATATGACCTTTGTTATGTTAAGGTAGGTTTCTTCTATGCCTACTTTCTGCAGAGTTTTCATCATAAATGGGTGTTGAATTTTGCTGAAAGTTTTCTCTGCATCTATAAACACTGTTTTTCTACTTTCAAATGAATTGCCTTCTTCCCCTCAGTTCAGTTCAGTTCAGTCACTCAGTTATGTCTGACTCTTTGCAACCCATAAATTGCAGCACGCCAGGCCTCCTTGTCCATCATCAACTCCCTGAATTGACTCAAACACATGTCCTTCAAGTTGGTGATACCATTCAGCCATCTCATCCTCTGTCATCCCCTTCTCCTCCTGCCCCCAATCCCTCCCAGCATCAGAGTCTTTTCCAATGAGTCAACTCTTCACATGACGTGGCCAAAGTACTGGAGTTTCAGCTTTAGAAACATTCCTTCCAAAGAACACCCTGGACTGATCTCCTTTAGAATGGGCTGGTTGGATCTCCTAGCAGTCCAAGGGACTTTCAAGAGTCTTCTCCAACACCACAGTTCAAAAGCATCATCTTCAGTACTCAGCTTTCTTCACAGTCCAACTCTCATATCCATACATGATGACTACTGGAAAAAACATAGCCTTGACTAGACGGACCTTTGTTGGCAAAGTAATGCCTTGCTTTTTAATATGCTGTCTGGGTTGGTCATAACGTTCCTTTCAAGGAGTAAGCATCTTTTAATTTCATGGCTGCATTCACCATCTGCAGTGATTTTGGAGCGCCCCCCCCAAAAAAAAAAAAAAATTCTGACACTGTTTCCACTGTTTCCCCATCTATTTGGCACAAAGTGATGGGACCACATGCCATGATCTTAGTTTTCTGAATGCTGAGCTTGAAGCCAACTTTTTCACTCTCCTCTTTCACTTTCATCAAGAGGCTTTTTAGTTCCTCTTCACTTTCTGCCATAAGGGTGGTGTCATCTGCATATCTGAGGTTATTGTTATTTCTCCCAGCAACCTTGATTCCAGCTTGTGTTTCTTCCAGCCCAGCGTTTCTCATGATGTACTCTGCATATAAGTTAAATAAGCAGGGTGACAATATTCAGCCTTGACGTACTCCTTTTCCTATTTGGAACAAGTTTGTTGTTCCATCTCCAGTTCTAACTGTTGCTTCTTGACCTGCATATAGGTTTCTCAGGAGGCAGGCCTGGTGGTCTGGTATTCCCATCTCCTTCAGAATTTTCCACAGTTTATTGTGATCCACACAGTCAAAGGCTTTGGCACAGTCAATAAAGCAGAAATAGATGTTTTTTCTGGAACTCTCTTGTTTTTTCCATGATCCAGTGGATCTTGGCAATTTGATCTCTGGTTCCTCTGCTTTTACTAAATCCAGCTTGAACATATGGAAGTTCATGATTCACGTATTGCTAAAGCCTGGCTTGGAGAATTTTGAGCATTACTTTACTAGTGTGTGAGATGAGAGCAATTGTGCAGTAGTTTGAGTATTCTTTGGCACTGCATTTCTTTGGGATTGGAATAGAAACTGATTTTTTGCAGTCCCGTGGCCACTGCTGAGTTTTCCAAATTTGTTAGCATATTGAGTGCAGCAGTTTCACAGCATCATCTTTCAGGATTTGAAATAGCTCAACTGGAATTCCATCATCTCCACTACCTTTGTTCATAGTAATGCTTTCTAAGGCCTACTTGACTTCACATTCCAGGATGTCTGGCTCTAGGTGAGTGATCACACCATCATGATTATCTTGGTCGTGAAGATCTTTTTTGTATAGTTCTTCAGTGTATTCTTGCCACCTCTTCTTAATATCTTCTGCTTCTGTTAGGTCCATACCTTTTCTGTCCTTTATCGAGCCCATCTTTGCATGAAATATTCCCTTGATATCTCTAATTTTCTTGATGAGATCTCTAGTCTTTCCCATTCTGTTGTTTTCCTTTATTAGTAAGTCCCAAATCATTACTCTCAACATTTTCTTTTGTCTTTAGCTGAAGATGGTGTTTAGTGATGGCTTCAGCCATGTTGGTGAATTATTCAAGTTCTTCTGTGTCTCTCTCATGTATACATCTTATTAAAATTTGGTTTGATTTTCTCCTGTTTTCCTATCTCATGTCAACTTAATTTGTATTCCAGTCAGAAGAATCTAGAAAGGTAGAGAAAAATTCCTTCCTCTCCTGCACCATACATCTTCTGTGAACATTTGGGTTGCTTCCAGTTCCTGAATACTGTGCATAATGCTGTAATATATCTAAAGTAATCCAACCTATACAAATAAAAAGTAGAATTGTGGTTCCCATGGGCTGGGGCAGGGAGAAGAGGAATTGTTTTTCAATAGGCATACAATTTTGGCTTCACAAGCTGAAGAAGTTCTAGACTTCTGTTGTATAAATAAGTAAATATTGTAAAGATTAGTAAACTCTACACTTAAATGTGTAAGATGATAAATCTCCTCTTTGATTTTTTATTATGTTTTTATGTTATGTTTTTATTTTATATTATAACATTATATGTTATGTTTTTATTATAAATTTTTTAAAAGTTAAAAATGTCTCCTATAGAAATTTTAAAAATCAAAATATGATTTTAAGCATATCTGAGATTAAGATTAATTATACAACCTGTGACAATCTAATTTCAAACACAGTGATCTCTTCTCCAATTGTGTTGAATTGAAGAACATCATGACTGTGAAGTAATGTAAAAGGAGAGACTCAAGTAATATTGTGAAGTTTGGGTCAATATTTCCTGTTTTAAGTGAGAGGCTCTAATTTCCCTTCATCTTTGAAGTAATATATCATCATCTTCATGAAAATGTAACCACTGTATTGTGCATTTGCAATAAAACTATTCACTTAGTTGGAGACACCTTGAGCTGAGAGAAATATAAACAAAACAAAACAAAAAGGAATCACAAGACTGCATATACCTTATATTAAAAATACTTTATTTTAATAATTTAAATGAAATCCCTTACCACTTTGAAACACTATTTGGAATAACAGTGGTCTCACTGTTTTTGAGTTTTTGATAGTATATATTTTGAAGAACATCTTCTACAACATCCTGATTTATCAAGTTAACCATGTTAGAACAGTTTATAATGTTTTGTTGTGTTCACACTTGTTAAACTAGGAGAGTCAAAATGGAGTTGGTGCTGTTAAGAGCACTCTCCAAAATGGAGCCAGGAGACCACTGAGGAAGTGGGACTCATACACACCTCAGTTGGATGGAATCTGAACACTTGATCACTTATTGTCTTAAAATAGGCATCCATAATGTTCTAGAAACTCAATATTCTAGAAACTCAGGATACTTATCAGACCCTACTCTAAGTAACTCATGACAGTTTCTCCCTCAAGGACAAATATTTCTCTTTTTGCATCAGAGTCAATCATAATTCTTTCAAGAAAACTTTAACAAACCCATCTTTTGCCTTTATAAGCTCCTGACCCATTTGCTTACCTGAACACTCTTTCAGTTTTATTGGAATCTGGGTTTCCCTAATCGTAATTTCTAAGACCCCAAATAAAGCTCTTGCTCTTTGCAGCTCAATACTAATTGTCGTTTAACAAAATTAATTTCAAATGATAATGACAAGGTCTACTATCTTCCTCAAAGACTACAGAGTACATAATTATTTGCTACTTATTCAATTGTAGAAATAACCACATAAGGAACTGCGTGTGCATACTGGGAAAAATAGGAAAACAGAGTAATATACTAAGTTATGGAATATCATTGTTACTTAATATACTTCACATTAAGCATTGGGATAAAGCACAGCAAAAAATCAGGCACTTAGTAAAAACTTTGCCAAAAGTGGCATGGCAATCATGTATTCTCAAATATTTTTGATACATCACAAATTAGCATTTAATCTGAACTCTGAAGGCAATGGCACCCCACTCCAGTACTCTTGCCTGGAAAATCCCATGGATGGAGTAGCCTGGTGGGCTGCAGTCCATGAGGTCGTGAAGAGTCAGACAGGACTGAGTGACTTCACTTTCACTTTTCACTTCCATGCATTGGAGAAGGAAATGGCAACCCACTCCAATGTTCTTGCCTGCAGAATCCCAGGGATGGGGGAGCCTGGTGGGCTGCCGTCTATGGGGTCGCACAGAGTTGGACATGACTGAAGCGACTTAGCAGCAGTAGCAGCAGCTGCTCAAAGTGTAAAACATATCTTAATTAAAAGCAACTTTTATGAAATGTAAGTATTTACATTGAAGATTGGCAAGTGATATGACTTGTCTGAAATAATTTTATTCCTGATACCAGGAGATGGAAGAAGTAATAGGCAGTGCTTCTGAATAATGAAGATATATTGCATAATGACATTTTTCATCAATGTATCTTATGGGGACACAGAGAATATTTTATTAAGACAAAAATATTATAGACAAAAGTTCAGAGTTTCACTAAAATTATCAGTCAGGAGTAGTCACTGCATGTTGCACTTTCACTACTATAAGGAATACTAAGCAAATTAAAATTGTCATGAGGCAAGAAAATAAGTAATTCCTACTATAGCTGTTGAAGTTTTCCGCAACAGCAAATTATTTAAATTATGACACTGTAGTAACCAATGAAAAATGTGAAAGTGAGTTCACATTCAAATAATGAATGGATAACAATGGGAGACTACTAAGTTTTTTGTACAGAAATAAGTCAAGAAGAGTGAAACATAGAATTCTAAATTTAAAAAAATATATTAAAATTACCTTCCAAACTTTATATTACAGATTTAACATACCTCTAAAGAAATTTTTCATATGGATAATTGTAGAGCATTTGATTTTCAATAGTTTCACCCAATGAAATACCAAAGTAGAAGATACTGGAGACTTACTCAGAGAATAGGGCTTAGAACAACTGTAGAAATTTAAAAATATTTTTCTTATTTTCTAATCTTGCACTACTAATAATCTATTTTTCCAAAACAATTGGCTTTTCTCTTTTTATAAGAATTGTATTGAACTGTGGGGCTTCCAGCTCAATGTTAAAGAATCTGCCTGCCAAGAAGGAGATGTGATTTCAATCCCTAGGTCAGAAAGATCCACTGGAGAAGAAAATGGCAACACACTATTGACAGTAATACCAGTACTCCAGTATTATTGCCTGAGAAATCCTAGAGACAGAGAAGTCTGGCAGGCTACAGTCCACAGCATTGCAAAGAGTCAGACACAACAGAGCACCTACTGAAATATATTTACAATTAGTTAATAAAATAAATAATGAAATTTCTACACTGTGTCACTTTCCTGTGAATCATTCCACAAAATCTAAGATTCAGTAACTTTAGTGATTTATTAGAGAGAGGTAAACATATTTCTGTTGCCATCAATGTCAGAAAAAAAAAAAAAAACACTGTTAGAGTTGACACAAATGACTGCATAACCTACTAAAACTGAAAATAACACTATAAGAAGAAAAAAGAACACATGCTAAGTTCCAATCCCTTTCTGACTCTAAAAGTAATTGTTAACATCTGTAAAATTCATTGGAAAGGCATCAATACTTGCAGACTATCATTAAAGGCATTGAAGTGACAAGAAACTAGATCATACTCTTTATCTCTGTCATCTGTAAAATTTAGAGCTGCTTCAATTTATAATATGTCATTCAGGAAAGGTAAATCTAGTCTTTCTATTCATTTTCTTGGTGTCACTGTCATTACAAGTTTTCATATTTTATGTGTTTAATATTTTTCATGAAGTAAAAACATTATTAAATTGTTTGTGGAAGAATACAGAAGATACCTTTAAATTCATCTTGCATCCTTCTATCCCCACTCCCCATGGGAGAAAATGCAAGCTAAATCATTAAATTAATAAGCATTAAAATATGTAGTAGTATTTTTAAAGTGTAATAAAATTTTGTACTTATTAGAAAGAGAAAACAACCACTTTCACCAAGATAGGAAAAAATACAAAAATTAAATCAAAATAATGGTGACTGCAGCCATGAAATTAAAAGACTCTTGCTCCTTGGAAGAAAAGCTATGATCAAACTAGACAGCATATTAAAAAGCAGAGAACTTACATGGTTTTTCCATTAGTCATGTCTGGATGGGAGAGATGGACTATAAAGAAAGCTAAGTGCCAAAGAATTGATGCTTTTGAACTGTGGTGTTGGAGAAGACTCTTGAGAGTCCCTTGACTGCAAGGAGATCCAACTAATCAATCCTAAAAGAAATCAGTCCTGAATATTCATTGGAAGGACTGATGCTGAAGCTGAAACTCCAATACTTTGGCCACCTGATGCAAAGAACTGACTCATTGGAAAAGACCCTGAAACTGGGAAAGATTGAGAGCAGGAGCAGAAGGGGAGATAGAGGATGAGATGCTTTGATGACATCACCATTGCTTTGATGAACATGAGTTTGAACAAGCTCTGGGCATTGGTGTTAGACAGGGAAGCCTGCTGTATGGCAGCCCATGGGGTTGCAAAGAGTAGGACACAACTGAGGAAGAAGTGTGTGTTGGCAATGGCCTGCTTCAGGTCAGAGGCACTGAGTGAGGCATTGCGTGCATGGGACCTTTTGAAGGAAGCCACCACATATGGCTCAGATCATGAACTTCTTATTGCCAAATTCAGACTTAAATTGAAGAAAGCATGGAAAACCACTAGACCATTCAGGTATGACCTAAATCAAATCCCTTACAACTATACAGTGGAAGTAACAGACTCAAGGGATTAGATCTGATAGACAGAATGCCTGAAGAGCTATGGACAAAGGTTTGTGACATTGTACAGGAGACAGTGATCGATACCATCCCCAAGAAAAAGAAATGCAAAAAGGCAAAATGATTGTCTGAGGAGGCCTTTCAAATAGTTGAGAAAAGAAGAGAAGCTTAGAAAAAAAGGAGGAAAGGAAAGACATTCCCTTTTGAATGCAGAAATCCAAAGAATAGCACGGAGAAATAAGAAAGCCTTCCTCAATTATCAATTCAAAGAAATAGAGAAAAACAATAGTATGGAAAATGCTAGAGATCTTTTCAAGAAAATTAGAGATACCAAGGGAAAATTTAATGCAAAGATGGGCACAATAAAGGACAGAAAAGGTATGGTCTAACAGAAGCAGAAGATATTAAGAAGAGGTGGCAAGAATACACAGAACTTTACAAAAATATCTTCATGACCCAGATAACCACGATGGTGTGATCACTCACCTAGAGCCAGCCATCCTGGAATGTGAAGTCAAGTGGGCCTTATGAAGCATCAATATGAACATAGCTAGTGAAGGTGATGGAATTCAAGTTGAGCTATTTCAAATCTTAAAAGATGATGCTGTGAAATTGCTGCCCTCAATATGCCAGCAAACTTGGAAAACTCAGCAGTGGCCTGAGGACTGGAAAATGTCAGTTTTCATTCCAATCCCAAAGAGAGGCAATGCCAAAGAATGTATAAACTACCACACAATTACACTCATCTTTCACACTAGCAAATAATGCTCAAAATTCTCCCAAACGGGCTTCAACAGTACCTGAACCATTAACTTCCAGATGTTCAAGCTGGATCTAGAAAAGGGAGAGGAACCAGAGATCAAATTGCCAACATCTGCTGGATCATCAAAAAAGCAAGAGTTCCAGAGAAACATCTGTTTATTGACTACCTCAAAGCCTCTGTGTGGATCACAGCAAACTGTGGAAAATTCTTAAAGAGACAGGAATACCAGACCACCTTACCTACATCCTGAGAAATCAGTATGCATGAAAAGAAGCAACAGCTAGAACTAGACATGGAACAACAGACTGGTTCCAAATCGGGAAAGGAATATGTCAAGGCTGTATATTGTCACCCTGCTTATTTAACTTATATGCAGAGCACATCATGTGAAATGCTGGACTGGATGAAGCACAGGCTGGAATCAAGATTTCCAGGAGAAATATCAATAACCACAGATACGCAGAGGACACCACCCTTACGGCAGAAAGTGAAGAACTAAACAGCCTATTGATGAAAGTGAAAAAGGAGAGTGAAAAAGTTGGCTTAAAACTCAACAGTCAGAAAACTAAGATCATGTTATCCAGTCTCATCACTTCATGGCAAATAGATGAGGAAATATTGGAATTAGTGAGAGACTTTATTTTCTTATGCTCCAAATCACTGAAGCTAGTGACTGCAGCCTTGAAATTAAAAGACATTTGCTGCTTGGAAGGAAAGCTATGACCAACCAAGACAGCATATTAAAAAGCAGAGACATTACTTTGCCACCAAAGTCTGTCTAGTCAAAGCTATGATTTTTCCAGTAGTCACGTATGGGTGTGAGAATTGGACTATAAAGAAAGCTGAGCATCAAAGAATTAATGCTTTAGAGCTGTGGTGCTAGAGAAGACTCTTGACAGTCCCTTGGACTGCAAGGAGATCCACCCAGTCAATCCTAAGGGAAATCAGTCATGAATATTCATTGGAAGGACTGATGCTGAAGCTGAAACTCCAAGACTTTGGCCACCTGATGCAAAGAACTGATTGGAAAAGACCCTGAAGCTGGGAAAGATTGAGGGCAGGAGGAACAGGGGACGACAGAGGATGAGATGGTTGGATGGCATCACTGACTCAATGGACCTGAGTTTGAGTAAGCTCCCAGAGTTGGTGATGGCCTGGCGTGCTGCAGTCCTAGGGTCGAAAGAGTTGGACAGGACTGGGCGACTGAACTGAACTGGACTGAAGAAAGCATTAAGCAAAAAAAAAGATCACTGAAGTAAAATTAATATCACAGAAAAATATGATATAAGTATTAAAATGATGGATAAGACTACACAATTGATCTTTATTCTCAGTAGCTATATAAATTTGCCAATTAAAAAGAGTGAATTAAGTTACATTGTGTCATTTGTCCTAGGGCAGGTGAATATTGTGTGTGTGAATGCATTTATATATACATATGTAAAAATCTCATATAGGCTGTAATCTTACAAATTAAAAATAGTTCACCTTTGTAAATACTAATTTCTTTATTTTACAAAAGAGAAAATGAGGTTCACAATTTTTAAGTCATTTGCCTGTTGTTGTTCAGTAATCAGATCTTTTCAGGCTCTTTGTAACCCCATGGACTACAGCCCGCTAGGCCTCCCTGTCCCTCACCATCTCCTGGAGTTTACCCAAGTTCATATCCATTGAATCACTTTTCTCAGGCCCTCCCACTCAGGTCCCAGACTTAAGATTTAAGCCTAGTCCAAATGGCCCCAGAAATCTAGTTTCTTGGACTCCATGGCCTGTCTCCCACACTATCCCCTGGTCATCTCTACATGAGGCTGAAACAGGAGAGCAGAGCATACTCTTATTCAGCCTCATTTGGGAATGTGGATGTCAGGTAACACAAATATTCATTATTATGTGTGCTTGTGAATAATCACGAAAGTGCCATGAGTATTGACTTTGAGTTTACAAATAAATTTTCACTAGTAGAAAAACTCACAATTATAGAAGCCATGAATAATCAGGATCAACTGTATTATTTATAAAATACATATTTTATAATTTGTTAAAGAAATATTTTTGGCAATGTAAAAATCATGAATATATGTACACCTCATATCAGATGCCAAACCCTCAACATCAAGAAAGAAAAATTCAGTAAAATATCATGAGATACAAATTTTCAGTTATGCCAGAGAAATTTTATTATTTTCCTCAGATATTAGAAATTAAGCAGTTAAAAATAACTAATAATATGGAAAAATTTTCATATAGCAAATAATGAAATTGAGATAGCATTCATATATAATTTCTAAACTTAAGATTAAACAAGGGCTGCTCTAAAATATTTCATAAATTTCTATTTGAAAAGCAACAGAGTAAATTATAATATTTTTATACTTTTTTGCTAAGTTGCTTTGGTCGTGTCCAACTCTTTGCAACACTATGAACTGTAGCCCATCAGGCTACCCTGTCCATGTAAGAATACTGGAGTGAGTTGCCATGCCCTTCTCCAGGGAATCATCTCCGACCCAAGGATTGAACCAGCATTTCTTGCATCTCCTGCACTGACAGGTGGGTTCTTTACCACTAGCACCACTCAGGAAATCCCTTTTCATTTTTTCATAAGTAAACTTCTTACATATAAATTTATGGTAGTGGTTGTCTCAGTTATAAGAGGAGGGAAACACCACTGGGAATAGGTAATTCACAAGTCAATTTTATCACCAAGATTTTATTTTTTTCATTAAAATAAAATTGATAATTTCTAAAAACATATGCAAAGGGAAAGCATATTCCATCCCCTTTTTTTAATTTGAGGTATGCTTTTCTTACAATGCTGTGTTCATCTCTGCTGTACAATGAAGTGAATTAGCTGTATATATACATATATCCCCTCCCTCTTCTACCTCCCTCCCACTCCTCTAGGTCATCACAGAGCATCCAGCTGAGCTTCCTGGGCTTTATAGCATGTTCCCACTAACTATTTTACATATGATGGTGTATATATATATCAATCCCAATCTCCGAATTCACCCTACTGCCCTCCCTACCCTGCCATGTCCACATGTCTGCTCTCTCTGTCTGTGTCTCTATTCCTGCCCTGCAAATAAGTTCGTCTGTATCATTTTTCTAATTTCCACATATGTGGAAACCATATTCCTTCAAGATAGGCAAGATTGTAAAATGACCCCAAGGATCCTTGCCCTAGTATAATCCTCTCTCTCTGAGGGCAGACAGACTTTGAGAACATGATAGGAAACCACTTCCATGATTATGTTGTATGACAAAGGAATTCTGAAGATAAAATTAAGGTTGTTAATCAGTTAAGTATAAGTTAATCAAGAAGGGTATCAGCTTTACTTAGTTTAGTCGCTCATTCATGTCTGACTCTTTCCAACCCTATGGATCCACTACATCTCACCAGGCTCCTCTGTCCATGGAATTTTCCTGGCAATGATACTGGAGTGGGTTGCCATTTCCTCTTCCAGGGATCAGCCACAGTAACCATGACCTAATTGGTTGAGCCCATTAAAAGGGAGGGACTGGATGATACAAAGATGATTTCCTGCTGTTCTTGAAGGCTAGTCACCAGGAGTTCCACAGCTGCTGCAAGGTACTGAATTCTGCCAACCATGTGAGCGTGAAAGAGGATTTCAAACTTAAGATGAGACCGAAGCAGAGCTGCCATCTGGAATACAGACCTGTGAGGTCTTGAGCAGAAGATCACAGAAATTATAAAATAATAAGTATATATTACTTTAAGATACTGTTTGTAGTAATGTGTTATGTAGATGGACAAAAGTAATACATTATTTATAAGCAGAAATACCAATGTTACTGAGTGGAGAAATCTCTCTGGTCTGTGATAACAGTTTGCTTTTAACTGGTTATATGGCCTTAGGCAAGTGATTTAATGTTTCCAGCCCTAAAGGAGTGTTTTTATAATAAAAGTATCCAAATCCCTTAAATTTTAAAGATTTATCCTGTACTCTAAGAGTTACCAAGGAAAAAAAAGAGAAAGAGAGAATTATTTTGCCATGTTTAAGGAAGGCAGGCACTTTCCAAGTATCAATTAGCAGATTAATTAATTAACATATTGGAACATTAATTATTTTATTAACCAAGATGGTAGTAAATTAATTTAATTATTATGTGCTTTAGAAAACATTTCTTCAATATTTGCCACACAGATAGATGGCATCAGTTCAGTTCCGTTCAGTCACTCAGTCGTGTCCGACTCTTTGCGACCCCATGAATCGCAGCACGCCAGGCTTGTCCATCACCAACTCCCGGAGTTCACTCAGATTCACGTCCATCAAGTCAGTGATGCCATCCAGCCATCTCATCCTCTATCGTTCCCTTCTCCTCCTGCCCCCAATCCCTCCCAGCATCAGAGTCTTTTCCAATGAGTCAGCTCTTCTCATGAGGTGGCCAAAGTACTGGAGCTTCAGCTTTAGTATCATTCCTTCCAAAGAAATCCCAGGGTTGATCTCCTTCAGAATGGACTGGTTGGATCTCCTTGCAGTCCAAGGGACTCTCAAGAGTCTTCTCCAACACCACAGTTCAAAAGCTTCAATTCCTCGGTGCTCAGCCTTCTTCACAGTCCAATTCTCACATCCATACATGACTACTGGAAAAACTCTAGCCTTGACTAGACGGACTTTAGTAGGCAAAGTAATGTCTCTGCTTTTGAATATGCTATCTAGGTTGATCATAGCTTTCCTTCCAAGGAGTAAGTGTCTTTTAATTTCATGGCTGCAGTCACCATCTGCAGTGATGGCATAGATACAGTTAAAAATAAGCAGTCACTCTATTTTTATTGTGATTACTTAGTGTGGAAAATACATTGTATGAATGCCAAACAAGCAGAGACTGGAACAGATTTTCCTGATAAAAGGAGAGCTAAACTGAGACTGACTGAAGATATCTTACAAAATCAAAACTGGTCTTGGAAAGAATGAGGGTTTCTTCAGGCCAAGAGAAGGCAATATGCAAAGGTCTAGCATTGTGAATGAATTTGGTAAGAGTAAGAAATCACTATTCCATTTGACTTGAGCAAACAGCTCAAATGGAAGAGTGCTTATATGAGACACAGGGTAAAGCAAAAAACAAAAAACAAACAAACAAAAAAAACTAAGTATTATAGGAGGCCTGGTAAATTATTTTAAGGAATGTAGGTGTTACCATAAACAATATCAATATTTTATGTGTTATTCTGGCACGTTTTATTTTCTTTAGTGAAATCTAAACTCTCTATGTTAGGGAGAATATTAGTGGATTTTAAACCTCTATATTAATACAAGATAATAAGGTGTACTATAATATGGCTTCAAATAAATAGGCAATAATACCAAGATGTTGAAAAATAGATATGAATCTAATAATCTCTATATAAAGAGATGTGTCCTAGAATGAAGTCAATGAGAAGCAGTGGGAAAGGGGAAGAAAACATGAATTAAGAGAATAATCAGGAGAAAAATAGACAGGAATTGATGACAAAAATGATAGTTACAGAATAATCAAGACAACAGGAGAGAATGGAGTAATTCCTAGCTTATTTAAACTTACCTATATGTCAAAAATTAGAAAAGGATAAGCAGCTTTAGAATAAAAAGATTGTTTCCACTGATTAGAACATGCTGAATAAGAGGTGCCTTGGGAACATTTAAAATCAGAGCTTTTCAGAACTTTTACATAGGATACACAGTCTGTCAGCAATTTCCTTAGTATTTCCCCAGGAAAGGATATAAGATTGAATGATTTAGGGCTTCTAACAATGCTAGGCTCTCCAGCACACCCAAAGTTGGGACTTAATGGCTTGAGTGAAGATGAGCAGGAGGGTAAAGGAAGAATGTGTACTTTTACGGTCACTGCCAGTCCTAAAGGATATCAACGCTGAATGTTCACTGGAAAGACTGATACTGAAGCTGAAGCTCCAATACTTTGGCCAACCTATGTGAAAAGCCAGCTCATTGAAAAAGACCCTGATGCTGGGAAAGATTGAGGGCAGGAGGACAAGCAGGCAGCAGAGGATGAGATGGTTGGATGGCATCACCAATTTAATGGACATGAATCTCATCAAACTCTGGGAGATAGTGAAGGACATGGGAGCCTGGTGTGCTGCAATCCATGGGGTCACAAAGAGTTGGACACAACTTGGCAACTGAACAACAACAACAAATGGCCACTGCACCCCTACACTGACTTATCATTTACATGCCTGGAGGTTAAAACATTTAATTCAGCCTTTACTAAGAGTTCATTAAGTAGGATCAAAATATGTTATTTATTTTTAAATTTTTATTATGGGCACAAGACTTGTCAGCAGTTTTGCACAGACCTAAGACTTAAGTTTTGATGAAACACTGGGAAAGAATTTGACTTCTTGAGTAAAACAGAAAGTGAAAACATGGGAAATGCTTGACAGATTTAAGTATGTGATCATTATATCAGATGAAAAATGTTTTCTTTATCTGTTGCTGAAGAGTAAACCTTCCAGAAACAGTAAATTAAACAACCATGGAGGGACTTTCCTGGTGGTCCAGTGTCTATGACTCCGAGGTCCCAATGCAGGGGGTCCAGGTTACATCCCTGCTCAGGGATCTAGATCCCACTTGCTGTAACTAAGAGTTCACATGCCGGAACTAAGACCCAGAATAGCCAAATAAATACATTTTAAAAATAAAATTTTAAAAAATGCAACTTTTTTTCAAAATATATCAGTAACTTAGAAAGGGATCTGGGGTTCTTTCTGATTGATCTTCTAGGGTGATTGGGAAAAGCGTTTCCATGTCCATAGTGGCTTCTTCACTCACCTGCTGGAAGCTTGGTGTCCCCAGACTCCCCTCTTATCCACATGGTGTCTGGTATTCCATGACCTCTCATGGACTCTGGGCTTCTCACCGCTTGGTGTTCTCAGTTTAGTCATACTTCATATATAGAACCCGTTCCTTCAAAAGCTAGCACTGAGAAAGAAAAACTAATTCACAGAAGTTTAAGATATAAGTTTATAGAATAAAATATATACATGCTTATGGAGTTTTATATAAGCAAAGTATATACAGGTTTCACCTGTTAATTGAAAGAATTTCTAGGATATTTTTGAAAGCTGAAATGACTTAAAGCAAAGAATTTACACATCTTGCTAATGAGTGCACAGAAGAAACAGAGATAAAGCATAGATGCTCATGGACACAATTCAAAGTTATGACATCTTGATACTGAGATACTAAGTACAATTCCCCAGAAGTACCTTGAAGTTGCCACTCTCACAGCTCGGCGTTGGCACTGGCTCTCTAACTGCTCTCTGCAAAGCAAACCCTGAACATAATTTTCACTTTCTGCCTTTTCTCATAAAAACAAAAATTTCTCCTTGGATTTCTTTTGTTAATGAAGAGTTATCAATGGAAGTCGTTTGTAAAGGCAAAGTGGCATAAAGCAAACTCCACCCACAGATGAGGGATTCTTGTATATCTATTTTCAGAGTCTGGGACTCTAATCATTTTGAATAATCAACCAGAGAAGATGAAAAGTGAAAACCCTTTAAAAAAACAAAAACATACTTTACTATCAAACACTGCTATTCAAAATTAATATCAGCATCCAAAATGGTGTCAAGGTTAAAATGCAGAGAAACATTTATAAATGGCAGGGGCTTGGGGTGCAAAATGGTTATATAATATACAGCTAGATAAGTGAATTTTGAGGCTGATCCACAAGGACTAAGTTTTTTACCTAAGCTTTGCCTCATTCCTCATATACTACGAATTTCTCCATGGGGATTGGCCAACTATAGTTTAACCTACTTCCTTTAGTCAGAATGATCAATGACAGTGTCTGCTAATTGATGAGCTGGAGCTGGTGTGTAAACAGACATGTCCTGAATAATCTAGTGCTTACATGCCATACTTCCTCTACTGCTTAGCTTTGGTGCTATACCTGGGCTTTGCTTTTTTGTTATTTTATTTGACTTCGTCACAGATGACAAAACTCAAATTTCTCTTCATTTGCATTCACTAAAAGTAAATTATAATTTATTTCAGGGGAGTGATTTCCTTTATAAAATTGATAACAGAAAATCCTTCATTTCTTTAAAAGTGACAGTATCTTAGCTGTGTTAAAACTCAGTGATATGAGGGAGATTTACATACACAGTGGAAGTCATTATTTCTCCAAGGTTATCTCGATGATAGCTGCTTTTTTGTTCCCTGGCAACAATACCACCGCCCCCCAAAGTGCTACTGAAAACACTTTAAGTATTAAATAAACTGTTAACCATTGTTCTATAGCTGATTTCTGGGTGCTCTCATCTGAATTGGCAGGTTGCATGATATCATCTATATGAAATCCTGCTGAAGGATCACTAATAATAATTTATCATATTGCTCTTTTTCTCATTATTGCAGCTTGTTATCTGTGGCCATAAACACATGCACACATTCTTATAGTCTATCGCAAACTGTAAAGCAAAACATTTCATAAATATGCAGGTGCTTTGTAATATTAAATGCCCCATCAATGATGCAAGTATGTAACCAAGAGCAAGCTGAGCTCTTTCAATTCTCAAAAGCTCCTCTGTTTTATGAGGAAATGAAAGTGGAATCATAAGAAGATACTGAGTACTAATATATGCAGTCGACTCTTTCTATTTACATGTTTTTAAGCTATGCTAACATATGATCAAGTGTAAATACCACAGTGTATTTTTTGTTTCTTATTCTTGCAAAAACTATATACCTGAATTTTCTATACTAAAAATGAAAATGTATCTATGCATTTTCAGAAGTTAAACACATATCCTTCAAAAAGTACTGATGACTTGTTATTTCCATAGTCCCAGATGGGTTTCATTATATCCTAAATTTGTTATGCAATATACAATTATTAAGATTTCCATTAGCAGATGTTCTAGATCTCAGGATTGGGAGAATAATAAGTCAAATCTTTAGCATTAAATAGATCAGTCTAGTTAAAGGACTAGAATTACAAAACCTCACCACCTTCCACACCAACATCACCAATATTTTCTTAATCCCTATACTTGCTGCTTATTCATCGTGATACTTATTCTCATCTATCCCCACAATAAAATATTACACACATATGTACTTGATTATTGCCTGCACATAGCCACCTAACTTTCATGAAATTTAATATGAAGTTGAAAATCAGAACTAATATTCAGTTTCCCCTAAATTAAGTGTTCAATAAACCCAAACAAATAGTTTCCTCTGATGAAACTATGCTATCAGACCTTCCACTAATTATTGAGAGATGGTAACAAAATCTATATCCCTAAAAAGATGCAGTCTTCAATAGTTTTAATTTGGGCATCATCAGAAGGAGGAATATCACTTTATTCTGTTTTTATTTTTCAGATAACAGAGAAATAACCATATTCATCCATATGGAACTTCATAACCTAATTTCATTTTTATATGATGCAAGTGAAACATGAAACATTTATGTAACATTAAATGGATATGCTATTGAAGCCATATACAAATAAAGAAGATGAAGTGTTTTTATAGTACACTATGGAAAAATTTTACTTAAAATTGGGTTCTAAAATTAAGTTCTGCAATGACCTAGCAAATCACTTCTGTATAGCCATGGCACCATAGTCATTTATAGACAGAATTACTGGTAAGTTTTAAAACTTTTGCAACTTTAGTTATTACTTGCCCATGTAATTTGGATACTATTTTACGTATACTATCTTTCCTAGCCATATAAGTTTGTAAGTTTGTTTCAAGGCTCATCAGGTCTAACTCTGAAAGCGGTCCATTGATGATGGGAAAACACATTTAAAACAAATAATCCAAATTAGGTATGGAGACAAAAGGCCCTCAAATTTGTTGGTAAACAATCCTCTATGGTCTTTTGTGTTTCTGTATGTCTTTGTGAGTAGAGTCAGCACCTGGCTTTGGTTTTGGTGCTAACTATCATTTCAAAGGAGTGGCGGCTGCACAGGTGCAGGGGAGCCGAGAGGAGCTACTCCACGTTCAAGGTCAGGAGGGGTGGCCATGAGGAGATACCCCTCGTTCAAGGTAAGGAGCAGCGGCTGTGCTCTTCTGGAGCGGCCGTGAAGTGACACCCCATGTCCAAGGTAAGAGAAACCCAAGTAAGATGGCAGGAGTTGCGAGAGAACATCAGAGGGCAGACACAGTGAAACCATAATCACAGATAGTCAATCTGATCACATGGACCACAGCCTTGTCTAACTCAATGAAACTAAGCCATACCATGTGGGGCCACCTAAGACGGGAGGGTCATGGTGGAGAGGTCTGAAAGGATGTGGTCCACTGGAGAAGGGAATGGAAAACCACTTCAGTATTCTTGCCTTGAGAATCCCATGAACAGTATGAGAAGGCAAAATAATAGGATACTGAAAGAGGAACTCCCCAGGTCAGTAGGTCCCAATATGCTACTGGAGATCAGTGGAGAAATAACTCCAGAGAGAATGAAGGGACGGGGCCAAAGCAAAAACAATACCCAGTTGTGGATGTGACTGGTGATAGAAGCAAGGTCTGATGCTGTAAAGGAGCAATACTGCATAGGAACCTAGAATGTCAGGTCCATGAATCAAGGCAAATAGGAAGTGGTCAAACAGGAGATGGCAAGAGTGAACGTTGACATTCTAGGAATCAGCAAACTAAAACGGACTGGAATGGATGAATTTAACTCAGATGACCATTATATCTACTACTGTGGGCAGGAATCCCTTAGAAGAAGTGAAGTGGCCATCATGGTAAACAAATGAGTCTGAAATGCAGTACTTGGATGCGATCTCAAAAATGACAGAATGATCTCTGTACGTTTCCAAGGCAAACCATTCAGTATCACAGTAATCCAAGCCTATGCCCCAACCAGTAATGCTGAAGAAGCTGAAGTTGAATGGTTCTATGAAGACCTACAAGACCTTTTAGAACTAACACCCAAAAAAGATGTCCTTTTCATTATAGGGGACTGCAATGCAAAAGTAGGAAGTCAAGAAACAAATTTGCCTGGAGTAACAGGAAAATTTGGCCTTGGAGTATGGAATGAAGCATGGGAAAGGCTAATAGAGTTTTGCCAAGAGAACACACTGGTCATAGCAAACACTCACTTCCAACAACACAAGAGAAGACTCTACACATGGACATCACCAGATGGTCAACATTAAAATAAGACTGATTATATTCTTTGCAGCCAAAGTTGGAGAAGCTCTATACAGTCAGCAAAAACAAGACAGGGAGCTGACTGTTGTTCAGATCATGAACTCCATATTGCGAAATTCAGACTTAAAATGAAGAAAGTAGGGAAAACCGCTAGCTATTCAGGTATGACCTAAATCAAATCCCTTAAGATTATACAGTGGAAGTGAGAAATAGATTTAAGGGACTAGATCTGATAGAGTGCCTGATGAACTATGGATGGAGGTTCATGACACTGTACAGGAGACAGGGATCAAGACCATCCCCATGGAAAAGAAATGCAAAAAAGCAAAATGGCTGTCTGGGGAGGCCTTACAAATAGCTGTGAAAAGAAGAGAGGTGAAAAGCAAAGGAGAAAAGGAAAGATTTAAGCATCTGAATGCAGAGTTCCAAATAAGAACAAAGAAGGATAAAAAAAGCCTTCCTCAGCAATCAATGCAAAGAAATAGAGGAAAACAACAGAATGAGAAAGATTAGAGATCTCAAGAAAATTAGAGACACCAAGGGAAAATTTCATGCAAAGATGGGCTCAATAAAGGACAGAAATGGTATGGACCTAATAGAAGTAGAAGATATTAAGAAGAGGTGGGAAGAATACACAGAAGAACTGTGCAAAAAAGATCTCCACAACCCAGATAATCATGATGCTGTGATCACTAACCTAGAGCCAGACATCCTGGAATGCGAAGTCAAGTGGGACTTATGAAGTATCACTACGAACAAAGCTAATGGAAGTGAAGGAATTCCAGTTGAGCTATTTCAAACTCTAAAAAGATAATGCTGTGGAAGTGCTGCACTGAATATGCCAGCAAATTTGGAAAACTCAGCAGTGGCCACAGGACTGGAAAAGGTCAGTTGTCATTCCAATCCCAAAGAAAGGCAATGCCAAAGAATGCTCAAACACAATTGCACTAATCTCACAGACTAGTAAAGTGATTCTCAAAATTTTATAAGCCAGGCTTCAGAAATACGTGAATAGTGAACTTCCAGTTGTTCAAGCTGGTTTTAGAAAAGGCAGAGGAACCAGAGATCAAATTTCCAACATCTGCTGCGTCATGGAAAAATCAAGAGAGTTCCAGAAAAACATCTATCTTTGCTTTATTGACTATGCCAAAGCCTTTGACTGTGTGGATCATAATAAACTGGAAAATACTGAAAGAGATGGGAATACCAGATCACCTGACCTGCCTCTTGAGAAACTTATATGCAGGTCAAAGAGCAATGGTTAGAACTGGAACTGGAACAACAGACTGATTCCAAATAGGAAAAGGAGTACGTCAAGGCTGTATATTGTCACCCTGCTTATTTAACTTCTATGCAGAGAACATCATGAGAAACGCTGGGCTGAAAGAAGCACAAGCTGGAATCAAGATTGCCAGGAGAAATATTAATAACCTCAGATATGCAGATGACACCACCCTTATGGCAGAAAGTGAAGAGGAACTAAAAAGCCTCTTGATGAAAGTGAAAGAGGAGCGTGAAAAGTTTGGCTCAAAGCTCAACATTCAGAAAATGAAGATCATGGCATCTGGTCCCATCACTTCGTGGGAAGTAGATGAGGGAACAGTGTAAGCAGTGTCAGACTTTATTTTTGGGGCTTCCAAAATCACTGCAGATGGTGAATGCAGCCATGAAATTAAAAGATGCTTACTCCTTGGAAGCAAAGTTATGACCAACCTAGATAACATATTAAAATGCAGAGACATTACTTTTCCTACAAAGGTCCGTCAAGGCTATGGTTTTTCCAGTGATCATGTATGGATGTGAGATTTGGACTGTGAAAAAAGCTGAGCTCTTAAGATTTGATGCTTTTGAACTGTGGTGTTGGAAAAGACTCTTGAGAGTCCATTGGACTGCAAGGAGATCCAACCAGTCTATTCTAAAGGAGACCAGTCCTGGGTATTCACTGGAAGTACTGATGCTGAAGTTGAAATTCCAATACTTTGGCCACCTCATGTGAAGAGTTGACTCATTGGCAAAAACTCTGATGCTGGGAGGAATTGGGGGCTGGAGGAGAAGGGGATGACAGAGGGTGAGATGGCTGGATGGCATCACCAACTCCATAGACATGAGTTTGAGTAAATCCAGGAGTTGGTGATAGACAGGGAGGGCTGGCATGCTGCAATTCATGGGGTTGCAAAGTGTCAGACCCGACTGAGTGACTGAACTGTACAGACTGATCATTTCAAAGATGTGATCACAGTGAACAACCTTGATAGATAGATATACTGTTCCCCAACAGAGCAAGTAGCAGGTTTATTTATTACCAAAACAAATAAAGATAATTTCTCTTTTGGAGGAAGATTCAGACAGGCTAACCGCCCCTCACTACATGGGAAATAGATGGGGAAACAGTGGAAACTGTGTCAGAATTTATGTTTATGGGCTCCAAAATCACTGCAGATGGTGATTGCAGCCATGAAATTAAAAGATGCTTACTCCTTGGAAGAAAAGTTATGACTAACTTAGATAGCATATTGAAAAGCAGAGACATTACTTTGCCAACAAAGGTCCGTCTAGACAAGGCTATGGTTTTTCCAGTGGTCATATATGGATGCGAGAATTGGACTGTGAAGAAAGCTGAGCGCCGAAGAATTTATTCTTTTGAACTGTGGTGTTGGAGAAGATCCTTGAGAGTCCCCTGGACTGCAAGGAGATCCAACAAGTCCATTCTAAAGGAGATCAACCCTGGGTGTTCTTTGGAAGGCATGATGGTAAAGCTGAAACTCCAGTACTTTGGCCACCTCATGTGAAGAGCTGACTCATTGGAAAAGACTCTGATGCTGGGAGAGATTGCAGGTACGAAGAAAAGGGGACAACGGAGGATGAGATGGCTGGATGGCATCACCGACTCGATGGACGTGAGTTTGAGTGAACTCCGTGAGATGGTGATGGACAGGCATGCCTGGCATGCTGCGATTCATGGGGTCGCAGAGAGTCGGACACGACTGAGCGACTGAACTGAACTGAATAGCCTATGATTATTACTTTATATGTCAAGTTGCCTGGGCCACAGGGTGCCTAGCTATTTGGTCACAACTGTTCCAGACGTGTGTGTGAGGGTGCTTGTGGGTGAGATTTCATTTTAGTCAGCATGTTGCCCTCCTTAATGTCTATTACCTTCTTCATTCAATCAGTTGAAGGCCTGGTTAGGATAAAAATACAGCTTTTTCTGCAAGGAAGAGCAAATTCCTTCTGCTTAAAAGCCTTCAAACTGAGGCCTTGTTTTTATTTGCCTGCCTTTGACTTAAACTGAAACCTTGGCTTTTCTTGAATCTTGAGCCTGGCAGCTTTCAGAGTGGAACTGTAACACTGGCTCTCCTGGTTCCACAGCTTGCCTCCATAGTCGTGTGAGACAGTTCATTATGATAAATCATAAATCTGTCTCTCAGAACCAATGCGAAATATATATACATATATGTGTGTGTGAGTGTTTGTATACAAATAAAAATATACATATTTATTTTATTATAAATAAAATATTTATTGTATATAAATATATAGTAATATATATGTATGTGTATATATATATATATATATTTCTTATTGGTTCTGTTTTTCCAGGATGTCCTGAAAAATACATCGCTCATTATAAATATTTTCCCTAAACTTGGGATTTCTCTCCTGAAATTCTCTTCAGTATACTGTACAGGTATCCTTTGATACTTTTCATGTCTCCATCAGAGAAACAGAACTTAAAGAACTAATAGGAATGCTGATACTGTATCTACTGCTCCTGCAGCACATAACAAAGTTATTTGTGTCTGACCTAGGAGAACCATGTCCTCTGGCAGTCTTCATGGTATTGTAGAAAGTTAACTTGCTAGTTTTTGGGTATGGAAAATGATTCTTTTATAACTCTTGACAAAATTCTAGTTAGAATGTTGACTTCATAATATTAAGAAAAATACAGTACCCATTTCCAAGTTTATGTACATATATATATATATATATATGCATCATTGCTATTTTGCAACCAAGAGTTTTACATTTAAATGTTGATATTTTGTGTATCATATCTATAACTTACATTACAATGATCATGCAACCTATATTGACATCAAAAGATAAATACACTTATAATTCCATTTCTCATTGGACAGTATATCAATTTGAGAAAATTTGCCCTCTCAGCTACTTTTTATTAATTAATTATGTTTCACCTCTATGTACAAGGCTCTCTGAGTACAAAAGAAGTAAGACTATAATAGTCATAATATTTCCTGCTTTCATACCTGACACAGCTGTGGTGGGCAAAAGGCAACAGGGAATTAGGGAATCGAAAATATGGTAGTGTTTTAACTCTATTTAGTAGCAATCTTAGAAGAAACGGCCAAGATACTTGCTAATGGGGATCCTTTTTTAAACTTTATTTTAATATAACTTTTTGGCAGTTTTAGATTTACCTAATTATTGTAAATAGAGTATAGATAGTTCCTGCATAATCAACACCCAGTTATTCCTCTTATAATCATTTAAATAATTATGGTAAATTTTCACAATGAATGAAACAATATTACAACTAAAATATATAGTCTGTTCAAATTTCCTCAACTTTTTCTTCTTTTTCTTGTTGCTGCTCTAGGATTCTATCCAGGATACCACATCACATTATATTTAATAGCCATGTGTTCTTAGTCTCCTCTTGTTTGTGAAAATTTCTCAGACTTTTTTGGTTTTGATAACCTGGATGACTAGTAGATTCAGTTCAGTTCAGTTCAGTCACCCAGTCATGTCTAACTCTTTGCGACCCCATGAACTGCAGCACACCAGGCCTGCCTGTCCATCACCCACTTCTGGAGTCTATCCAAACCCATGTCCATTGAGTCAGTGATGCCATCCAACCATCTCATCCTCTGTCATCCCCTTCTCCTCCTGCCCTCAATCTTTCCTAGCATCTTTGTCTTTTTATTTTATTTTTTTATTTAAAGAAATTTATTTATTTTTTAATTAAATTTTTATTTTTACTTTATCTTATTTTACAATACTGTATTGGTTTTGCCATACATTGACAGGAATACACCACGGGTGTACATGCATTCCCATATATGAACCCCCCTCCCACCTCCCTCCCCATAACATCTCTCTGGGTCATCCCCGTGCACCAGCCCCAAGCATCCTGTATCCTGCATCAGACATAGACTGGAGATTCGTTTCTTACATGATAGTATACATGTTTCAATGCTATTCTCCCAAATCATCCCACCCTCTCCCTCTCCCTCAGAGTCCAAAAGTCTGCTCTACACATCTGTGTCTCTTTTGCTGTCTCGCATACAGGGTCATCATTGCCATCTTTCTAAATTCCATATATATGTGTTAGTATACTGTATTGGCATTTTTCTTTCTGGCTTACTTCACCAAAAAATTACTAGAGCTAATCAATGAATATAGTAAGTTGCAGGATATAAAATCAACACAGAGAAATCCCTTGCATTCCTATATACTAATAATGAGAAAGTAGAAAAAGAAATTAAAGAAACAATTCCATTCACCATTGCAATGAAAAGAATAAAATACTTAGGAATATATCCACCTAGAGAAACTAAAGACCTATATATAGAAAATTATAAAACACTGATGAAAGAAGTCAAAGAGGACACTAATAGATGGAGAAATATACCGTGTTCATGGATCAGAAGAATCAATATAGTGAAAATGAGTATACTACGCAAAGCAATCTACAAATTCAATGCAATCCTTATCAAGCTACCAGTGATATTTTTCACAGAACTAGAACAAATAATTTCAAGATTTGTATGGAAATACAAAAACCTTGAATAGCTAAAGCAATCTTGAGAAAGAAGAATGGAACTGGAGGAATCAACTTGCCTGACTTCAGGTTCTACTACAAAGCTACTGTCATCAAGACAGTATGGTACTGACAAAAAGACAGAAACATAGATCAATGGAACAAAATAGAAAGCTCAGAGATAAATCCACACACAAATGGACACCTTATCTTCGACAAAAGAGGCAAGAATATACAATGGAGTAAAGACAATCTCTTTAACAAGTGGTGCTGGGAAAACTGGTCAACCACTTGTAAAAGAATGAAACTAGATCACTTTCTAACACCACACACAAAAATAAACTCAAAGTGGATTAAAGATCTAAATGTAAGACAAGAAACTATAAAACTCCTAGAGGAGAACATAGGCAAAACTTTGTCTTTTTATCTGAGTCACTCTTCACATCAGGTTGCCAAAATTTTGGAGTTTCAGCTTCAACATCAGTCTTTCCAGTGAACCCCCAAGACTGATCTCCTTTAGGATAGACTGGTTGGATCTCCTTGCAGTCCAAGGGACTCTCAAGAGTCTTCTCCAACACCACAGTTCAAAACCATCAATTCTTCAGCACTCAGCTTTCTTTAGAGTCCAACTCTCACATCCATACATGAACACTGGAAAACCATAGCCTTGACTAGATGGACCTTTGTTGGCAAAGTAATGTCTTTGCTTTTTAATATGCTGTCTGGATTGGTCATACCTTTCCTTCCAAGGAGTAAACATTTTTAATTTCATGAATGCAATCACCATCTGCAGTGATTTTAGAGCCCAGAAAAATAAAGTCAGCCACTGTTTCTGCTGTTTCCCCGTCTATTTCCCATGAAGTGATGCAACCAGATGCCATGATCTTAGTTTTCTGAATGCTGAGCTTTAAGCCAACTTTTTCACTCTCCTATTTCACTTTCATAAGAGGCCCTTTAGTTCTTCTTCACTTTCTGTCATAAGGGTGGTGCCATCTGCAGATCTGAGGTTATTGATACTTCTCCCATCAATCTTGATTCCAGCTTGTGCTTCATCCAGCCTAGCATTTCTCCATGATGAATTCTGCATATAAGTTAACTAAGCAGGGTGACAATATACTTACTCCTTTTCCTATTTGGAACCAATCTGTTGTTCCATGTCCAGTTCTAACTGTTGTTTCCTGACCTGCAGACAGGTTTCTCAAGAGGCAGGTCAGGTGGTCTGGTATTCCCATCTCTTTCAGAATATTCCACAGTTTATTGTGGTCCAGACAGTCAAAGGCTTTGATTAGTAGATTACTGATAAAATATTCCCAAACTGGAACTTGTCTATGTAAAGTTAATCATGAGTAAAACATAGAAAAGTCCCAATTTGAGGATATTTTATCAATAATCTACTAGTCATACAGATTATCAAAACCAAGAAAAGTCCATAGCTGCAGAAGACACAGGTTTGATCCCTGGGTGGGGAAGATCCCCCAAAGAAAGGGATGGCAACCCACTCTAGTATTCTTGCCTGGAGAATCCCATAGACAGAGCAGACTGGCGGGCTACAGTCTATTGGGTCAAAAAGGAACACAACTGAACCAACTTCGCACACACACACGCCACAAGTGTATTAATGTCCATTTGAAGATATCAGGTTCTAAACACTGGAACCTGTAAATGTTATCTTATAAAAAAAAAAGATCCTTACAGACATGACTATGTAAGGATCTTGACATGTGGAGATTATCCCAAATATCTTTTATTGACAAGAAAAGCTCAAAAAATGCATTAACAAATAAAATGATTAGGTTTTGAATAATATCCAGAGTGAGCTAATTTATTTTTAAAAAGTAGATGCTTATAATATTTAAGCAAAATAGAGATGATAAATATAAAATACACGAGAGTGAGTGGGAAGAAAAGGAGAGGAATTGGAATATAAATTGTGTTTGTATTCAGGAAAACATATTTTATGTATATATAAATATATTTCAGAAAGACACTCATAATAAATAGATAGTGAAACAGAATGATAAACAGTTGTTGTGATATGTGCTGTGTGCTGCCATTTCCTACTCCAGGGGATCTTCCCTACCCAGAGATCAAACCCATGTCTCCTGCATTGCTGGTATATTCTTTAACACTGAGTCACCTGGGAAGCCCTTATTGCAATAAGGGGAAGCCCTTATGAGGCAATTATTGCTCTAGAAGTTTGGGCGACAATGATAAAGAAATAATGAAAATAAAGGTTTTTGGAAACAGATCTTTAACTAATTTATGATTTCTTCTTGTTCATGGTAACTTTTCTATAAATGTTTGTCCATCATTTTTCTATCTCTTATTACATAATTAGTTAAAAATAAAAGAAGCCAACTTCAAACTAGTTATTCAATATGATGAACTGTGTTGGGAGGCAGGGTTTAATGATTACCTATGTGTGCTATTTTTGTCATTTTTCATTTATCTAAATAAAACAAACAAAAAGAAGAAAAGAAATAAAATAAGACTTGCTATGTTTTATTTTTATTCGAGATGTTCCTTCTTTTTACCCTGTCTATAGGTCAGCTTTCCAAGTTTGCAATGACAAGAATCAGAAATCTTTCTCGACACATCATGCACCTGATGAAATTCATTGGAAAGTAATGATCCTTAATTTTAATGAGTGGCTTTTTACTTTTCATGGACCAACCATAAATCATAAATTAAAAGCTACAAGGTAACATCTGAAAGAAGCACTCCATTTAACTTGTGAAACCTGAATTGAATAAAAAATATCTCCTTGGAAAAAAAACATGCTGCAACAACACTATAAAACTGCATTTTTGAGTAGACATATTCACTTAAATATACCATGAATCAAATTTTCTCATTCAACAAAAAATGAACAAAAAATTGACTGATTGATGAGTGGAAGGAGGGGAGAGTTAATGTAACTAAATGATGATTTTAATTGATCTGTTTAGCAAGTTCATTCAAGCTAAAACCTCACATCTGTGGAGAGACACAACAGATTATTTAATGACTATTGCTTAAAACAATTATGTATGAAATATTACTCAATAGTATGTTTTTATTAAAAATTTTTCAGAGTGAGCTCTGCATATCTGCCTTGTATGTGTGTGCTCAGATGCTTAGTCCTGTCTCTCTGTGGCCCCATGGAGCCCACCAGTTTCCTCTGTCCATGAAGTTGGCAGGTGGATTTTTTACCACTGCACCATCTGGGAAGTCCTACATATCAGCCTGCTGCTGCTGCTAAGTCACTTCAGTCTTGTCCGACTCTGTGCAACCCCATAGATGGCAGCCCACCAGGCTCCCCATTCCCTGGGATTCTCTAGGCAAGAACACTGGAGTGGGTTGCCATTTCCTTCTCCAATGCATGAAAGTGAAAAGTGAAAGTGAAGTCACTCAGTCATGTCTGACTCTTAGCATAGATATGACATAATTATTTACCCTTTTCATAAAAATATTTTATGTTCCTTTTATATCACTGAACTACCTTCTACAAAAGAGTGGCATGTGTCTCTGCTTTGACTAAAAGCATTATTACCCATTCAACCTTGTCTGTCTAGTATTGAACTTTTAGAGGAATATATCTATATTCCTATTATATGAATAATAATATATACATGGCTTATTACTTGATTATTTCATAAAAGGGATTTTCAAATTTACTTAACTCAAAACTACTCTCAGTCTGAAAATGAGTGAATGGAACTCAAGCAAACTAAATTGTTTTCCCAGGCTTCTTATTCACAGAGCTAACATGTACATAGAATGAATTCCAAGTCTAATCTTCCTTTCTCACATTCATTTTTCTTCATTGGGTCAAAACTTTTTACTGAGTGGATTGTATATGCCAGGGACAGTCACTGTTGTGGGGACACACAGAAAACAAGTCACTTGTTCATTATTGTTATATTCTGTGGGAGGTAAAGAAATAATCAAAAGTCAATTATTTCACAAAGTGTCAAAATTTGAGGAAAAGTTAGTTACACTAATGTGAAAGAAGATAATGGGGGGCCTGGGTGGAGGCACCTTCTTTACAATGGGAGTCAGGAGAAGACTCTCTTATGAACATATGAGTTAAGATCAAGTGCAGAAAAACAGCCACCCTTGTGAAGATTCTGGAATGGTTCATGCAGATACAGGTAATACAAACAAACCTCTTCCAGGAACACAAGTTGAGTGACTGTAACTAGAGTATAGTGAGCAGGTGTGTGCAGGGAAAAGAATCTGATCATGAAACCTCTGTATACCTCCCCAGGGAGTATGGACCTCATTGAAGTAGTCACATTTTAGAAATGACTATAAGATGATAAAAGTGAAAAACAGGAGGAACAATTAGATAGCTATTATTTTTACTCTCATGAGACAATAAACTGCTCTTTTAGAAATGGAAATGATTGTAAAATATAAAGACTACAGAATAGATAAAAATAAGACTATTGTATTAAAAAAAAAGATTGTTTCCAAGTATCTTAAGCTGAATGTTGAAAGTCGCTCAGTTGTGTCTGACTCTTTGTGACCCCATGGACTATACAGTCCATAAATTTCTCCAGCCAGAATATTGGAGTGGGTAGACTTTCCCTTCTCCAGGGGAATCTTCCCAACCCAGGGACTGAACTCAAGTCTCCCACATTGCAGGCAGATTCTTTACCAGCTGAGCCACGAGGGAAGCTGAATGTTACTAAGATTAAATACTATGATTTGGGTATCTCTGAACAAGATGCGGCAAGTAAATAAAGGAAAGCATTTATTATAGTTTATGAAACAGAATGATACTCCATACTGGTATTTAATTAATGAAGAGGATATGTATGCTCAGAACATGTTTTTGTCTGTCATAATTCATTTTTAAAACTCAAGCTATATTTCAGGTATCATAAATATAGTTTTGTATTATTACTTATTTTGCAAACATAACTTTTATCTTTAGAATACTAAACAGGTAACATTGTGTTGGGCTTCCCTAGTAGGCCACCTGCAATGCAGGTGACACTGGTTTGATTCTTGAGATGGGAAGTTCCCCTGGGGAAGGGATTGGCTACCCACCTCAGTATCCTTGGGCTTCCTTGGTGGCTCAGATGATAAAGAATCTGCCTGCAATGTGGGAGGCCTGGGTTCTGTTCCTGGGCTGGGAAGATCCCCTGGAGGAGGGCATGGCAACCCATTCCAGGATTCTTGCCTGGAGAATCTCCATGGACAGAGGAGCCTGGTGGGGCTGTTGGTCCATGGGGTTGCAAAGAGTTAGACATGACTAAATGACTAAGCACAGGACAGCACTGTGATACATTACAGAGAAGTTGTTACATAGTCTTTGCAAAATGCAACTTTACAAAATGCATATTATTAGAATGGCTGCTGCTGCTGCTGCTGTTAAGTCGCTTCAGTCGCGTCTGACTCTGTGCAACCCCATAGACGGCCGCCCACCAGGCTCCCCCGTCCCTGGGATTCTCCAGGCAAGAACACTGGAGTGGGTCGCCATTTCCTTCTCCAATGCATGAAAGTGAAAAGTGAAAGTGAAGTTGCTCAGTCATGTTCGACTCTGTGCGACCCCATGGACTGCAGCCCACCAGGCTCCTCCGTCCATGGGATTTTCCAGGCAAGAGTACTGGAGTGGGGTGCCAGTGCCTTCTCCCTTAGAATGACTAACCTTTGATACATATATATAAAATTTACTTCTGGCTTCATGGACCATTATGAGTTATGTATTTATGTATCATGGTTACTGTACTGCTCTTCATTAATGTAATGATTATAACACTTTATGAATTACTCACAGTTTATAGGTACACATATGAAAATTATTGAGATACTTGCTCTCTTTGTATGTGTTTTAAATAATTAAAGTATGAGCATAAACATCCTATGGGTCATAATTTTGCCACATAATATAGTTTAGTACACTTTTAAATTCTGTTGAAAATGCTGAAACACAATTCATGAAAAATAGAGAATTTATTGGTTCACATGAATTACTTTTAAATCCATCTCATTTTTAAACATATTATTTGCCCTTTTTGAGTAACACTGCTCTTAATTTAAAATTTTACAGGTTATGGTGTACATTATGTTGTAAAATTTCAAAGTTTCAAATAATAACCAAAGCAGAAATTGGTTTTTAATTTTGGAAAATAAATCCAGTTATGAACACTTACTACTTAAGAATAAGTTTAAATTAATGTTTATTTCTAATAAATATATATTATATTGAAAGAAACTGGTTAAATCTGTTTTCATTTTTCTTAATTAATTATATTGGCTGCACAGATTTTTCAGCTACTCTAGAAGCTTTCATCTATTATAGGTGCAGAAACCCAGAGTTCTAAATTTCATGTATTTCATCTATTTAAAGGTCAAAATAAAATCTAATTAATAGTCTCTCAAATTCTTCCAAGGGTCACCAGAAATTTAACCCATAATTTTTCTCCATTCAGCTACATTTAGAAAAGTGGTTCCAAAGTGGAAGTTGCTGATTTCTTCTAATATGGCCTCAACTAAATTATTATATAATATATATCACAAACTAACATATTTAATACAAAATATCACTTTACATTCCTAAAACTCATTCAAAATTTAATCTTTTAAAAACCATATCAGTGGGTGTGGAGGAGAGAACTAGTTAGATAGCAAGAGTCAGGTCACCAAATCAAAATTTCTGAATGTATTAGTTGTACCATACGTAGACATACTCTGATTATCACAATCAAATTGAAAGTAACTTTTCACAACAATAAATGCAACATAAAAAATGTTGCATTTCATTTCTTGTATTGTAAGTAAGAATTATAGTACTTTTTCCTTTTATTTCTATATCTGCTGTTAAGTACTCTTCTACAACAAGGAAATTTTGAATTGATTAGGGACTTTCTCTGCAGTGAATAAGTTAGGTCAGTTTTAGAAAAATAACAATAGTAAACAAAATGTCTCTCCTTGGTGAATCATCTAAGTGGTGTGTTGCTGTGCTTCTGCTTCATTCAATGTGAAGGTTGTAAAGGACTTGTCAGCTTATATCTAGCCATGAAAAATTACCTTCTTCCTTTTCTTAAGTATCAGCCTGTGACAAATAGACAAAGCAAATCATTTTCCATTGAAATGTATTTGAGAATGATCCTATAGTTATTCAGAGAAGGACATGACAACGCATTCCAGTATTCTTGCCTGGAAAATCCAATGGACAGAGGAGCCGGGTGGGCTACCATTCATAGGGTCACAGAGTCAGACACAACTGAAGACTTAACATGCATGCACACTATAGTTACTCTCACTGCACATAAGTAGACTTGCCATTTTTATTCTCTTAAATCCTAGAGTATCTCCATATTATCAGTGATCTCCAGTAGCAAAGTCCTTCATGATTATCTAATCTTCGTGTTAACTCAGCCTATCTCATGGTGTATCACTTTCTTTTAAAGTGGTAGGACATACACCTCCAAAACTGCATTTTTATATTTATAGTAATAACAACCATCTATGAAATCTCTTCATCTATCCCCATGGTAATCTGGAGAATCCTCATTTATCATTTATATTTTCCCTCTCCTCTTGTTTCAAATTGATTTTTAAAAGCTCACATGTAATGGAGAATGCTGTTCAGTCATTTTATTTCCTGGTGACTGTGATTAGGCATACTATTTTCAAATTTATACTGAACAGTAGTTAATTATAATATGGAAGTTCATTAAACTTGCATCAGTTCAAATCACAGATGCAATTTAAAAGAGCAAATATTTTCTCCAGAAATTTAGATGACGTTTTATTTTGTTGTAAGGTGAGAAAATCGATGGGATGGGATTGATATTTTTGCATCTGAAGCTCTAGTTCTATAATGTATATACTCTCAAAGTAATTATCACTACTAACACCTGCAATAAGTGTAAGGTTGTACTGAAATAAAATGTGTCCTTTAACAGAGACAACAAGAGAATAACTAGTCATTGACAATAGAAGAGAGGTTCTGTGAAAGGGCAAAACCTTTGAGAAAGAGATAAAATGGGTTACAGGTGCTGAACAAAGAACAACCAAAAGGACAACAACAAATTTTAATATATGGAAAAAGTGACTGAAACATGGAAATCAAGATAGATAACATAGATTTCTTCATGAAGAGAAAAAAAGTTATTCAGGATGTGGCTTCTATCTAATTAAATAAAATTGTGTCATGTTGAAGGATATGGTATCGCAATGGCTTAAAAAAAACTTTTATGATTATGTTTATAATATCAATATATGAACATTTAATGTGAATACTTCTGTGTACTTTACTCATATTATTAAAATAAACTACAGAAGGAAAGTTAAATCTGTAAATTAGACACAATAGACATACAGTATTAGCTGACAGGGTGCTAAAGAAAGTAATTTTAGCATTATTTTTTAATGTATGTACCTAAACATTGTCATTCTTTTCTACCAGTGTAAGGTTATCATACTGTTATATATAAAGAATGGAAAGTCATTCTTGTTTACTAATAAAACAGATTATTTTTTATCAGTTAAGTTCATAAGTAATAATTTTTCAGTAATATAGTAACATTTAATAACTTTCAAATATATAGTTAATGATATAAAAATATAAGATTGATAACTGGGATTCATGTCATTTATATTTCCTCTAAAAGGTCTTAGTATGTCTTTATTTAGAAGGCTAAAGCAGTTATTTTAATAGGGTTCATATTTATATTTTACCATTATTTTCCATTTACCATTACATTTTACCACCATTTCACCATGTAAACTATTGTTTCCATGTCATGTTTATTTAGAGCAGACTTTCAAAAGAGATGTCATAAAAAACCTCATTAGAATTACAATAATATTTCAAAATATATTTATATCTGATTATAATAGCAAAGAATAGCATTTTTAAATGTTATATTATTCAGATAATTAGCTTAATTTTAGGGAAAAATAGAAATATCTCAGTGAAGAAAATATCATCTATAAACCTATTAACTTCATAATTTTAAACTTCTCTGTATAATCCCATGGACATTTATTGATGTGCTACAGTCCATGGGGTCAAGAAAAGCTGGACATGGTTTAGCTACTGAACAACAACAAATATAATTATTGTATTGGTTATCTATTGAAATATAATAAATCACTCAAACTTAAAATCACCAAACTTAGAAGCTGTGGCTCAAAACAGCTGTATATTATCTCACAGTATCTGTGGGTCAGGAATCCAGGAACAGCTATGCTGGGTGTTTGAGGTTCAGAATCTCCAAGGAAGATACGACCTAGGTATCAAGTGGTACTATAGTTGTACCAAAGCTCAGTTGGGGGAGGGAGGTTACTTTAAACATTGCTGACTTTTCTTTGTCTCAGCTGTGATTTCACTTGGAATTATTTCTATGAAATGACATTCTAACTTATATTGTTATTATTTATATGTTGTTCACTGTTGTTTAGTCACTTAGTTGTGTCTGACTCTTTTACAACACCATGGACTGTAAACTGCCAGGCTCCTCTGTACATGGGATTTCTCAGGCAAGAATATTTGAATGGGTTGCCATTTCCTTCTCCAGGGAATCTTCCCATCTCAGGGAGCGAACTTGCATCTCCTGCATTGGTGGGTGGATTCTTTACCACTGAGCCACCATGGAATCCTTAATATATATATATATATATATATGTATGTATGTGTGTGTGTGACTCATTTCTTCATTTATTGTAAGCAAATTTACTGGGCATGTAGTCAGTTCTGCCTTTTTTATTTAATAACTTGCATATGTTAGTAATGAAATATTTGATGAATGAATGCTCAGCTGGTATAAAACTCTCTCATTTAAATGATTACATGCAACTACAGATAAATAGATAACCAACAAGGGCCTACTGTATAGCTCAGAGAACTATATTCAATAAAATCTTTAAAAGAAAACCTTTAAGGGAAAAGACTCTGAAAATACAGATATGTATGAATGTATAACTGAGTCACTTTGCTATACACATGAAACTAATACAACATTGTAAATAAACTATACTTCAATAAAATAAATAATTTAAAAATGATTACTCTCTCTCTCTTCTCTCTCACTCATTCGTGACCCCATGGACTGTATAGTCCCTGGAATTCTCCAGGCCAGAATACAGAATACTGAAGTAGGTAGCCTTTCCCTTCTCCAGGGGATCTTCCCAACCCAGGGATTAAATCCAAGTCTGCCACATTGCAGGCATATTCTTTACCAACTGAGCTATGAAGGAAACCTATATATATACACAAACATGCACACACACACACACACACACACACCATTGATTTCCAGGTAAAGAGGGAGTTTTATTTCCCATTATTCATTCCTCAGAGCCTTTACTATAATCAATATGCAGTGCAGGAGACCGGGGTTCAATCCCTGAGTCAGGCTACCTACTCTAGTATTCTGGCCTGGAGAACACAGAGGAGCCTGGCAAGCTACAGTCCATAGGGTCACAGAGTTGGACATGACATACTAATTCAACAACAACAACAACAGTTACTATCGAATTAAAGGAAAATGAGGCCTGGACTTTTGAAGGATGTATAGAGGAAAATGAGTGTTTCATAGTATAAATGTGCCTCAAGCCTCCAAATATTTTAGGCTCAATAACATGTTTGATTCACCTTTAAAATTGTTATCATATAGAAAGTTATTTATCTGATATAAAAAAATACAAATATTTGATTCAGTTTGTCTTGTTCCTCTTTATAAAAATCAACACTTAAAACAGAAACTTTTGAATTCAAATATATTGCAAACTCATAATGCCATTTCAACACATATTACTTCACTGTGAATCCACTTATGGCTGAATTTGAAGTATATATTTGACAGCTGCTAGTCGAAATAAAAGCACTATTTTATTTTTAACCAGATGTCGATTTCATGTAATGTTTAAAATGCTTTTGGTATCTCTGTTTAAGAAAAAGGAAAGTTGCTGGGGAGGGTCTGTTCCACCCTCAGCCCCGCAGTCTTCAGAACGCCCCCTGACATGACTGAGGTCAGCCCCTGCGGACATTTGTAAAACAATCTATGAATCAAGTTGCTGTAATTATATGCTTGCTTCTGTCCTGTCCCACCTACGGTGGTGAATAATGACTTGAGTGTAACTGTTTTTGCCCTTAAAGCAGCCAGTGCACCACCTTGACCCAATGCCTCATGCAGACTTGAGGTAGTGACCTCACAGCTAATGATACCTCTGTATGCGAGACAGCAAAAGAGACACAGATATAAAGAACAGTCTTTTGGACTCTGTGGGAGAGGGAGAGGGTGGGATGATTTGGGAGAATGGCATTGAAACATGTATAATATCATATGAGAAACGAATCGCCAGTCCAGGTTCGATGCATGATACTGGATCCTTGGGGCTGGTGCACCCGGATGACCTAGAAAGATGGTATGGGGAGGGAGGTGGGAGAGGGGTTCAGGATTGGGAACACGTGTAAACCTGTGGCGGATTCATGTTGATGTATGGCAAAACCAATACAGTATTGTAAAGTAAAATAAAGTAAAAAAAAAACAAAAACATTTAAGCAGTGGGGGGTAACTTGTATATATTTTCTTCTTCAGTTCAACAACTGGAGTGAAATAGCTTTAACATGAATTTAAAGTAAAAATAAGAAGAATATTTAAGAAAAAAATGCAAAAGGTAACAGAAAAGACTGTGCTGAAAAGACTGTGCTCAAAGACTCCCTCATTTGAGCCTCACAGCACACACAGAGCCACTCACATAACTCACTTAACTTTTTGCTCTTCATGCTTTTCCATTGCTGTGGACGTCTTATTCTCTCAGTTTTGGGGACTTGGACTCTGGGCATAATATTTGGGGGCTCGTCCAGGATCCCCTTAACTGGGAAGAATAACACTCTCCCGGTAGAAGGGGTTTCCTCACTAGGAGGAAAGATATCTGAACACCGGTGTTAAGTCTGGTTAAGTCCAGTATAAGGCCAAGGCCCAGCATATGCACTGGAAGGCAGCTGGCTCTTGTTAGGCCTAATCAGAGGTGAATTAATCGTCCTAGCCAGTGTAAGACCGAGGCCCAGTGAGCGTGCTGGAAGGCAACTGGCAGCCAGCATAAGACCGGGGCCCAGCATTCGTGCTGGAAGGCAGCTGGTTCTGTGAGGGATTGGGAAGGAACGTCTCTCTCGATTCCAAATCTGGTGGGCAGTGGACGCCTTTCGGTGAGATAACATTGGGAAGCAAGACAACAGTAACCTGGGATAGACCTAGTTCTGTGTTTTCGGCCGATATTTGTTTGTCTTCTGTCTGTCGCCTTTCTTTGTGTGCCGGCGCCAATTTTTTTGTGTGTGTGTTCATTGTGAGCTCCGTCATGGGTCAAAGCTCTTCCACTCCTTTGTCTGTAATGACTGACCATGAAGATTGGGAGAGTCAGAAGAAGAAGCCGATACTCCAGGAATCCTCTTTATATCCTAGCCTGATTGGCTTAGACACTGAAATCTCACCTCCCCCATATATGCAGCCACCCTTGCCTGCGCAGGTACCTCAGGTGTTGTCTGTAGAACAAAGGAGGGACCCAGAACCCTCGGCTCTGCCATGGGAAGGGGGGCCGGCCCAAAGAACTCATGGAAGGACTCGAAGGGGCAGAGACTTGCTGAGGACAGAAGCTGGGAGGCTCCTTCAACCACCGTTCGGGCATTCCCTGTCTGGGTGGGGCCAGCAAATCCTGGTGGGGAGCGAACATACCAGTATTGGCCATTTTCTACGAGTGATTTATATAACTGGAAAACTCAAACCCCTTCTTTTTCTGAAAAAAAAAAAAAAAAAAACAAAAAAACAAAACCCAAGGTCTTATTGATCTCTTAGATTCTATCCTGTTTACTCACAATCCTACTTGGGATGATTGTCAGCAGCTGTTGCAGGTGTTCTTCACCACGGAGGAATGGGAGCGAATTCTATCGGAAGCATGAAAACATGTTCCAGGAGTGAATGGAAGATCCACCATGCAGCCCCACCTAATTGAGGAGGGGTTTCCTTTGATGCGACCGAACTGGGATTTTGAACACGCTGAAGGTAGGGAGTGTCTACGAGTGTATACGAGTGTACCGCAAGACTCTGATGGCTGGCCTCCAGGCAGCCGCCAGGAAACCAACGAATTTGTCTAAGATAAATTTGATAATAAGGCAGGAACCAAATGAGAGCCCGGCAGCCTTTTTAGAGAGGTTAATGGAGGCTTTCAGGCAGTATACGCCCATGGACCCTCAGGCTGATGAGTCACGCGCAGCAGTCTTGCTAGCCTTTGTTAATCAGGCAGCTCCGGATATCAGGAGCAAGTTACAGAGGATAGAGAGGCTGGGAGAACAGTCAATACAGGATCTGGTGAGGGCAGCTGAGAAAGTGTTTAATAACAGAGAGACTCCTGAGGAGAGGGAGGAATGAATTAGACAGGAGGAAAGGGAATTTAGAGCTAAGGAAAACCGAAGAAATCAGAAAGAGCTGGCTCAGATTTTCTTTGCAGGGACGAGACTGGGACCTGATTCCCAGAAGACTCGAGACACCCAGCCGAAAGGAAGGGAGAAACCAGCCAGACCGACCCTAAAGAGAGACCAATGCGCCTATTGCAAAGAGCAAGGGCACTGGAAAAATGAGTGCGCCAAGAGAAACCTGAAAAAAAGGACTGTAAGAAAAGAGTCTCCCTAGGGTACCCACATTTTATATGCAGGAGAAGATAGTGATTAGGGGGGTCAGGGCCCAGCACCCCTCCCCAAGTCCTGGGTAACTATTAATGTGGAGGGGAAACTGGTCGGCTTCATGGTGGATACGGGAGCCCAATACTCGGTCCTCAATCAAAAATTCGGGCTGATGTCCAAGAAGACTAGCTTGGTCCAGGGAGCCACTGGGACAAGAAGCACCTGGATGCTTCATAATGGACTAACCCATGAGGTACTCAGTTTGACTACTGGAATCCCCATAATACTTGGTGGCCAGATTTATTCTTCGACCTTGGACCTTTGTAAAAAGAACATATCAGTACTGTTCAAGTGATGATGCTGAGACAACAATATCAGGCAATGTCTCAGAATGAAGAGGAGGATTTCTCTCCATGATCAAAGGACAGGGGGGAATGTTGGGACCTAACAAACGCCATGATAGGCTTCAGGGACTAAGGTAGGACTCACAGGAAAAGCTGAGTCATTGCCCAGTGAGGTCATCCCCGCAGATGCCAGGACTTGTCTAATCAGCATACTCCCCATAACCTGGTTTGAGTTTATCAGGACGTAAAAGACATCCCCTTGCAGCCAATAGCCAATAGCCAGTTAGTAAATACTAGGAAACTCCTGCAGCCAATCAGCCCTTGCCAATTCTCTGTTCTAAAACCTATAAATACTGCTGTAAATCTGGGCTCGGGAATCCTTGGTCCACTCCACTGTGTTGGATGTGGCAGGAGCCCTAGCTCGAGCTAGAAATAAAACCCCTTCATGCTTTTGCATTGCTGTGGACATCTTATTCTCTCAGTTTTGGGGACTCAGACTCTGGGCATAACATAATTATTAATTATTTACATACAGTATTTTCCCCTTACTCACAGGAAATATGTTCTAATTGCATGCCTAAAACCAGGGTACTGAACCCTACCTACACTATGCTTTTTTCTATGTATACATATTATGGTAAAGTTTAATTTATAAATTAGACCTAGTGAGAGATTAGCCATAATATAATAACTAAAAGTAATACACAACAATGATAGCAATGTAATGTAATAAATTACGTGAATGTAACCTCTCTCTTTCAAACAATCTTACTGTACAAATTTAATGCTTTTACTGCTTAACTAAACACTAGCCAGCATCACTACTCTGGTCAGTTGTCATTCCAATTTCAAAGAAGGGCATTGCCAAAGAATGTACAAACTGCTGTGGAATTGTGCTCATTTCACATGCTAGCAAGGTAAGGCTCAAAATCCTTCAATCTAGGTTTCAACAGTACATGAACGGAGAACTTCCAGTTGTACACGCTGGATTCAGAAAAGCCAGAAGAACCAGAATTCAAACTGCAACATCTGTTGGATCATAGAAAAAGCAAGGTAATTCCCCCCAAAAATCTATTTCCGCTTCATTGACTATGCTAAAGCTGTGATGGTGTGGATCACAACAAACCGTGGAAAATTCTTAAAGAGGTGGGAATACCAGACCACCTTACCTGCCTCCAGAGAAACCTGTAAAGGTTAAGAAGCAACAATTATACTGTTGCAATGATGGACTGGTTCAAAACTGGGAAAGGAGTAAATCAAGGCTACTATATTGTCACCCTGATTTTTTAACTTATATGCAGAATATATCATGTGATGTACAGCCAGCCTGGATGAAGGTCAAGCTGGAATCAAGATTGCTGGGAGAAACATCAGTAAGCTCAGATATGCAGACAACCCCGCCTAAATGGCAGAAAGCAAAGAGGAACTGAAGAGCCTTATGATGAAGGTGAAAGAGGAGAATGGAAAAGCTGGCTTAGGACTGAAGATTAAAAAAATGAAGATCATCACACCTGGTCCCATCACTTCATGGCAAATAGATGGGGAAACAATAGAATCAGTGACAGAGTATTTTCTTTAGCTCCAAAATCACTGTGGACAGTGACTTCAGCCATAAAATTAAAGACACTTGCTGCTGAGAAGAAAGGCTATGACAAATCTAGACAGTGTATTAAAAAGCAGAGATATCACTTTTGTGACAAAGGTCCCCATAGTCAAAGCTGTGGTTTTTCTAGTAGTCATGTGTGGATGTGAGAGTTGGATCATAAAGAAGGCTGAGTGCTGAAGAACTGATGTTTTTTAACTGTGGTGTTGGAAAAGACTGTTGAGAGTCCCTTGGACAGCAAGGAGATCTAACCAGTCAATCCTAAAGGAAATCAGTCCTGAATACTATTTGGAAGGACTAATTCTGAAGTTGAAACTCCAATATTTGGCCACCTGATCCAAAGAGACAACTAATTGGAAAAGACCCTGATGCTGGGAAAGATTGAGGGCAGGAAGAAAAGTGGGTGACAGAGGATGAGATGGTTGGATGGCATCACTGACTCAATGGACCTGAGTTTGTGCAAATTCCAGGATATAGTGAAGGACAGGGAAGCCTGGTCTGTTGCAATCCATGTAGCTGCAAAGAGTTGGACATGACTGAACATCTGAAAACAAGTAAAATAAAGGTTATGTGAACACAAGTGCTGCAGTACCAAGACAGCTGATTAGTCAGCCCAATTAAGTTGGCTAACTCCAGTACTTTGGCCAACTCATGAGAAGAGTTGACTCATTGGAAAAGACTCTGATGCTGGGAGGGATTGGGGGCAGGAGGAAAAGGAGATGACAGAGGATGAGATGGCTGGATGGCATCACTGGCTCGATGGGCATGAGTTTGGGTGAACTCCGGGAGTTGGTGATGGACAGAGAGGTCTGGTGTGCTGCAATTCATGGTGTCACAAAGAGTCGGACATGACTGAGCGACTGAACTGAACTGAAGTGACTAATAGCAGGATACACTGGACAAGGGGATGATTCATGTTCTGTTCAGAACAGAGTGGGACCATGCAAAATTTCATCATGCTTCTTAAAAAGGTGAGAACAGTTTCTATATATCTCTTGTGTTTGAAATTCAACGAGATTTTTAAAGTAATGAATTTATAGTGTTTATTATATGTGGACAATATTCAGCCATTTTTTTTCTCCAAATCTATTTCTTTCTGTTCTCTTATTTCTGTCTTCTCCTTCATTGTCTCAAATAACACACATAAAATCACTTGAATCTGTCTCATAGCTCAATTATGACTCTGTCGTTTCCTCCTTTCTTTAGATTCTTCTTTTTTTGTATTTAATTTTTGACAGTTTCTAACACTGAGTCTTTGAGTTAACTATGCTTTTCTTCTGCAGAGCCCATTCTGTCATATTTGCTATTATGTCCATCATGAGTAGCTTTCTTTAAAAAAAAAAAAAATTAAAAATCTCAATCATTGAAGTTTTCACTGGCTGTAAAGGTTTGACAAAGAATTCAATTTCCCTTATAGTTATATGGATTTATGCTGAAACCTCTTAACATCCTCTAAGCTTCTTAGATGTGCAACCAATTAGTACTCCATTCACATTTATCTATTTTTTTCTTTTTTTAATTCAAGTATAGCTGATTTACCATGTTGTGTTAGGTTTAGGTGTTCAGCAAAGTGATTCAATTATAAATATACATATTTATTTTTTCAGATTATTTTCATTATAATTTATTACAAAATATTGAGTATAGTCTGTGCTATTAAATAGGTCCCTGTTGGTTATCTATTTTATGTATAGCAGAGTGCTTCTGTTAACATAAATCTTCATATTTATCTTCCCTTTTCCCTTTTGAGAATCATATGCTTCTTTTCTATATCTGTGGATCTATTTCTTTTTATATCTAAGCTCATTTGCATCATTTTTTTATATTTTACACAGAAGCAGTATCATATGATATTTGCCTTTCTTTGTCTGTCTTATTTCACCCAGCATGAAAATCTCTAGATTTGTCCATTATGCTGCAAATGACATTATTTCATCTTTTATTGCTGAGCAATATTCCATTGTATAAATATACCACATCATCTTTAACCATTCTTCTGTCTATGGATATTTAGGTTGCTTCCATCTCTTGGCTATTGTAAATAGTGCTGCATTGAACATTAGGGTGCATGTATCTTTTCAAATTGTGTTTTTTCCTGGTTTTCTGCCCAGAAGTGGGATTTCAGGACCATTCAGTATTTTTAGTTTTTTTCAGGAAGTTCCATACTGTTCTCCAAAGTGACTGTACAAGCTTATATTCCCACCTACAGTGTAGGAGGGTTCCTTTCTCTTTATACTCTCTCCAGCATTTAGACTTTTTGGTAATTACCATTCTGAGTGGTGTGAAGAGGTATCTCATTGTAGTTTTGATTTGCATATTTCTAATAATTAGCAAAGTTGAGCATCATTCCATGTGTCTTTTGGCCATCTGTATGGCTCTTTGAGAGAAATATCTATGTTAGATCTTCTGCTCTTTTTTTTTTTCTTTTCCCTACTGAACTGTATGGCCTATTTTTATATTTTGGAGATTGGTCCTTTGTCAGGTGCAGCACCTGCAAATGGTTTCTTCTGTTCTGTAGGTTGTTTTTTTTCATTTTGTTTATGGTTTCTTTCGATGTGCAAAAGATTTTAAGTTTAATTAGGTCCTATTTGTTTATGTTTGTTTTTATTTCCACTTCACCAGAAGATGGAACTATAAAGATATTGTTCAATTTTATGCCAAAGAATATTCTGCCTATGTTTTTGCAAACAATAAAAGATCAGAAAAAGAAATTAAGAAAACACTCTCATTTTTCAAAACATCAAAAAGATTAAAATACCTAAGAATAAACCTACCTAAAGAGGCAAAATACTTGTATTCAGAAAACTATAAGATACTGATGAAAGGAATCAAAGAGGACACAAGAGATAAACAATTTACCTGGATTGGATGAATTTGTATTGTCAAAATAACTATACTACCCTAAGAAAGCTACAGATTCAGTGCAATCCTTATCAAATTACCATTAGCATTTTCCACAGAATTAGAACAACAACAAAATTCTAACTCACATGGAAATACCAAAGACCCCATACTGCCAAAGTGGTCTTGAGAAAGAAAAACAGACCTGGAGGAATCAGGCTTCCTACTTCAGACTACATTACAAAGCTACAGTAATCAAAACAATATTGTACTGGCACAAAACAGAAATATAGATCAATAAATAAAGATGAACCAACAGACTTATGGTTATCTAATCTATGACAAAAGAGGTAAGAATATACAGTGGAGAAAAGACAGTCTCTTCAATAAGTGGTTCTGGAAAAACTGGATAATTACATATAAAGGAAAGAAATTAGAACATTCTAACACCATATGCAAAAATAAACTCAAAATGGATTAAATACAAGACTGGATATCATGTAGTTTTATTAAGAGAAGTATCATTAAATCAAACCAGGCAAATGCACCATGGCTCACATTTCTAAAATTCTGTATCATCATCTCAATGTAACTACTTTTTATTGCCAGATGTTTTCCATATTTTAATCTCTTTTTTCATGTGCTTTATTTTCCCATGCAACTTTCACTTCATATCACCATTCATTCTTTTTATGTTTTGTGCTATAGATGCTAGAGGTAATTTCAGCACCTTAATTGAATGGTATCTTTTCCTGGTCTAAAATTATACATGAGGTTTCTGTTGCCCTGTTAGAGGAAGCATACTAATTTTACAACAACTAATACATCTCTGAAGCAGAGACAGAATAAAGTTAATTGACCTGTTTCCATGGACTGCAGACTATTATATCTCCACATGTACATAAAATACTTGCTCCTCAGAGTTGTGATATGTAGTATTGCATCCTGTATCCCAGTTGTTTATAACCTCAAAGTTATTTCACTATTATGTGAACACTCTACAACAAGATTTACCTTTGTATTCTACTTCACATCCTGTGTTCACCATATGTGAACCCTAAGTTTATAAAAATACCTTTATGGTAATGATAACCACTCAAATATCCTTTACAAGGTCATTTTCAATATGTTTACCTTTATAACTCAGTACTCTGCTGATACTTCATTTAAAAAAAAAAAAGACTCAAATTTATTACCATTACATAGAACCATAGTACTTCATCTATTTTTAATATTTTCTCACGGTCTTAAAATTTCTCTTCCAACGTATTTCTTTCCCTCTCTTTATCTCTTAATTGTATCAAAATGCTATATACTTCGGATGGCATGATTTACACAATTGACATGAGCTTGAACAAACTACAAGAGACAGTGAAGGACAGAGAAGCCTGGCATGCTTCAGCCCAGAGTCCCAAAGAGTTGGACAGAACTGAGCAACTGAACAGCAACAAAATACCTTGATTATAGTATCTTTGCCTTTCTTTGGGATTGGAATAAAAACGATCATTTCCAGTCCTGTGGCCACTGCTGAGTTTTCAAAATTTGCTGGCATATTGAGTGCAGCACTTGAACAGCATCATCTTTTAGGATTTGAGATAGTTCAGCTGGAATTTCATCATCTTCAAGCTGGATTTAGAAAATGCAGAGGAACAAGAGAACAAATTGCCAACATTCATTGGATCATGGAAAAGGCAAGAGAATCCAGAAGAACATCTAATTCTGCTTCATTGACTATGCTAAAGCCTTTGACTATGTGGATCACAACAAACTGCAGAAAATTCTTCAAGAGATGGGAATACCAGACTACCTTACATGCCTCCTGATAAATCTGTATGCAGGTCAAGAAGCTACAGTTAGAATTGGACATTGAACAATGGACTGGTTCCAAATTGGGAAAGGAGTACGACATGGCTGCAAATTATCACCCTGCTTATTTAACGTATATGCAGAGTACATCATGTGAAATGCTAGGCTGTCATGTCATTTGGTCCCATCACTTCATGTCAAATAGATGGAGAAATAATCAAAACAGTCAGAGACTTTATTTTCTTGAGCTCCGAAGTCACTGCAGATGGTGACTGCAGCCATGAAATTAAAAGACACTTGCTCCTTGGAAGAAAAGCTATGACAAACCTAGACAGCCTACTAAAAAGCACAGACATTACTCTACCGACCAAGGGTTCATATAGTCAAAGCTATGGTTTTTCCACTAGTTATGTATGGATGTGAGAGTTGGACCATCAAGAAAGCTGAGCACTGAAGAATCGATGCTTTTGAACTGTGATGATGGAAAAGACTCTTGAAAGTCCTTTGGACAGTAAGCAGATCAAAACAGTCAATCCTAAAGGAACTCAGTCCTGAATATACATTGGAAGGACTGATACTGAAGCTAAAGCTCCAATACTTTGGCCATCCTATGCAAAAAACTGACTTATTCTAAAAGACTCTGATTCTGGGAAAGATCGAAGGCAGGAGGAGAAGGGGACGGCAGAGGATGAGATGGTTGGATGGCATCACCGACCTGAGAAACATGAGTTTGAGCAGGTTCTGGGAGTTGGTGATAGACAGGGAAGCCTGGCATGCTGCAGTCCTTGGGGTCACAAAGAGTCGGACATGACTGAGTAACTGAACCACACTGATGGTATCTTTTGTCTTACTCTTAATTTGTCTTTCTGCCTCTTGAGCAGATGCAAGATTAGGTTCCACAGGCCACGGTATTAATCACTCTCTTTCCATGCCTCTCTCCCTGTCTCTCACCTTTTACCTGATACCTTAGGGAACTTGTAGACATGCGGATAGATTTAGCTTAAATTATCATTGTTTGATTTTCAACTGACAGCATTCTGGCTACCATTTTTACAATCTGAACTGCTCTTGCAAAATTGATAATAATCTTTGTATTACTGATTTCCGTGTATTCACATATTTCATAATTCTATACTGTATGACATTTATCATTCTATGTTCTTAAACTATTTTCTTCCCTTACTGTCTTTGACCATGTCTGTTACTTACTGGTTCTCTTATTTCTTTTGCTACTCATTTTATTGTCTTGTCCAAATAACTGTGATGTCTAGTTCTTCATATAAACAGATTTTAAAATCTTTATTCAAATAATTATAGAACCTTTTCTGTCATGAATTTATTAAAAAAAAACTTTGAGCCATAAATCTCCAATGCAAGAAAAAGTTTAAAGAAAATAAAATGAAAGTTTTGGCTTGACTTTTGTTCTTCTTTTGATATCTGCTGTTTACTAATCAGCCAGCTAATATCACTGAGCATCTGTTTCTCATCTGATTAATTAGATACTAAAATATAATATAAGGTGATGAAATTAAAACATGAATGTGCAATACCAATATAAAAATGCCTATGAATCATTTAAAATAATCACTGTCCTAATATTTATTTTGTTCTAAATATGTTACTTCTAAGAATGAAAGTGTATAACCACTGAGTTTTATTTAAACGATGGCATATTATATGAATTGCTATTTCTAATTTTTTTGAGAGGCTATTCATGAAACTACATTTCTGTGCTTCACTTTAATAGCTCAATTTCTTCTTTTGAAATTTCCCCATTTACCCAGAGAAATTTACTTAAAGAGGTTTCATCCATTTTATGAAATAATTAGGTTTAAATGGATTATTGTTGAACATTTATGAAATAAACTTAATCTAAACTCCAGATATTATCTTGAAGACATTTAAAGTTTATAGAAGGATATTGGGTATTTTATGCTCACAAATTTATTTTTATATATAGTGTTATCTGTACGATGTGACTTTTCATTTTAAAAGTGACTTCTTTCTAATTCTTCAATATGAGATGAACACATTTATGCCATAATCAAGTATTATAAAGACAAATCAACAACAATGGAAAATGATACATAAAGTTTACTTTCTATATTTTATATGCAAAGTACATATAATAACCACTCAATCAGATCTAAAGATTTCTAAAGAAATCTCTATATTTTGGACATTTAGATATCAGTTTATATTTTCAATTAATAGTTTCTTTAATCAAGAAAAGTTTCTATAATATAACATTATAGTACTAAGGAAAGTGAAAGTGTTAGTCGCTCAGTAGTGTCTGACTATGTAACTCAGTGGACTATAGCCAGCTAGGCTCCTCTGTCCATGAAATATCCTTGCTCCTCTGTCCAGCAAGGATACTGGAGTGGGTAGCCACTCCCTTCTCCAGAGGGTCTTTCCAACCTAGGAATTGAAACCATATCTTCTGCATTGCAGGCAAATTGTTTATTGTCTGAGCCATCAGGATTATACATTCATATTTTCTATTATACTTAGTTCTCACTGTGTTGATTAGTTACTTGATCCACATATATTTATGTGTGCATACATGCATTTATGGGCTTCCTAGGTGGCACTAGTGGTCAAGAAGTCACCTGACAATGCAGGACACATAAGAGAAGGGGGCTGGATTCCTGGGTCAGAAAGATCCCCTAGAGGAGGACAAAATAACCCACTCCAATACTCTTGCCAGGAGAATCCCTTGGATGAGGGAGCCTGGTGGGCTGTAGTCCATAGGGTCATAAAGAGTGGGACACGACTGAAGCTACCTAGCATGCAAGCATGCATATGTATGCATAAATGTGTATGTATAAATTAATAGTAAATACTAGCTTAATTCCTTACATATTTCAGTTCAGTTCAGTCACTCAGTCGTGTCCAACTCTTTGCGACCCCATGAATCGCAGCATGCCAGACCTCCCTGTCCATCACCAACTCGCGGAGTTCACTCAGACTCACATCCATCGAGTTGGTGATGCCACCAACCATCTCATCCTCTGTCGTCCCCTTCTCCTCCTGCCCCCAATCCCTCCCAGCATCAGAGTCTTTTCCAATGAGTCAACTCTTCACATGAGGTGGCCAAAGTACATATTTAGACATACATATAAAAATATATACTTTCTATATTTTTATTTGTAATAGGAATGTATAAAATACAATTTTCCCTTCATTTTGAAATTACATATAATGTTTAAGACAAACAGAGCACTTTAAATAGTTGAAACAATGGGTATTTTGAATTCACTGTTGTGCATTCCATGGAATATATAAAATGCATGTTGATATGAAATTTATTTTTTATGGAATATGTTTTCTTATTGTCAGTCCATACTTGTCTTCTGCTTTTAAAGTCAAAGTACTATTGATGAGGGAACATTTTGCTATTTGTCTTTTTTGGGGTTCCCCCATAAGGTTATCATGTTGATTTGTAAAATATTTCTTCTAGGTGTTTCAAGGGTTATCCTTCTGCATGTACCTGTTCTCCATCTTGGATCTTATTAAACCTTACTTAAACTATCAATCAAACTCTTTCTTCCCCCAACCCTCTCCGTTTGGTAAACATTTTTCAACCACTCTCTTAAGCATAGTTAAAGAAGTTTATTTCTAGTGAAATTCTTCACAGAACTTTACCTCCTGCAGAGTTGTATTTTTCAGGGAAGAAAGACTCATAAAATATATTAAGGCAAATAACTGACTCTCAAGATTGGCTGTGCTGTCATTACATTCTATGATTAATGTACTGAACAAGTCTACAAGCCCTAGCAGAATAGAAAGTGCAGTAGGTGTGAAACTTTTCTACTATCATAGTAAGTAACAGCAATTGTAGCATTTGTGTGTAAAATTTCAAATTTCATTGATTAAATATTAATGCTTATGATGATTAATAAGGAATAAATTTTCAACGTGTAACTGAACTAGTGCATTACATAAATATGAATGTACAAATGGCTACAGAAATTAATGAATATTTCAATAATTAAACAGTTTCAAGGAAAAAAAAAAGAACAGCTGTGCCAGGTATCATCAATTGAGTAGGTAATTTGTAATTAATTACAGACACATATGGCCAATGCTACTCATGTACAGAACAAGGATTTCTCAGGTAATAAAGGAGGGAAATGTTAAATTATCTGTAACTATTAAACACTATTCTCATTGACATTTTGTAAATTAGTTTGACAATAATTTACTCCACATTTAATATATGAATCACAGTGCAAAAAGAATAGTTTTGATTTGGGTAGAAAAAAGCATATTTGTATCAAGAAAAAAAAAATGATTTTCTTTTGATTCCCATGTAAACACTTGAGAAGTAGTTCTATGATGAAAGCTTTTCCAATGATTTTCCAATCACTTTACCAAAATATTGAACTTGATAAGAGAGAAATGATAATATCCAGGTCAAATTATTTAGTTTCTGCAGTTGTGAATCATGTTTTAACTATGTGTATATATCTTATTTATCTTCACTTGGAAAAAAAAAAAAAACTTTTTTCATGGACTGTGTATTTTGATTATCTAATACAATCCTTGATGTATCATGCTTATTCTCCTCAATTTATTCTCTTGTTACCTTTGCTAACAATGTAGACACTTTGGCTTCACTGTCATATAAAATCATATCTCAAGAAATGCAAAACTATCTTATTATCTCTGAGCTATATGAGTGTATTTGGTGATGATTTTGTATATCTGTACTTCTCAATGTATTAATTTAATTATCTCCTACATTTAAATGAATTCTTATATGCTTATGGCTCAGAAACCAAAACCAAAAATGTTCAAATGCTTCAAGTCTTTCTGGGTAAAGCAAATATTTTGAATTTACTTACTGATATTATGTATTATTTACTTTAAATGCATGTACTGTTTACTTCTTTATAAACAATAAAAACTGTTCTAACTGTTAGGAATTCTGCTTTGTGCTTAAAATTGTTTTAACTTTTGTTTATAACTTCATTTTCAATTTTGTTTTTACATAGACCTCTGAATGTTTAAAAGTTTGATTTGCCTTCATTTTTCCTTGAATACTTGCATTGTCTGACTGTTGGAAAGAATGTTAATTATAATTAATAATTCTTACCACTGATATGTGGCATAATTGCCACTTGGTGTAGTATAAAATACATTGGCTACCTGATGAGAAGAACTGATTCATTGGAAAAGACCCTGATGCTGGGAAAGATTGAAGGCAGGAGGAGAAGGGGACGATAGAGGATGAGATGGTTGGATGGCCTCATCGACTCAATGGACATGAGTTTGAGCAAGTTCTGAGAGTTGGTGATAAGACTGGGAGGCCTGGGGTGCTGCAGTCCACGGGGTCACAAAGAGTCAGACATGACTGAGCGACTGAATTAAACTGATGGTATAAAAACAAACATTACATATGTTTGCTTTTATACTGTTACAAAATAAAACAATATCAACCTGTGTACAAAAATTGTTAGGTATCAAATGGTATAACTAGTTGCTCCTTGGATGATGTTATTTCCAAATTCCCCTTGAAAACCCACATATCATTTGAGATCTTCTAATTCCAATATTGAAACTAAACAGCGAGTAGAACTGCTTGCAAGGAAACAGTGTTATTTAGCAAGAAGAAAAAAAAAGATATACATTAGAAACTTTGATCTACGTTTAAAAAGAGAGGAGCATCAGAGAAAGATTGGTTGCTAATTGTGTCTGTCTATGTAACCCCATGGACTGTAGCCTGCCAGGCTACTCTGTCCATGGGATTTTCCAGGCAAGAATACTGGACTGGGTTGCCATTTTCTCCTCCATTGGATCTTCCCAACCCAGGGATAGATCTCATGTCTCTTGCATTGCAGATGGATTCTTTACCAACTGAGCCACCAAGGAAGCTCATAGAGAAGGATTGTTGTTCAAATAAAAACTTTTATTTTCCTTAAATCAACTGATTTAATAGATATTTGTTCAAAATTATAACAACAATGTATTAAATTGTATACATCATACATATATATATATATGTGTGTATGTGTTTGAAGTGAAATGAATGACAGTGAATGATTGCTTTATCATGATAGGGTACTAGTATTACCTGTGAATGAGAATAGTGTCATTTTAAATTGGATTTGGATTAAATTTACATGTATATTGTAATCTTGAAGGCAACCTAAAAAAGTAGGGTAAGAGTGCAACAGATATGCTAAAACTGAAGATAAAACAGAATCATGCAAGATGCTCATTTAAAACCATAAAAGACAGAGAAACAGTGGAGACAAAAGTTGAACCAAAAAACAAAAGTACCTATATTAATTTCAGACACAGAGTAGAGTATGTATAATTAGGTGGAGCTGTTCTGCATGAGAGACTTAATTGTCCTTTTTCATACATATAATCATTTAGTTATTTGATTATAGACTTATGGATATTTATTTTATTCCTTTGTTTATAAATCAATACCATTTCATTGGAGAAGATTCTTGAGAGTCCCTTGGATTGCAAGATCAAACCAGTCAATCCTAAAGGAAATCAATATTGAATATTCTTTGGAAGGACTGATGTTGTAGCTGAAGCTCCAATACTTTGGCCTCCTGATGGAAGAACTAATTTATTGGAAAAATCCTGATGCTGGGAAAGATTGAGGGCAGGAGGAGTAGGGGATGACAGAGGATGAGATGGTTGGATGGCATCGCTGACTTGATGGGCATGAGTTTGAGCAAGCTCTAGGAGACGGTGAAGGACAGGGAGCACTGGTGTGCTGCAGTCCATGGGGTCGCAAAGACACAACTGAGAGACTGAACAACAACAATGCTACTCAAATTGTTCTAGCTTTGACTTTTGGGAGTTCCTTCAATTGGTTCTTTTCCTTTGAGACTGTTTGGTTGTTTCAGAGCAACTTGTTACTCTGATACTAAACAATGTTCTAAACTTATCTTGTATATTTCCTGTCCCATTGTTAGAATCATTCATTTGTCCATGGAATTCTGCTTCTTTTTACAGCAGAATGATATTACACATCAAGAACTAAATTTGTTTGCTCCTGCTCCTGGGATGTTTTTGTCCCAGGCCCTCTTGGCTGACAGAGAAATGTAATATATGCATGCATATTAACCTTATCATGCACATATGTAATATTTCTGTATGAAGTTATCTGTATCTATATTAAGGTAAACATGCTTTTGAACTGTGGTGTTGGAGAAGACTCTTGAGAGTCCCTTGGACTGCAAGGAGATCCAACCAGTCCATTCTGAAGGAGATCAACCCTGGGATTTCTTTGGAAGGAATGATGCTGAAGCTGAAACTCCAGTACTTTGGCCACCTCATGCGAAGAGTTGACTCATTGGAAAAGACTCTGATTCTGGGAGGGATTGGGGGCAGTAGGAGAAGGGGACAACCGAGGATGAGATGGCTGGATGGCATCACGGACTCGATGGACATGAGTCTGAGTGAACTCCGGGAGTTGGTGATGGACAGGGAGGCCTGGTGTGCTGCAATTCATGGGGTCACAAAGAGTTGGACATGACTGAGCGACTGAACTGAACTGAACTGAACTGAACTGAACTGAACTGAGTTCGTACTGCTCTTTTCTACTTTCTTATCTGTAAACTCCCACTCAAGCTGTTAAGAAGTTGGCTCCTCCGCTATCCATTCCCTTAATTGTTCAGTTCTAGTATACATTATAGCAGCATCAGCATTTTTAACCCATACTCCTTATGATATAACTTTATTACTTATATATAGTTTTGCTGGTCTTTTAATGTCCCCTTATTTACAAAGTTACTCAGGTCAGCAACTTTTTTCCTCACCCACATCACTGAGGTCGTTTTATATGTTTGTAATTTTTTTTTTAAGTCACAGTCTGTTTTATCCTGTAATTTTTGCAACCTCTCAAATGACTTTTTACAATTATATATTATATTTCACTCTTTATACTGTAAAGTGTTTTGGAAAAATGCAGTGTTATGCACCCAGAATAAAGTATATAGAATAGTTCCATTACTCTTAAAAAATAAATCCCCTAAGTTCACCTCTTGAATCTTCTCTCCTTCCCTCCCTCAAACCCCTAGTAAATACTGATCTTTTTGCCATCTTTGTACTTTGCCTTTTCCAGAATGCCATGTTACTGGGATCATGGAGTATGCAACCTTTTCACATTCTTTTTTTGTAATTTAGCAATATGCAGTAAGGTTTACCTATGACCTTTTCTGTGGTTTGATACCTCATTTTTAAACTATTGTAAAATATAGCTAACATAATCTCATTTTAACTATTTGTAAATATACAATTCAGTAGCATTAAATACATTCACACTGTGGTATAATCATCATATCAGTGTGGCTCTCTCCATCATCATTAATTTTTGCTACATTTCAAATCATCCATAATTCCTAATCTGACTACCTTATTTAATACTGCATCCAATTATCAATTATTTCATATCAAAATCACTTTTGAAACACTGCTTTTTTTTTCTTCTATCCTTTCCATTTGCTTGTATTTCTTTTTGTTCACTGTGGCTGTTCCCTGCTAAATGTAAGATCAATGAATGCAAAGATTGTTGTTTTGCTTGCTGACACGTACAAGATCTTGAAAGAATAGCTGGAACATAGAAAGAGTGCATGCTCTCACTCTCTCTCACTATATGTGTGTGTGTGTGTGTATTAATAAATAATTGGAAGAATAAATACAAGGATCTCTGAGGCAACAGGACAAAGATTTATTTTAAGTAAGTTTGGGGTGGGAGCTAGCATTAGATCTAGGAACCAATTAGAAGTCACTGTTTTCTTTTTCATTCTCATTTTTATCCCTGAGTGAAATTTTACAGAAAATGGCTTTAAATTCATGAGAAAAAAGGATGGGATGGCCACCCTAGCTATCCCTCATGGTTCCAAAAATCACCCCATGACTCTCACCATTGTGAAGCTCAGAGTTCTCACAGCTTCTTTAAGGAGCGTTCTGTTAATTTATGGAGTCATCTCCTAAACTTGTTAGGTTGAGAGCTTTCATGCTTAATTGTTCACCAATCAGTTTCCATTCTTTTTTCTCTTTCTATTTCTAAGAAATTCTTCCAACATTTTGCCCACTTATAGCACACTACCATTTCTTTCTTTTAGATGTTTTTCTTGCTTAGTATTGATGTACTATTAATTCAGGTTGGAGAGTATATATACCCATGTAATCATGCATGTCACATGAACCTGAAGACACTGAAAGGTAATTTTTTAAGTGTGAAACAAACCTAAAAGCTCACAGAGCATTGTGCATAGGCCCCCAAAGTAATAAGCTTCACGAGTATTGTAAGAACTTAAAACTACTATGACTAAGAAAATAAATAAGCATTAACATATGTGTAATGCATTAATTTATATGCAGAGTACATCACGAGAAACACTGGACTGGAAGAAACACAAGCTGGAATCAAGATTGCCAGGAGAAATATCAATAACCTCAGATATGCAGATGAAACCACCCTTATGGCAGAAAGTAAAGAAGAACTAAAAAGCTTCCTGATGAAAGTGAAAGAGGAGAGTGAAAAAGTTGGCTTAAAGCTCAACATTCAGAAAACGAAGATCATGGCATCCTGTCCCATCACTTCATGGGAAATAGATGGGGAAACAGTGGAAACAGTGTCAGACTTTATTTTTTTGGGCTCCAAAATCACTGCAGATGGTGACTGCAGCCATGAAATTAAAAGACGCTTACTCCTTGGAAGAAAAGTTATGACCAACCTAGATAGCATATTCAAAAGCAGAGACATTACTTTGCCGACTAAGGTCCGTCTAGTCAAGGCTATGGTTTTTCCTGTGGTCATGTATGGATGTGAGAGTTGGACTGTGAAGAAGGCTGAGCGCTGAACAATTGATGCTTTTGAACTGTGGTGTTGGAGAAGACTCTTGAGAGTCCCTTGGACTGCAAGGAGATCCAACCAGTCCATTCTGAATGAGATCAACCCTGGGTGTTCTTTGGAAGGAATGATGCTGAAGCTGAAACTCCAGTACTTTGGCCACCTCATGCGAAGAGTTGAGTCATTGGAAAAGACTCTGATGCTGGGAGGGATTGGGGGCAGGAGGAGAAGGGGACGACAGAGGATGAGATGGCTGGATGGCATCACTGACTCTATGGACGTGAATCTCAGTGAACTCTGGGAGTTGGTGATGGACAGGGAGGCCTGACCTGCTGCGATTCATGGGGTCGCAAAGAGTCTGATACGACTGAGGGACTGAACTGAACTGAATGCATTAACAAATGTGTACTGTTAAAAAATATCTGTAGAAATTTGAAGAGTTAATAAATTTGTAGAAACAATGTGTGTGGATGTGTGCACATAATCCAATCAAATAAATTCTCATTGTGAGGTGATATTTATATATTTTGACATAAGTGATTTTATATAAAAGCAGTTATAAAACCAATTGAATTTACTATTCCTGTGGACACAAAATTGAGACTACATTCACTAAACTAATGAGATTAAGAATTGAAAAAAAATTAACTTGTATATGTCTATTTCAGGCTTCCCTGGTGGCTCAGTGATAAGGAACATTCTGTCTGCCAATGCAGGAGACATGACCTCTGGGTCAGAAAGTTTCCCTGGAGAAGAAAATGGCCACCCATTCTAGTATTCTTGCCTGGTTTATCCCATGGACAGAGGAGCCTTGTGGGCTACCGTCCATGGGTTGCAAAGAGTCAGACACGACTGAATTACTGAGCACACATAAGTTTATTTAACCACAAAGTTAGCCAAACGGGATACATGCCTAAGAGATTGAGACTATAATAATCATACGGAGATAGCCAGCTGCTAAGATCTTATGTCCCTTTAATTGAAGAAAAACTAACAAGATCTTTGAGTAAAGGAAGAATCCACTGAGCCATAAGCATGAGAATGTTCCAAATATTTCTTTAATAGCAAAAATGGAATAATGACACTCTGTGTGGTATACCAAGGCAGGAGGTTTTACTACCCATACAATCTCTGAAGAAATAACTAAAAATAAACCTAAGCATGAAAAGTTATTTAAAAAAAGAGAGTGCAATAAAAAAAATAAAGGGTAAAATAGGATGGTGGAATATCTCTCTAAATTTAAGGAAGGATTGAACATAAATAATAATGTAAATAAAATGTATGCTGATAAATTCAAGAGTTTAAGGATGTGAACAAATAATAAAAATACAAAAAAAATAGAGTAAGCAGGGAGGTTTAAAGAAGGATAGAGAAATTTATGGTTTATATCTTGTTAGAAGAAAAATAGAACTTAGTTCTGTGCTTTGATAGTGGGTTCCCAGGTGGCTCAGTGGTAAAGAACCTGCCTGCCAATGTAGGAGACCTAAGAGATATGGTTTTGATTCCTGGGTCAGAAAGATCCTCTGGAGGAGGGCATGGCAATGCACTCCAGTATTCTTTCCTGGAGAACCCCATGGACAGAAGAGCCTGGCAGGTTATGGTACATAGGGTTGCAAAGAGTGAGACATGACTGAAGTGACAGCATGTGTCCATGCTTCATAAGAGAATTATAAACTACGCAGGCAAAATTTTACAATAAGCACTAAAAGAAGACAACTAAAATGCAGGCAAAATGAAGACAAAAAATGAAAAGGGGTAATGGTCAAAAGAGGTAAAATAATTATTGAGATTGTGTATTGTTTTAAAGCAATTTGTGCTGTACTATTTAATTAACTGAGTTATTTCTTTAAAAAAAATTTCATTGGATGATATGCATAGCTAGCAGTTTGGTACTATTTTTTATTTCTTTTCTGTTTTGTAAATGGTACAAAAGATGCAGAAAGAAAAATGACACTATTTGCAATTTATAATTAAAAAGCCTTGACGTCAGGAAATTGGGCTGTGTATGAAAGCACTATCTTATATCTCATGGGAAGGTTCTAGGATTATCTCTAGAGATACAAGGAAGTCTGCTATTGACCCTTGACCAAGACAAGGATGAGATAGGCTGCTAGTGATTTATAATGTGCTATTTAAAGTTTGAAACTTCCCTGAAGGTACTCTGAGGCAAGACTATCTTTATTGTTTTTGAGATATACAGATGGCAAGTCAAAGTCAGCCTTAACCTGTATCTGAATTTGCAGCTCCCACAAATATTTTTCTGCTTCTGTTGTTACCTTCCTTTATTCCTTTTTAAGCACAGCAACCAACAAGTTATAACATTCCTTTGTTTAACACCCTCCAGCAACTTTCTATCTCACTCAGGAAAACCAGGTCTTTACAAGAGCCTAAAATTTCCTAGGTGGGGCAGTGGTAAAGAATCCTCTTGCCAATGCAGGAGACAAATGATACTGGTTCTATCCCTGGGTGGGGAAGATTCCCTGGAGTAGGAAATGGCAATGGGCTCCAGGATTCCTGCCTGGAAAATTCCATGGACAGAGGATCCTGGTGGGCTACAGTCCATGGGGTCACAAAGAATCTGACATAATAAAGCACGCCCCCACCCCTACCCCCAGCCCGCACCCCTCCCACCAAAACACACACAGGAAAGTCCTATGAAATCTGCCTACATTTAGCTCTGTCATTTCAATTCCTCCTACAAGTCTTCAAGTTACACTGGCTTCATCAGTTCTAGAACAATACACTATGCCTCATTTTAAGGTTTATAAACTAGCTATTTCCTCAGCCTGGATTGTTCTTTGCCCAGACAAAAAAACAAGACTCACTCTTTTTCCTTCATGTCTTTACTCACTTTTTGCAAATTAAGTCATTCTGACCACTAAATTTAAAATAACAATTGCATCACCTCTGACAACACATCTTTTGTCCTCTTTTCATTTTCTCAATAACATCACCACTGTGTAGCTTAACAAATATTTATTCAACATATTTATTTTGTCTCCTCCAGGTAAATAGAATTTACTCCCTTTTGTTTCCTGCTACATCCTCTAGGTTTAGAATAGTGTCTTGTACACTGTAAGAGTGTAAGATAGAGATGATTTATGGCTGGAATATCTTTGGGATCTCCTGACTACCTGGCTTTAACTCTTGGCTAAGTTCTTGTTCCAAATAGGAAAAGGAGTACGTCAAGGTTGTATATTGTCACCCTGCTTATTTAACTTATATGCAGAGTACATCATGAGAAACACTGAGCTGGAAGATGCACAGGCTGGAATCAAGATTGCCAGGAGAAATAATAATAACCTCAGATATGCAGATGATACCACCCTTATGGCAGAAAGTGAAGAGGAACTAAAGAGCCTCTTGATGAAAGTGAAAGAGGAGAGTGAAAAGTTGGCTTAAAGCTCAACATTCAGAAAACGAAGATCATGGCATCTGGTCCCATCATTTCATGGGAAATAGATGGGGAAACAGTGGAAACAATGGCTGACTTTATTTTTCTGGGCTCCCAAATCACTGCAGATGGTGATTGCAGCCATGAAATTAAATGACACTTACTCCTTGAAAGGAAAGGTATGACCAGCCTAGATAGCATGTTGAAAAGCAGAGACATTACTTTGTCAGTAAAGGTCCATCTATTTATTTATTTATTTATAATACTAATTTAATTAATTTAATTGGAGGCTAATTACTTTACAAATAGGAAAAGGAGTATGTCAAGGCTGTATATTGTAACCCTGCTTATTTAACTTATATGCAGAGTACATCATGAAAAACACTGGGCTGGAAGAAGCACAAGCTGGAATCAAGATTGCCGGGAGAAATATCAATAACCTCAGATATGCAAATTACACCACCCTTATGGCAGAAAGTGAAGAGGAACTAAAGAGCCTCTTGATGAAAGTGAAAGAGGAGAGTGAAAAAGTTGGCTTAAATCTCAACATTTAGAAAATGAAGATCATGGCATCTGGTCCCATCACTTCATGGGAAATAGATGGGGAAACAGTGGAAACAGTGTCAGACTTTATTTTTTTGGGCTCCAAAATCACTGCAGATGGTGACTGCAGCCATGAAATTAAAAGACGCTTACTCCTTGGAAGAAAAGTTATCACCAACCTAGATAGGATGTGGAAAAGCAGAGACATTACTTTGCCAACAAAGGTCCATCTAGTCAAGGCTATGGTTTTTCCTGTGGTCATGTATGGATGTGAGAGTTGGACTATGAAGAAGACTGAGCACCAAAGAATTGATGCTTTTGAACTGTGGTGTTGGAGAAGACTCTTGAGAGTCCCTTGGACTGCAAGGAGATCCAACCAGTCCATTCTGAATGAGATCAGCCTTGGGATTTCTTTGGAAGGAATGATGCTGAAGCTGAAATTCCAGTACTTTGGCCACCTCATGTGAAAAGTTGATTCATTGGAAAAGACTGTCATGCTGGGAGGGATTGGGAGCAGGAGGAGAAGGGGATGACAGAGGATGAGATGGCTGGATGGCATCATGAGTTTGAGTGCACTCCGGGCATTGGTGATGGACAGGGAGGCCTGGCGTGCTGTGATTCAAGGGGTCGCAGAGTCGGATACGACTGAACAACTGAACTGAACTGAACTGAACTGAATTACTTTACCATATCGTATTGGTTTTGCCATACATCAACATGAATCTGCCAATAATAATTTAAAATTTTTGTCAAATCAGGATGCAAACAAAGATAGCATAAATACTTGACTTCTTTTATTCTGAAGCAGCTCAATTAACCTTAATTCACTGGAGCCATTGCAGATCTTTCCCTTTAGATGGGAGAAAGAAGAAGAACCAGAAGTGAGAGGGTTTAATATGAGAAGAAATGTTTTCTACTGCTGCACCTCGTATTAACTATCCTTTAAGGCTCATTTCCTAGAATAGATCTGTTCTAGGTTCTCAGAGCAAATGACAAAAGGAAGGATACCTATTATGAAGCTCAAAAATACACAATATTTTTTTCTATTTTTTTCTTTCTTGTCTTAAAATTCCAATGAATAGTAACCCTACCCCTTTCTGTCACATTTCTTCTCATTATGTACTAGTTTTTTTTTTTTTTTTTTTGGTACTATAAACTGAAAGTATAATGATTTTTCTTTGTGGGATTTTTATGATGTTTGTTGGTATCCATGTTGGAAAATAATGTGTTATATGTCCCACTTTGTAAAATATTCAATATCTAGCTCCTGAGCTCAAACTGGCTAACTGTATAAGTCAAATAATAAATCACCCTACTTTTCTTTCTTCCTGTTTGGACTCCTTGTTGTTTAGTTGCTAAATTGTGCCTGACTTTTTGTGACTCTATGGACTGTAGCCCACCAGGCTCCCTTGTCCATGGGATTTACCAGGCAAGAATACTAGAGTGGGTTGCTATTTCCTTCTCCAGGGTTTCTTCCCCACTCAGGGTTCAAATCCATGTCTCTTGCATTGGCAGGCAGATTCTTTACTGCTGAGCCACCAGGAAAGCCTGTCTGAACTCAATTCTTAGTATATCTACACTTATTTCCTTCTTTGTAAGATTGTTATTATGTCCTTTTTTCTTTGGCTGTCTCAATTTCTACTTATATAAAATTGAAAACATAATATGTTTATAACATTCACATTTATAACATTCACTTAAAACCTTTGTCTTATTAAGAATATTGAATGTATTTGAGAATCATGCCCAAATTAATTATCTTATTCTATATTTACCAAGATATACACTTAAATTTTTAACATTAAAAAATTAAAATATTGTAAAATGCTTAGCATACTGCCTGTCACATTGTAAGCAAATAATTTGCATTTTTACATTATGTTCATGGAAAATTTCATAGGTATATAAATATGGGAAAAATAAGATGATGAACCCTTAAACACTCATAACCTATCTTCAACAATTATCAACTTTTTGCTATTTTCAGTAATTTTTTAAGTTTGCAACTATTCCTCCATTCCCATACACACATATAGTTTCTTCTATCAAATGTACATGAATGCAATGTACACTGCATACAAGCACAGAAAAAGTCAGAAGAAATTTACATGCAAATGCTAATTATGGTAAATCTCTAAAGGATATAATTATGAGTGATTTTATTTAATTCTCATTTTCTCAGTTTTCTAAAATGAACATGTTTTATGTCATTTTAATAGCTGATGAAACCAAAAAAAACTCAAGCAAATATATGACTCAAAGGGTGAAAAGTTATTCGGAACTCCACTTTTTCTTTTTTTTTCACCAGGCAGCTTGTGGGATCTTAGTTATCGAACCAGGGTTGAACCCAGGCCCACAGCAGTGAAAACACTGGGTACTAGCCATTGGACTGCCAGGGAATTCCCTGAACTCCACTTTTAGATGTTAAAAAAATATAAAAGAAAAATTTTTTTATCATTTTTTTTTTTAATCTGGGGTAAGTGTGGCTGTTAAGGTCTTCCCAGGTGGCGCTAGTGGTAAAGAACCTGCCTGCCAAACACAGGAGACATTAGAAAGTCGGGTTCAATCCCTAGGTCAGGAAGATCCCCTGGAGAAGGGCATGGCAATCCACTCCAGTATTCTTGCCTGGAGAATCCCATGGGCAAAGCAGCCTGGTGGGCTACAGTCCACAGAGTCACAACAAGTCAGACAGGACTAAAGCCACTTAACATGCATTTGGCTATTGATATCCATTTATCCAATCTACAAAGTTTTCTACTCTTATTGTTCAATGATGATTCACTTATCAACAAAATGCAATGTTTCAACCTTAAGTGAAGTTCAAAACATTATTTCACACAACTTGGGAAATTTGAAAAGATTAGATATTAAATTATTTAAGAAGTGTTTTAGTCTGTTAACATGACAGTGGTATGTTTAATTTTTTTAAGTCCTAACCTGCTGGGAAATAAGATAATATCTATAATTTGCTTTGCAATATTTCAGCCCAAAAAAAAGTAGAGAAGAATGAAATAAAATTGGCAAAATGAAAAAAAAATGTATATTTTCATTAATAATTTTAAAGTTTTGTAATGCTAAATTTTTAATAAGCCCAAATGCATAGTTTTTATTTAAGAAGCATAACGTTTTATGTGGTTGCTTAGAAGTTTTCATTTATTTGTTTCAAATATTATCAGTTTCTTTGGGAAATTTTATATAGATGTGTATGTATATATACATATATATAAGTGAGTGTGTATATATACTTATCTCCATTTTTACTTTCCTTATGCTTGATTTTCTTAATTTCATGTTTGGATAAGAAAATGAAACACATTGTGGCTTCCATAGCATTTAGTTGTCCAAAGTCACATAAAATCAAAATTATTCCTGAAAGATTAATGTGTTGTCTCCATGTAGGAGACCTAAGTCTCATCTGGAAGTTCTCTGTTCACATACTGCTGAAGCCTTGCTTGAAGGATTTTCAACATCACCTTGGTACTATGTGAAATGAGTGCAACTGTACAGTAGTTTGAACATTCTTTGGCATTGCTTTTCTTAAGGACTGGAATGAAAACTGACCTTTTCCAGTCCTGTGGCCACTGTTGAGTTTTCCAAATTTGCTGGCATATCGAGTGCAGCCCTTTAACAGCATCAACTTTTAGGATTAGAAATAGCTCAGCTGGAATTCTGTCACCTCCAGATTTGTTCATAGTAATACTTCCTAGCTTCCCTGGTGGCTCAGTTGGTAAAGGATCCACCTGCAGTGCAGAAGACCTGCGTTTGATCGCTGGGTTGGGAAGATCCCCTAGAGAAGGAAATGGCTACCTACTCCAGTATCCTAGTCTGGAGAATTCCATGGATCATATAGTCCATGGGGAGGCAGAGTCAGACACAACTGAGCAACTTTCACTTCACTTCACAATACTTCCTAAGGTCCACTTGACTTCACATTCCAGGATGTCTGACTCTAGGTGACTGACCCCAACATCATGATTATCTGGGTCATTAAGACCTTTCTTGTAGGACATCTTCTGGTGTCATATATTTTTGCCTTTTCAGCGTTCATGAGGTTCTCTAGGGAAGAATACCGGAACAGGTTGCCATTTTCCCTTCCAATGAATGATGTCTTGTCAAAATGAGTTTGTTAGATTCTTATTGCCTATTAGTGAGTCAGGAACACCAAGTTACTGGATTTCACATCAGAATATTATTTCTTAAATAAAGAACAGACTGAACTAGAACATAACACAGTAAAACAGAATGTGATGGAACTGAGTCCAACAGAAGATAAAATACCATAGGGGATTGCTCAGATCCTTTTTAAGAACTGCCCAGATTGCAACAAATTTTGCACGAAAGTGAGAGACCTGGAAAGTAGAGAGAGTAAATAACATGATGTAACAAATTGGTCCACTGATATTTCACATTTTATGTTTAAGATATTTATGAATAAGATCATCTTAGACTCTCCAGCTCTGTAATATCCACCAGATAAATGCAGATGCATGTGTGAGCCTAGGTGATATCAATGGAACAAATTTCCAAACAATTCACAGACATTTGAAAAATAATAAAATCAAATATTGAGAAGATATTACTTATGGTGCTAAATGTACTTTGTAGAAAAAAATGTACATATATATTTGGAGCCTCATTGAGCCATTTTATTCATTTTGTTTTCAAGCAGGCTAAGGGTGAAAGTCCTACTTCATATAAAGTGGGCATAGTAAATATTGTTAAGAATAATATTCTTTCAAAATATCAATGATTTTTTCTTATAGCATAATCTAATTTGATGAGGTATAATTAGGTATTATGGTCAAGCTTAGTTAATTGGAGAACTAAAATGCAAAAATTTATTTCTATAGGAGGCAATTAAAAATTAATAGCAACTCAAATTTTGAAAAGTGAATTGTTTATATTGAAATATTATTTCTTGAGTATTTCAAGATTCTCTGTTGGAAATAATATTTTTTCATAGAAATGTAAAATATGAGTAACTTTAACTTGAAATTGTGTTATTCTAACTATTATCATCAGTACCGTTCTCTTCACAATGTTGTAGCAATATTAAGAATCTATAGCAATGAGGGCAATTAGTTTTCAGCTTTTCTTTTTATGGAAAAATGTTTTTATTTTTTTCTGTATTAAACATGCTGGAAAATATATTTTTCTCCATGTTGCTTTAAATTTAGTCTGTTAAATATTCTGAAAATACCAGATGGGAACATGACAGAAGAACTCTGGCACCAGCTGGAAGGAACTTACATTGGCCAAATTTGAGACAATGTAAACATGAAAAAAAAATTATATTAATGGATTGTAACACATTGAATTAAAAGTTAAAAAATGAATCTTTGTGGAATCAAATAATTATATGTTATTCTTTCAAAAATGTTGAACAAATCTTATTTCAGAATATTAGATCTCCAAGTCTGGACATGCAGGTACTATGTCAGATTAAACAGTCCTGTCAGCAATGCACTCTGCCCAGGTCTCTTTTGTCTACACATAATCTGTTACCTACCTTGAAAATCTGACTAGTTTATAAAGCCAAGCCAATGCATGTCTTTTGGAATAATGGAAAACAACAATCAAAAACACACAAAAATTATCTAATGCCTATTCTAAATACGTTACTTTATGCAGCCAATGAAAATTATCAATAAATTCCAATGGGAAAATTAGTGAGTCTATATAGACTCACTAATATTAGTTAGTCTATAAAGACAAACTGCTGGGTTCAATATGTAATGTGTCTATGTATCAACATGTGAACTTGGGAATTGACTTCACATTTCAGATGAAAATTACTGATTGCTTTTAATGAATGCAAAAGATCTTTGATCTATACACATTTCAAAATTCAGAAGAGGGCTTTAGTATGTGATAAATTCTAATTAATCTCTCAACAGTGAAACTAACCTAATAATTAATGATCTCTGTATGTACTGGAAACCATGTAAAGTCCTCACACATTTCAATGTATTTAATCTTGATCCTCAGCTCTACATAATATCAGTTAGACTGTTTGGGTTGTAGGTGAAAGAGAAGCAATATAACCCACTCAGTTTTATTTAATGACTTATTGGATAAACTGGGACAAAAATAACATGTATAATGACAAACGTCAAAACTTCACCACTGTGAAAATGTTCTAAATGTGATAGATTCCTCATATGATGACTGTGGATTTCCTCTATCTCGTGGGACAGCCAAGGACCAGTAGTGCCATTCGAAATGTGAATTGTGAAACAAATTGCTTTATATATTTTTGAGAAGTTTTCAAAAGGCTATATGCCAATTCTTAAAATTAACTCATATTTTTTCTACATCATGTATATGTAAGATTCATTGGATTTGGGTTACTGAAAATGAAACTTTCTCTCTCTCTCTTTTTGTTTAACACAATGAATGAGAGTGTCTGATTCCTCTGGATGTTGCCAGCTGCCAGCCTGGAAAATCAATGTGATAACTAAAATTGTAAAATGTAGGCCTTAATTTGTTTCTATGGTCTGCTAAACAAGACATTCAACCATGACAAAACCCACCTGTCCCTGCCTATAGTTTCTTTAGTTACTTCAAATGGTTTAGCAGGACATTAATCATTCTTTCACTGTGTAAGGATTTAAGTGCATATACTTAAATAGACTCTGTATTCATATTTAAAGTTGAACACTCATGAAGAAGAATTTTTCACAATGATGATCAATGTATATATGAACAGAAACAATCAATTTCCTCAGTCTGAAGATATATGATGAATTAAAAGCTACTAGAGCTAAGGCATATTTTGAATTTTCTTCTGTCCATTACATCATTGCAAATGGATAAAATCTCATTTGCAATGCTTCCTATGAGTTCAACTTGCTTACAAATAATATTTTCAATTCAATAGTGACTTGTCTAAAATTTGGTTTAACCAATTTGTAACACACATTCATGTTCATGCACAGTCACTTAGTCTTGTCCGACTCTGCCACCCCATGAACTGTAGTCCTGCAGGCTCTTCTGTTCAGGGGATTTCTAAGGCAAGAATTCTGGAGAGGGTTGCCATTTTCTCTAGGGGATATTCCCAACCCAGAGATTGAACTCATGTTTCCTGTGTCTCTTGTATAGCAGATGGATTCTTTACTCACTGAGTGAGGGGGGATTTGTATACACTTTTACTATTTAGCAACTCAGGTCAGTTCTTTTCAGTGGCTCAGTCGTGTCTGACTCCTTGCAACCCCATGGACTGCAATACTCCAGGCCTCCCTGCCATCACCAACTCCCGGAGTTTACTCAAGTTGATGTCCATTGAATTGGTGATGTCATCCAACCATCTCATCCTCTGTCATTCCCTTCTTCTTCCACCTTCCATCTTTCCCAGCATCAAGGTCTTTTCAAATGAGTCCAGTCTTTGCAACAGGTGGCCAAAGTAATGGAGTTTCAGGTTTAACATCAGTCCTTCCAATGAATATTTAGGACTGATTTCCTTTAGGATGGACTGGTTGAATCTCATTGCAGTCCAAGGTACTCTCAAGAGTCTTCTCCAACACCACTGTTCAAAAGCATCAATTCTTCGGTGTTCAAATTTCTTTGTAGTCCAACTCTCTTATCCATACATGACTACTGGAGAAACCATAGCTTTGACTAGACAGACCTTTGTTGGCAAAGTAGTGTCTCTGCTTTTTAATATACTGTCCAGGCTGGTGATAACTTTCCTGCCAAGAAGTAAGCATCTTTTAATTTCATGGCAGCAGACACCATCTGCAGTGATTTTGGAGCCCTCCCAAAATAAAGTCTGTCACTGTTTCCACTGTTTCCCCATCTATTTGTCATGAAGTGATGGGACTGGAGACCATGATCTTGGTTTTCTAAATGTTGAGCTTTAAGCCAACTTTTTTACTCTCCTTTTTCAATGTCATCAAGAGGCTCTTTAGTTCCTTTTCACTTTCTGCCATAAAGGTAGTGTCATCTGCATATCTGAGGTTATTGATATTTCTCCCAGAAATTTTGATCCCAACCTGTGCTTCATCCAACCAAAAATTTCTCATGATGTATTCTGCATATAAGTTAAATAAGCAGGGTGACAATATACAGCTTTGATATACTCCTTTTCCTATTTGGAACCAGTCTGTTGTTCCATGTCTAGTTCTAACTATTGCTTCCTGACCTGCATACAGGTTTCTCAAGAGGCAAGTCAGGTGGTCTGATAGTCCCTTCTCCTTCAGAATTTTCCACAGTTTATTGGATCCACAGAGTCAAAGGCTTTGGCATAGTCAATAAAGCAAAAATAGACATTTTTTTGGAACTCTCTGCTTTTTCAATTATCGAGCAGGTGTTGGCAATTTGATCTCTGGTTCCTCTGTCTTTTCTAGAAACAGCTTGAACATCTGGAATTTCATGGTTCACGTATTGCTGAAGCATGGCTTGGAGAATTTTGAGCATTACTTTACTAGCATGGGAGATGAGTGCAAGTGCGTAGCAGTTTCAGCATTCTTTGGCCATTGCCTTTCTTTGGAATTGGAATGAAAACTGACCTTTTGCAGTCTCATGGCCACTGCTGAGTTTTCCAAATTTGCTGGCATATTGAGTGCAGCACTTTCACAGCATCATCATTTTAGGGTTTGAAACAGCTCAACTGGAATGCCATCACCTCCACTAGCTTTGTTCGTAGTGATGCTTCCCTAAGGCCCACTTGAATTTACATTTGAGGATGAGTAAATCTAGGTGAGTGATCACACCATCCTGATCATTTGTGTCATGAAGATCCCTTTTGTACAGTTTCTCTGCATATTTTGGCCACCTCTTCTTAATATCTTTTGCTTCTATTAGGTCCATACCATGTCTGTCCTTTATTGAGCCCATGTTTGCAAGAAATGTTCCCTTAGTATTTCTAATTTTCTTGGAGAGATCTCTAGTCTTTCCCATTGTATTGTTTCCCTCTATTTCTTTGCACTGATTGCCAAGGAAGGCTTTCTTAACTCTCCTTGCTATTCTTTGGAACTCTGCATTCAAATGGGTATGTTTCCTTTTCTCCTTTGCTTTTCACTTATCTTCTTTTCACAGCTATTTGTAAGGCCTCCTCAGACAACCATTTTGCTTTTTTGCATTTCTTTTTCTTGGAGATGGTCTTGATCCCTGTCTCCAGTACAATGTCATGAACCTCCATCCATAGTTCATCAGGCACTCCATCTATCAGATCTAGTCCTTTGAATCTATTTCTCTCTTCCATTGTATAATCATAAGGTATTTGATTTAGGTCATACCTGAATGGTTTAGTGGTTTTCCCTGGTTTCTTCAATTTAAGTCTGAATGTGTCAATAAGGAGCTCATGATCTGAGCCATGGTCAGCTCCTGGTGTTTCTTTTGCTGAGTGTATAGAGAAGCCTCTACATCTTTGGCTGCAAAGAATATAATCAATCTGATTTCAGTGTTGACCATCTTTTGGTATCCATATGTAGTCTTCTCTTGTGTTGTTGGAAGACGGTGTTTGCTATGACCAGTGCATTCCCTTGGTAAAACTTTATTAGCCTTTGCCATGCTTCATTCTGTACTACAAGGCAAAATTTGCTTGTTACTCTAGGTATTTCTTGCCTTCCTACTTTTGCATTCCAGTCTCTTATAATGAAAAGGACATCTTTTGTGGGTGCTAGTTCTAGATGGTCTTGTAGGTCTTCACAGTACTGTTCAACTTCTGTATTTCTGGTCAGGGCATAGACTTGGATTACCATGATATTGATTGGTTTGCCTTGGAAATGAACAGAGATCATTCTGTCATTTTTGAGATTGCATCCAAGTACTGCATGTCAGACTCTCTTGTTGACTATGATGGCTACTCCATTCCTTCTAAGACATTCTCGCCCACAGTAGTATATATAATGGTTATCTGAGTTAAATTCACCCATTACAGTCCATCTTAGTTCACTGATTCCTAAAATATCAATGTTCACTGTTACCATCTCCCATTTGATCATTTCCAATTTGCCTTGATTTATGGACCTAACATTTTAGGTTCCTATGCAATATTGTTCTTTGCAGCATAAGACCTTGCTTCCATCACCAGTCACATCCAAAACTGTGTGTTGTTTTTGCTTTGGCTCCATCTCTTCATTCTTTCTGGAGTTATTTCTCCACTCATCTCCAGTAGCATATTGGGCACCTACCGACCTGGGGAGTTCATCTTTCAGTGTCCTATATTTTGCCTTTTCATACTGTTCATGGGTTTCTCAAAGTTTTCATGTCCAAGGTCAGAGAAACCCCAGGAAGACGGTAGGCCCCAGAGCAACTGTGAGGAGATACCCCACATCCAAGAGCAGAGGGGAAGCCCTAGCAAGACAGTAGGAGGGGCGGATTCACATTCAGAATCAAACCCCGTTCTTGCCAGAGATGCTAAAAGGGCTCAAACAAACCTTGTCTGCACCAGGACCTAGAAACCCCACAGAGACTGAGACAGAACTGTGTTTGAGCATCTCCTGTGGAGGTACAGGTCAACAGTGGACTATCACAGGGACAGGGGCTGTAGGTGCAGCAGACTTGGGTATGACATAAGCCCGCATGGAGGAGGTCGCCGTTAACCCCACATAGAGCTACACAGGACTTCGAAAATGACTCTTGGAGGGCACAAACAGAACCTTGTGCCCCAGGACCCAGGAGAAGGGAACAATGACCCCATGGGAGACTGACCCAGACTTGCCTATGAGTGTCCGGGAGTCTCCAGCAGAGGCATGGGTTGTTGGTTGCCTGCTGTGGGGTTGAGGGCAGTGAGCGTAGCAGTACATACGTGGGATCTTTTGAAGAAGGTCACCATTATCTTCATTCTTTCACCATAGTTTGACCCCAGGGTAAATAACAGGGAGGGAACACAGCCTCAGTTCAGTTCAGTCACTCAGTCGTGTCTGACTCTTTGCGACCCCATGAATCGCAGCATGCCAGGCCTCCCTGTTTATCACCATCTCCCGGAGTTCACTCAGACTCATGTCCATCGAGTCCATGATGCCATCCAGCCATCTCATCCTCGGTCGTCCCCTTCTCCTCCTGCCCCCAATCCCTCCCAGCATCAGAGTCTTTTCCAATGACTCAACTCTTCGCATGAGGTGGCCAAAGTACTGGAGCTTCAGCTTTAGCATCATACCTTCCACACAAATCCCAGGGCTGATCTCCTTCAGAATGGACTGGTTGGATCTCCTTGCAGTCCAAGGGACTCTCAAGAGTATTCTCCAATACCACACTTCAAAAGCATCAATTCTTCAGCGCTCAGTCTTCTTCATAGTCGAACTCTCACATCCATACATGACCACAGGAAAAACCATAGCCT